>NC_051308.1:57011307-57318807 GCF_015220235.1 Choloepus didactylus | reverse complement strand
ATTAATGTATTTGTTTATATTCTTTTTATTTTTGCCCCAGACCATTTCTTCAGAGAAAGAATTTATAGAAACCCATCGTATGAAACAAATAAACTCTTCTAAGTTTCTCTGGTAAAACTCTGCTGGGGGTCAGGGGCTCTGAATTTCATCCCCTCAACACTAAGATCAACGCCCCCTCCCCAGGCCCTGTAGGGGTTCTGGGAAACACACCACCAGGTTAAGTCTTGTCTCTAGACAAGTACCTCTGGAAATGCTACTATTTGCCCCATTTTCTAAAACCCAACACCAAGCATCACAAACTTTTGTAACCAAGAAGTTAGGATTTAAGGACTGATTATGATTACCGAATCATTATATAGATATTCCTTTTTACTTTCTGGTATTTTAGAGTAGACAGAGGGAAATACCTGAAACCTGAACTGTAATCCAGCTGCCTTGATCTCTGGTAATGATTCTGTAGCCTTTATCTTGTGCCCTTGTGATTGGAAAAACCTTGTGACTAACCTTCACTTGTACCCATTTATCTAGTTTTTTGACTTTAGAGTCTTCTGATCACTAACGACAGCCCCTAATGTTTATTAATGAAGGGCTTTGGGTCAGCCCAGAACTAACCCACCCAAGTCCAAAGTTATCTTGATAACCGAAGCTGGATCTCACCAAAATGGGCCTGCCTGACATGCACAGTAGCTTAGACTTTAACCTACAAGTGACCTATACCTAATTATAATACTAAAATCACACCCATCATTATATTAAGGCCACCGTTTTCTTACATATGTTCTGTGACTAAGCATGCAATCAACCTGCGCATGCTCAATAATTAGATCACTTCTAATTACATAATCTGGGGCCACTGTACTCATTATCCTAAAACCTGCCCATCTTTTGATACCATAAAACTATCAGAATTACTGCAGTTCAGGGAGACAAATTTGGGACCAACAGGCCATCTGTTCTCCTGCTTCACGCCTAGCAATAAAACTCTTTCTGTTCTTTGAAACACCGGTGTCTCAGGAATTGGTCATTTGAGTCCATCGGGCAGAAGAATCCACCACCTTGGTCCTGTAACAATTTGGCGACCATGAAGGGATGATGCTGAGAATCCGGAAACCCGGTAAGATGGGTAAGCACAGTAACCGAGCCCTTTGCGGCCACTGGAGTACCTAGAGACTCGGCAATCAGGTTTTTCTCTGTCATGCCAGCACTGCAGACCCTTGGAGCCTTGAAAAGTTTGAAAGACAGAAACCGTTTCCAGTTTCAAGTCCGGACATCTGACTGGGTGAGTGGGTCATCAGGGCAAAAGTGGCTCAGGGAGTTAATATGGCAGTTTAATTCCCCTAGAACTACGCTTAAAGGCCTGGGTCTCGCTTCCAGAACGATCCCCTTGCTCTGACCAATATGCCTTTCTGTTTTCTGGGTACCATTCCATACGGGGTTGGAGGACCCTGCCTCAAATTTGCCTTTTGAGTGTACTCTTGAAAAATAAGTCATCCAACAATTGATCGGTATTTAATGAAATTAAGTAGGCCTGTTTAACTGTTAACTGGTATGTTACCTAGGTATAGTAAGTGTTTACTGCTTGTTTACTTGTTAATCAATGTGTTACTTAGATATAATAATGCGTGTTTAATTGTTAATTGGTGTGTTTGGTCTAGTTATTAATTGGTGTGTTACTTAAATATATATAGTAACTGTCAAGTGTCTTTAAATTTGTTAGTTGGTGTCTTACTACATTTCCATTGGTCAAGTGTTCCTAATTGTTTATTGATTCCAAAAAAATCTTTTACAATGGGAAATTCTAATTCCAATAGCATTCCTGAATGTAGTCTTTTGGGCTGCATTTTGAAAACTTGGAAAGATTTTAGTTATGAGCCTATGAGGAAAAGGTTTATTTCTGTAAGACAATCTGACCTCAATATGATTTAAGATTAGGGGAGAAATGGCCTGAGAATGACTCTATAATTCTGCAAAAGAGCAGAAATGGGATTAGATAATGAATATTCAGTCCTTTATTTGACCCTCTCAAAAGTATTTGTGTTTCTGTTTCTCGTGACTAACTTTCTGTTTGTGTCTTGTCTGCCTATTCAATGAATATTCTCATACCTCTGGATGGTAATAGAAAATTAACAAAAAATTCTTAAAGAGCCTTATTTGAATTGTTTTAAAATGGTAAGTGCATATATATATATAAATTAGTAATCCTGAAATCCAAAAAGAAAATCCCTCTGAGTAGCAGGGTTCAGAGCCTTAGTTTTGTAATTACTGTAAACAAACCTGGACATTAGAAAGAAACTGCCCCTGGAATTTCCCTAAAACAGCTGAATGCTTTGAGGGCTGCCTCTGGAAAAGGCAAAGACCTTTCCCAATTGTCCGGGTCACAGTGTTAAGTGAAATAGATCTAATAATTGGAAATAATTAAAAGATGGGCATAGAAACTCAAATCACACTACCCTCACCTAAAACTTTTAAATTCAAGTTTGACAAACCAGACCTCATCTTTTCCTTGTCTGGCCTATCCCTGCCCCAGGGCCTACCACCTAAGGCAGCTATAAGGGAAGGGCTGGGTGTAGAAAGATGGCGGAGGTGTGGTTTGTAATTCTTTCAACTGAGCCTGGAAATTAGAAATAGTAGGCATAGAAGAAATGCTGCGGAATAGGCCATGTTTGTTAAAATTATTTTTTTCCAGTAATACCTTTGCAATGGTAACCCTAGTAATCAGATCATTATTAAAATATAAGTAGCCTTAGCATAGGAGTGACTGAATAAGATCTAATTGCCAAATTTTCAGCAAATGAAATGAAAAGTCTTTGAGAGCTACAGAAAATTCTTCCTGGATTTAGGCTTGTGACAAATTAAACAATTGTTGTATATTTTCCAGAATTTGTTTGTCCATAATTTTAGGATATTATGAAAACAGAGTTTTTTAGCCTCCAATAGAAGGAATAAAAAACAAATACAGCTACAAAATTGCAGTTGCAAAGTCTAGTCCAATTCCTGATGACTTTTTAAATTGAATAAATACAATTTTATTTTGCTTAAGTATGTTCTCCCTAAATTTGTACAAGCTTACTGATAAAATAAGCTAGTATTATAAGTACATTTTCAAAATTCCTTTTAAAAATAGCCTAACTAGGCAGGTTGTATAAACTGAGTAATATATCTGGTAATGATCACACTTATATAAAATGTAATAAAAAGAAAGATATGCTGATGCCTCAAATATATCCTATATAAGAAATCAGTTTAGTAAGAAATATAAAAGAAATTTTTATAACCTTGATTACCTGGATTTCAAATAGTCTGGCTTTTTAATTACTTTGTCATTTTCTTACCCCCGTATACAGAAGAATTTGAATTTGTAGTGGCTTTGTTAATATCAGGCATTATATTCTGTGAGTATATTATATAATCAGGTTAGTAAGTGCTGTCATGAATCGGAAAGACATAATTCTTAGCTTCAAAGAGTTTATATTCTAGTTAGAATATACTTGTACCAGGGCACAGTACATGACAGTAGTATTTAAAGTACCTGCTGACTATCTGAATAAAGAAATAAAAATGCTTAAAGAATTTTAAAAAGCAGATTAATTTAAAATGACCTAGGAAGACCTCACAGAAGAGATGACATTTGTAAGACTTTTGAATAAGAAAGTAGCATTTGAATAAATAGGGTTTTGAACTAGATTTTTAGAAGCCATAATTTAACATTGTGAACAAACATATTCCTGGTATTATTTAGAACTTGGAAATAATGTTGAAAATTTTGAGTTTTTTTCTGGATAGAAATCCCTTAATTATTAAAGAACTAATTATATTTCAATTTTGGCTCTTCTAAACTTTGAAGGTATTGCTGAATTGGACTAAGAAATTTTAGGCATATGTGAAGTAATCATTTGTGTGTTTTGAGTCTAAAATATATAAATGCCTGGCTACATGTGCCCGTTTGAATATTTTATGTCCCTCCATAAGACATGGTTCCAATCATGTGGGATATTTGGGTTAGGTTGTTTCCATGGATATGTGACTCACCCAACTGTAGGTGACAATTTTAATTAGATTATCTCCATGGAGGTGTGGCCCCACCCATTCAGTGTGGGTCATGATTAGTTTACTGGAGTCCTTTAAAAAGAGCTCCAGGCCCAGATGCTCGCTGACGCTGATGCTCAGACATGCTTGGAGAAGCAGACAGGACGTTTAGCTAAGAGATGAAGCCCAGAGTTTGCCCCCAGATATGCTAAGACAGGACTCCTAGGTGCCTAGGGAGAAACATCCAGGGAGAAAGAACCAAGAATACACAAGAGAGGAGAGAGAAGGTGGAACACAACCTGGGATCAGCAGATGCCAGCCACGTGCCTTCCCAGCTAACACAGATTTTCCAGAGCCACCGGCCATCCTCAGTGGAGGTACCCTATTGTTGATGATGTAGCTTGGATGCTTTTATGGCCTTAAGACTGTAACTTTGTAACTAAATACACCCCCTTTATAAAAGCCAATCCATTTCTGGTGTTTTGCATAACGATTGCATTCCAAACCTAAGCATAAAATTTTTCCTTCTTCTATTATGTTGTAGTATCTCTGTCTCTTCTCCCCTTCATGAATACTGTTATTGGAAGGTAGTATGCATGTTCAAAAAGCTTTCTGAATTTATTATTAAATTTATTTCTGATTATATAAAGTCTGGATAAATAAAAACTATAGGTGGGATAGACCATGTTTTTTTTATTATTTTCCATACTATGATGACCATATTTTCTGATTAAAGTAAATTTTGTTTGTTGTAGTCATTGCTGACTACAAGCCCTGAATGAACATGGAAAGTTGTAGAAGGTTTGAGAAAGTGAATTTTGTTTGTTGTACTCATTGCTGACTATAAGCCCTGAATAGGTATGGAAAATTGTTGGTTTATAAAAGTGAATTCTATCTGTCGGTCAATGTTGACCAAAAATTTGATGATTCTTTATGTTTTTTTTTAAAAGAGTTTTTGTGTCAAACCTTGCAGCCATATGAAACTAAAGTTTAGTTTGCTCTCTGTTAAAATAATGTGGATTATTAGTCTGCTCTTAACGAAAAGTTATAAAAACTTTCCTTAACCATGAGTACTCTGTCTAGAAAACAAAAATTTTATACTGGAATAATATCACTATTGATGTTTATGTTGACCTTACCATCCTTTATTTCAGAAGACAAGTCTTCTCACTTTTAAAGGAAAACTGTTACAAAAGTTCTGTTCTTTCAACTTGTAAAAGTGAGGTGCTAAAATAGTTTAACATATTCCATAGGAGGTGTTTGGGAAGCATTACTATAATTAAAATGGATTTTTTTCATCCTTCTGTTAGCTAAATTTGTATGGGTGAAATGTTATTCATATCTTTAGAGATTGTATAAAATTCCTTAAAACTTGACGATGTTCTCACTGTCCATGTTATATCCTGATACTGATCTGCATGATGTTAGACAATGGTATGATGTTGTTAGTCATGGTTTCAGTTATTCTTAAAAAAGGCCGCAGATCATGAAAACAGCCAAATTTATTTGTCAGTTACGTTGCTTTGCCCTAATGCTTCTCTAAAAGTATATATAGTCAGCTGTAAGTCAGAACTTCATTTGCAACAAAAGGGGACTTTAAAAGAGAAGCGAAACAAATATATAAATATGTCTTACCTGTTCATTAGCATAACCCTGGTAAATGTGTAAAGGTGAAACAGGACAAAACCTCGGTTATGGTTTGTCAGTATAAACAACTGTCAACTGTTATTTCTGAAAAAAGCTTCATTCAGAAATGCTAATAAGAAAACCAGGGCTTAGATTGTAAGCTCTTACAGCAGTCACATTTATTCTAAGCTTTAACTGTTATTTCTAAATTCTGAGGTGTTTTGCTCTTTGTATAACCTGGTAGTTCCCTAGCACTTTAGATATCTGCGTGATACCTGACACTCAGAGTTCATGGTCTCCAGCTCTGAAAGTCAGCATTACTCCAAATAACAACTATTAAAAAGCTGAAAAAGAAATCAGACTTTGACTGAAGTGTGAATAAAGCTGATCTGGTTAAGACTAAGGTAAATCAGAATACAGGGTAAAAGATAATATTGTCTGTATTTTAAAACTTTGCCTTCTGTGTGAGACCAAAAATGATGTTTATTTTGTTCAAAATTTAAATTTTATGTGGCACACCATCTAATTTAACCTGTCTAATCAGTTTATTTAAAAAACCTAATCCAACTTTATTTGACATGAAGCCTAGAATAAGAAATAAAATCTTGATATTCTGTACAAGTTACTGTTATACCCTGATGCATTTCAAAGTATTTTAGGCAAAAAATGTATTTATAAGGTCCCTTGAGGGACTAGAGAAAAAATGGAACTATTAAACTTACCCACCTGGGGAATTCCTGATGTTCTCCTAGGCAGTGGGGGCTCCCATTCTGATGTGCCGGGCCCTTGATCTTGAGGCTTGCCCTTGTGAAACTTATTTTTGTAATGGCAAAGCTAATTCTACTTATAATTAATGGTTAAGAGTCACCCCCAGAAAACCTCTTTTGTTACTCAAATGTGGTCCCTCTCTCTAAGCCAAACTCTGAAAATAAACTCACTACCTCACCCCCATGTGAGACATGACTTCCAGGGGTATAAGTCTCCCTGGCAACGCGGTACATGACACTCAGGGATAAGCCTGGCCTTGGCGTTGTGGAATTGGATGACCAAAAGGGGAAAAAAAGGAAATGCAGTTTCAATGGCTAAGAGATTTCAAATCGAGTTGAGAGGTCATTCTGGAGGTTACTCTTATGAAAATTTCAGCCATATATTACAAACTGCTGCAATATGGCAAGCCCCAACAAAGAGTGTTGATGCTGTCAGACTTTTTTATTGTATTTATTTTAATTTTATTTTTTCTTTTGTTGCTTTTTATTTGTCATTTTTTCTTTTTACTTTTTTTGCCTTTCCTCTTTCTTTGTGGAAGAAATGGAAATGTCCTTATACAGATAGTGTTGGGGAATACATAACTATGTGATTATACAGATAAACATTGTTTACTTAGAATGGAATGTATGGTGTGTGAATAAAACCATCTAAAGATAAACAGAGGGATACAAGTGCTGGAAAAAATGTGGAGAGATGGATGAACCTAATCACTGTTGGTGGGGAAGCAGAATGGTGCAGCCCATCTGGAGGCCGGTGTGGTGGTTCCACAGGAAACTAAGCCATATGGTCCTGCAACTTGGTTGTTGGGAATATACTTGGAAGAACTGAAGAGAGGGACACAATGGACATTTGCACAATGGGATTTATGGTGTCAGTATTCACAATTTGCAGTGGATGGAGGTGGACTAAGGGTATACCGACTGATGAACAGAATGGTGGACTGTGGTGCATACATACAATGGAATATTGAGCTGCTACAAGGAGTGAAGTTATGAGGTGAATGGACATTGAGGACGGTATGTTGCATGAAATAAACCAGAAATGAAAAAAACATTATAATGCTTCACTAAGATGGACTAACTATAACGTGCAAGCTCTCAGAGTTGAGTCTGAGAGCATAAGTTATCCGGGAAAGGCTTATTGTAAAGGTTCCTAGACTGTGACTTCTTAATAGCAGTTACATCTATTTCTGAGTTGTAATGGTTATTTCTAAATTCTGAGATGCTTGGTTCTTTGGCATAATCTGATTGGTCCCTGGAACTTTGAGTCTCTGTGTGACACCTGAAATTCAGAGCTAGAGTCTGGCAGCTATGAATGTCAGCATTACCCCATATAACAAATGTTAAGAAATCTGAATAAAGAGATCAGACTTCAATTAGAGATATGAATGAAATAAACTTGGATAGGACTCAGGTAAATTAGACTAAAGGGTAAAGGACACTATTGATGGTGTTTTTAAAACTTCAACTTCTGTGTGAGACCAAAGGAAGAAATGTTTATTAGAGACAAAATCTATATTTTCTGTAACACACTATATAATTTGACTTGTATTATCAGATTATTCAAACAACAAAATTACATAGAATGTTGTATATGGAATGAAATCTGGTTTGTTTTACAGGTTATTGTGAAGCCCAGTACATCCCAGACTAATTTGGGCAGAGAATAAAGATGTATTTGCAAAGCCCTCTTGAGGGACTGGGGAAAAATGTGGAAATATTAAATTTCCCCACCTGGGAAATTAATGATATTCTCACAAGCATTGGGGACTACCAGTTTAGAAAGCCAAGCCCTTGATCTTGGGGCTTGCCCTTATGAAGTTTGTTACTGCAAAGGAGAGGCTAAGCCCAATTAAAATTGTGCCTAAACAGAATGGATTAAAAAACAGGACCCATCTATATGCTGTCTACAAGAAACTCACTTTAGACACAAGGACAAACATAGACTGAAAGTGAAAGGTTGGAAAAAGATATTTCATGCAAACAACAACCAGAAAAAAGCAGGAGTAGCTATATTAATATCAGACAAGTTAGACTTCAAAAGCGAAACAATTAAAAGAGACAAAGAAGGACACTATATATTAATAAAAGGGTCAATTCATCAAGAAAACATAACAATCATAAATATTTATGCACCAAGCCAGAATGCCCCAAAATTCATGAGGCAAACACTACGATCACTGAAAGGAGAAATAGATACCTCTACAATAATAGTTGGAGACTCCAATACACCACTCTCATCAATGGATAGAACATCTAGACAGAGGATTGCTAAAGAAACAGAGCTGTTGAATTGTATGATAAATGAACTAGACTTGACAGACATTTATAGACCACTACATCCAACAACAGCAGGATACACTTTTTCCTCAAGTGCTCATGGAACATTCTCTAGGATAGACCACATGTTGGGTCACAAAGCAAGTCTCAACAAATTAAAAAATATTGACATTATACAAAACACTTTCTCAGACCACAATGGAATGAAGTTGGAAATAAATAAAAGGCAGAAGGTCATAAAATTCACAAACATATGGAGGCAGAACAACACCCTCTTAGAAAACCAGTGGGTAAAGGAAGAAATTACAAGAGAAATTAGTAAATACCTCGAGGCAAATGACAATGAAACACAACTTATCAAAACTTATGGGATGCAGCAAAGGCGGTTCTGAGAGGGAAATTTATTGCCCTAAATGCCTATGTTAAAAGAGAAGAGAGAGCAAAAATTGAAGAGTTAACTGCTCACCTGGAGGAATTAGAGAAAGAACAGCAAACTAACCCCAAAGCAAGCAGAAGGGAAGAAATAACAAAGATTAGAGCAGAAATAAATGCAATTGAGAACAGGAAAACAATAGAGAGAATCAACAAAACCAGAAGTTGGTTCTTTGAGAAAATCAATAAAATCGATGGACCACTGGCTAGGCTAACAAAAAAAAAAAAAGAGAGAGCAGATGCAAATAAATGCAATCAGAAATGGGAAAGGAAATATAACTACTGACCCTGCAGAAATTAAGGAGATAATGAGAAGATACTATGAGCAACTATATGCTAATAAACTAGACAACTTAGATGAAATGGACAACTTCCTAGAAAAGCATAAACAACCAACATTAACTCAAGAAGAAATAGATGACCTCAACAAACCAATCACAAGTAAAGAGATTGAGTCAGTCATCAAAAAGCTCCCAAAAAGGAAAAGCCCAGGAACAGATGGTTTCACATGTGAATTCTACCAAGCATTCAAGAACGAATTAGCACCAATCTTGCTCAAACTCTTCAAAAAAATTGAAGAAGAGGGAAAGCTACGTAACTCTTTCTATGAAGCCAACATCAACCTAATACCAAAACCAGTCAAAGATACTACAAAAAAAGAAAATTATAGACCAATTTCTTTAATGAATATAGACGCAAAAATCCTCAACAAAATACTTGCAAATCGAATCCAGCAGCCCATTAAAAGAATTATACACCACGACCAGGTGGGATTTATTCCAGGTATGCAAGGCTGGTTCAACACAAGAAAATCAATTAATGTAACACACCACATCAATAAATCAAAGCAGAAGAACCACATGATCATCTCGATTGATGCAGAAAGGGCATTTGACAAAATTCAACATCCTTTCCTGACGAAAACACTTCAAAGGATAGGAATAGAAGGGAACTTTTTCAATATGATAAAGGCAATATATGAAAAACCCACAGCTAACATCACACTCAATGGGGAGAGACTGAAAGCTTTTCCTCTAAGATCAGGAACAAGACAGGGATGCCCACTATCACCATTGTTATTCAACATCGTGCTGGAAGTTCTAGCTAGAGCAATTAGGCAAGAAAAAGAAATAAAAGGCATACAGATTGGAGAGGAAGAAGTAAAACTTTCACTATTTGCAGATGACATGATCCTATATGTAGGAAATCCAGAAAAATCTACAGCAAAGCTACTAGAACTAGTCAATGAATACAGCAAAGTAGCAGGCTACAAGATCAACACGCAAAAATCTGTAGTGTTCTTATACACAAGTAATGTGCAACAAGAGGAGAAAATCAAGAAAAAAATCCCATTTACAATAGCAACCAAAAGAATCAAGTATTTAGGAGTAAACTTAACCGAGGACACAAAAAACCTTTGCATAGAAAACTATAAGAAACTGCTAAAAGAAATTGAACAAGACCTGAAAAAATGGAAGAACATACCATGTTCATGGATTGGAAGACTAAATATAGTTAAGATGGCAATTTTACCTAAACTGATTTACAGATTCAATGCAATACCAATTCAAATCCCAACAACTTACTTTACAGAAATAGAAAAACCAATAATTAAATTTATTTGGAAGGGTAAGGTGCCCTGAATAGCCAAAAATATCTTGAGAAAGAGGAATGAAGTGGGAGGTCTCACACTACCTGACTTTGAAGCATATTACAAAGCTACAGTGCTCAAAACAGCATGGTACTGGCATAAGGACAGATATACTGATCAATGGAATCGAATTGAGAGTTCAGAAGTAGACCCTTGCATCTATGGACAACTGATCTTTGATAAGGCAGTGAAGCCGAAGCAACTGGGAAAGAGCAGCCTGTTCAATAAAT
Organism: Choloepus didactylus; assembly: GCF_015220235.1. Classification (NCBI taxonomy): domain Eukaryota; kingdom Metazoa; phylum Chordata; class Mammalia; order Pilosa; family Megalonychidae; genus Choloepus; species Choloepus didactylus. Next base: position 57,307,795 of record NC_051308.1, on the reverse strand, counting down.
GGTGTTTGGAGAACTGGATATCCATTTCCAAAAGAATGAAAGAGGATGTCCATCTCACACCTTATACCAAAATTAACTCAAAGTGGATCAAAGACCTAAACGTTAGCACCAAGACCATAAAACTCTTAGAAGAAAATGTAGGGCAATATCTTAAAGATCTTGTGATAGGAGGTGGTTTCTTAGACCTCACACCCAAGGCACGAGCAACCAAAGAACAAATAGACAGATGGGATCTCCTCAAAATTAAACACTTTTGTACATCAAAGGACTTTGTCAGAAAAGTAAAAAGGCAACCTACACAATGGGAGATGATATTTGGAAACCACATATCAGATAAGGGTTTAATATCCCAAATATATAAAGGAATCCTGCATCTCAATAACAGAAAGACAAATAATTCAATTAAAAAATGGGCAAAAGACATGAACAGACCTTTTTCTGAAGAGGAAATACAAATGGCTCAAAAGCATATGAAAAAATGCTTAACTTCACTGGCTATTAAGGAAATGCAAACCAAAACCACAATGAGATATCATCTCACACCCACCAGAATGGCCATTATCCAAAAAACAGAAAATGACAAGTGCTGGAGAGGATGTGGAGAAAGAGGCACACTTATTCATTGTTGGTGGGAATGTAGAATGGTGCAGCCACTCTGGAAGACAGTATGGAGGTTCCTCAGGAAGCTAAATATAGATTTGCCAGATGACCCAGCTATTCCATTGCTAGGTATGTACTCAGAGGAACCGAAACTTAAGACACAAACAGACATTTGTAAACCGATGTTTATTGCAGCATTATTCACAATTGCCAAGAGATGGAAACAGCCCAAATGTCCATCAAAGGACGAGTGGATAAACAAACTGTGGTATATACACATGATGGAATATTATGCAGCTGTAAGACAGAACAAAGACATGGATTATGTAATAATGTGGATGAACCTTGAGGACATTATGTTGAGTGAAGTTAGCCAGAAACAAAAGGACAGATTCTGTATGGTCTCACTAATATGAACAGACATTGATGAACAAACTTTGGGAGTTAAAAGCTGACAACACAGGTGACCAGGAGATAGAAAGAGGGCAGAGATCAGCCATTTGATGCTGAAGGACTACAGAATGTTTAGGATTGATTGCATAGATCCAGAAATAGATAGCATAATACTGTGTGATGGTAGCACGGTATTGTAAGTACACTGAACAAAGATGTCTGTGAGTAAAGCTGAAAGAGGTGGGATAGGAGAATGTATGACACCAGAGGTAAAGATAGATGATAAAGACTGGGACTGTATAACGTGGCAAAAACTGCAGTGGCCAATGACTGTTACTAAATATACAAATATAAAAATGTTTTTGTATGTGGGAAAGCAAATGAATGTCAACCATGTAGAAAGTTGAAAAGGGGAGGGTATTCAGGTAAAAACATAATCAAAGCAAACTGGAGTCTATGGTCAAAAGTAACATTGTAATATACCTCCATTAAATGTAACAAAGGCAATATGCCAATGCTAAATGTATATGAGAGGGGGATATAGGGGAGGAATATGGGATTCTTGGTAGTGGTGTTATTTGCTGTCCTTACTAGTATATTGTATTGTATGACACTTTATTTTTCTTTTTATCATTTTTTTCTTATTGCTAAAAAAAAAACAATTTTTCTTATAGTAATCAGTATGTTCAAGTGCTGATTGTGGTGATAAATGTACAACTTTATGATGATACCATGAACAACTGATTGTACACTGTGGATAAATGTATGGTATGTGAATATAACTCTATAAAATTGTAGGAAAATATATATATAGGAGTAAAAGTTTTGGAGAAAACATGGTGAGAGGGATGATGCCTCACCAATATGGACTAACTACAATGTGTAAACTCAGAATTGAATCTTAGAACATAGCCTAATGTGGACATAATAATTGTAATAGTCCCTAGATTGTAAGCTCTTATAGCAGTTAACTCTATCCCTGAATTGTAATGCCTATCTCTAAACTTTGAGATGCTGATCCCCTAGCGTATAACCTGATTGGTCTCTGGAACAATGCATATCTCTGAGACACCTGAAACTCAGAGCTAGAGCTCGGCAAATATGAATGTCAGTATTAGTGCATACAGCCACTGTCAAAAAAAAAAAAAAAGCTGAAAAAGAGCCCAGACTTCAATTAGTGATATGAATGAAGCAGGTCTGGTTAAGCCCAGGGCAAGCCAGGCCAAAGGGTAAAGGTTGAAACTGATTGTGTTTTAAAACTTCAACTTCCATATGAGACCAAGGGAATAGATATCTATTTGGTACAGGATCTAAATTTTCTAAACGGTACAACTCTACAGTCAATTTGTTCAAACACCACAATTGCATGGAACTTTTAATAGGAAGTGAGATACGGTAGGTTAGTATAGGCTGGAGTGAAATAGTGACACATCCCAGAGTAATTTGGGCAGATAATAAAAAATGTATTTAAAGCCTCCCCCTCCCCAGCCCCGAGGATCTGGGGGAAGGTGCGGATGTGTTGGACATCCTCACCTGGACCGGTGTTGATGTTGTCACAAACATTGGGATTGGCGGTTTGATGTGCTGAGCCCTCGAGCATGGGACTTGCCCTTATGAAGCTCATTACCACAAAGGAGAGTCTAAAGTTGTATTTAATGGTGCCTAAGAGTCTCCCCCTGAGTACCTCTTTGTTGCTCAGATGTGGCCCTCTCTCTCTCTAACTGAACCATCTCGACAGGTGAACTCGCTGCCCTCCCCACTACGTGGGACCCGACTCCCAGGTGTGTAAATCTCCCTGGCAATGCAGAATATGACTCCCAGGGATGAATGTGGACCCGGCATCGTGGGACTGAGAGTATCTTCTTGACCAAAAGGGGGATGCAAAATGAGACGAAATAGTTTCAGTGGCTGAGAGATTTCAAATGGAGTCGAGAGGTCACTCTGGTGGACATTCTTATGCACTATATAGATAACTCCTCTTAGGTTTTAATGTATTGGAATAGCTAGAAGTAAATACCTGAAACTACCAAACTCCAACCCAGCAGTCTGGACTCCTGAAGACAATTATGTAATAATGTAGATTACAAGGGGTGACAGTGTGATTGTGAAGACCTTGTGGATCACACCCCCTTTATCTAGTGTATGGATGAGTAGAAAAATGGGGATAAAAACTACAGGACAAATGGGGTGGGATGCGGGGATGATTTGGGTGTTCTTTTTTTCACTTTTATTTTTTATTCTTGTTCTGGTTCTTTCTGATGTAAGGAAAATATTCAGAGATAGATTGTGGTGATGAATGCATAACTATGTTATCATACTGCGGACAGTGGATTGTATACCATGGATGATTGTATGGTGTGTGAATGTATTTCAATAAAACTGAATTTAATAAAAAAAAAATTGTGCCTAAAAGTCACCCCCAGAGAACCTCTTTTTTTGCTCAGATGTGGCCTCTCTCTGTAAGACAATTCTGCAGGTAAACTCACTGCCTTCCCTTCTATGCAGGTCGTGACTCTCAGGGGTGTAAATCTCCCTGACAATGTGGGACATGACTTGTGGGGCTGAGCTTGGCCCTGGCATCGTGGGATTGAGAAAGCCTTCTGGACCAAAAGGGGGAAGAGACAGGAAACAAAATAAAGTTTCAGTGGCTGACAGGTCTCAAAGTCGAGAGGTCATTCTAGAGGTTATTCTTATGCATTATATAGTTATCTCTTATTCGTTTTTAATGTATTGGAATAGCTAGAAGGAAATATCTGAAACTGCTGAACTGCAACCCAGTAGCCTTGATTCTTGAAGATGATTGTTATAACTATATAGCTTGAACTATCTGACCGTGTGATTGTGAAAACTTTGTGGCTCCCACTCCCTTTATACAGTGCATGGACAGGCGAATAGAAAAATGAGGACAAAAAGTAAATGAATAACAGGGAGAGATTGGGGGTATGAGATATTTTGGGTGTTCTTTTTTACTTTAACTTTTATTCTTATTCTTTTTTGTGTGTGGTAATGAAAATGTTCAAAAATTGATTGTGGTGATGAATGCACAACTCTATAATGGTGCTGTGAACAATAGATTGTACACTGGTGATGCTTGTATGGTATGTGAATATATCTCAATAAAGTTGAATTTAAAAAAATATTTCAGTTGAGCAGCTGAAACCGGTTTGAGCAGAGTCGCTTCCTACACCACCCCCCTGACCCCGGAGCCACTGCGGGCCGCCTGGGCTGACTCTGGCCAGGTGCAGAGAGGCAGTGTCGGGCACCTCGACCCACGGCCCTTGCTGGGGGGCACAGCAGTGGCAGTGGCGATGTGGACTTGAGGATCCAGGGACCGGGCAGGATGATGTCCTAAAACAAATCCTTTGGAATGACACTGTTCTGGTTTGCTAATGCTGCCCTTATGCAAAATACCAGAAATGGATTGACTTTTATAAAGGGGGTTTATTTGGTTATACATTTACAGTCCTAAGGCCATAAAAGTTTCCAAAGTAAGACATCAACACGAGGGTACCTTCACTGGAGAACTGCCGATGGTGTATGGAACACCTCTGTCAGCTGGGAAGGCGTTTGGGTGGCTTCTATTGTTCCTTTACTCCCAGGTTGTGTTTCAAAGTGGCATTCTCCACTTTGAAAGTGGCTTGTCTCTCTTGGCTTCTCTGGAGCAAACTCTGGGCTAGCATCTCCAAACATCTCCAAGCATCTCTACGTGGCAGCTCCCAAACATCTCTCCCAAAGTCTCTCTCAGCTGTTCTTAGGGTATTTTGTTGTCTCTTTGCTCCTCCAGGGCAAACTCTGGGCTTCATGTCTTAGCTTAGTGTTCCGGCTTGCTAACGCTGCCATTATGCAAAATATCAGAAATGTATTCGCTTTTATAAAGGGGTATATTTGGTTGCAAATTTACAGTCCAAAGGCCATGAAAATGTCCAAATTAAGGCACCAACATGAGTATACCTTCACCAAAGGAAGGCCAATGGTGTCTGGAAAACCTCTGTTAGCTGGGAAGGCATATGGCTGGCATCTGCTGATCCTGGGTTGTGTTCCAGTTCCTCTCTCACCTCCTGTGCATTCTTCAAAATGTAGTTCTTGGGGCATTTTGTCCTCTCTTAGCTTCTCTGCAGCAACTCTGGGCTAGCATCTCCAAAGCGTCAGCAAAAGTCTGCTTTCAACAGCCATCTCCAAAATGTCTCTCTCAGCTGCTCTGAGATCCTTCTGTTTGTGAGCTCTTTTATAGGAATCCGGTGATGAAATCAAGACCCACCCTGAATGAGCGGTGTTCTAGTTTGCTAATGCTGCTGGAATGCAAAACACCAGAAATGTATTGGCTTTTATAAAAAGGGGTTTATTTGGTTACACAGTTACAGTCTTAAGGCCATAAAGTGTCCAAGGTAAGGCATCAACAATTGGGTACCTTCACTGGAAGATGGCCAATGGTGTCCGGAAAACCTCTGTTAGCTGGGAGGGCATGTGGCCAGCGTCTGCTCCAAAGTTCTGGGTTCACAATGGCTTTCTCCCAGGACATTTCTCTCTAGGCAGCAGTTCCTCAAAAATGTCACTCTTAGTTGCTCTTGGGGTGTTTGTCCTCTCTTAGCTTCTCCAGAGCAAGAGTCTGCTTTCAATGGCCTTCTTCAAACTGTCTCTCAGTACAGCTACTCTCAACTTCTGTGCATTCTTCAAAGTGTGCCTCTTGGCTATAGCAAAGCTCACTCCTTCTTTCTGAGCTTATATAGTGCCCCAGTAAACTAATCAAGGCCCATGCTGAATGGGCGGGGCCACACCTCCATGGAAATTATCCAGTGAAAGATCTCACCCACAGTTCAGTGATCACATCTTCACAGAAACATCCAATCAAAAGTCTGCAACCCAATTGACACCAATAGTTTCCTGCCCACCCAAGACTGCATCAAAGATAATGGCATTTTGGGGGACATAATACGTCCAAACCAGCACAACAAGAAAAAAATTTAGAAATCTAGATTTAGGGTAAAGCTGACACTAGGGGGTCTGGAGGAAGATGATGATAATAGGGTATCTTCCACTCTCACAAAATGTCTAATAGCTTGGCGATAGCCTTAATAAGGGACAATGAGTTCAAGTGCTGGCATTCCAAGCTTGACTGTGGGTATGGCTCACAGCCTGATCATTTGATGGAGTATAGCACACAGACAATGGAGCCAGATAACCTGGAACTAATCTTTGGGTTTTTTTGAGGAAGACCTCAGTGATCCTGTAGTTCAGGTTGATGCTCTTCCTGGACATGCGGGAACAGCATGTCTCTTATCATCCACCACTGCCAAGAGTGGGAAGAGCATTGGAATTCCTAGTCTTCCCATTATGAGCAGAAATTCCAGAAAAAACAATAGGCAAAGTGAGAGTTGACTACATAATTATTAAGCCATTGCTGGGATACAATTGTGACATGAAATCTTCATTTTCCAAGTATTGGAAGCCAAGAATACCACTGGATGTTGGACATTGAGAAGGGAGCTCTACAACAAGTGCCCAGCTTGCTAAAGTTCAAAAAAAAAAAATTACTATTTCTTCTTTAAGAAATGCTACTAGTCATGGTGCAACATTTGTAGAATTTGATGTACATCTTTCAAAAGATTTTGTGCCTCCAGTATATCATGAGCTTACCTGTTATTTGACTATAATAAAAGAAATTTGATGCTGATCCAGTTGAGTTATTTGAAATTCCAGTAAAAGAATTAACATTTGACCAACTCCAGTTGTTAAAGCTCGCTCATGTGACCACAGTAAAATCTAAAGATCAGAAAGAATCTGTGATTGAGGAGGAAAATTCCTTCTCTGAAAATCAGTCATTTCCTTCTCTTAAGATGGTTTTACAATCTTTGCCAGAAGATGTAGGGTTTAACATAGAAATAAAGTGGATTTGCCAGCAAAGGGATGGCACATGGGATGGTAACTTGCCAATGTATTTTGACATGAATCTATTTGGGGATATAATTTTAAAAACTGTTTTAGAAAATTCTGGAAAGAGGAGAATAGTCTTTTCTTCATTTGTTGCAGATATTTTCACAATGGTTTGGCAAAATATCCTACATTATTTTTGACTTAAGGAAAATCTGATATTTACCCTTAACTTATAGACCTCAGATCTCAGACAGCCCCCATTGCAATGAGCTTTGCACAGTTTGAAAATCTACTGGGAATAAATGCACATACTGAAGACCTGCTCAGAAACCCAGCCTTTATTCAAGAGGCAAAAGCTAAGGGGCTAGTCTGCTGGGGTGATTACACCAATGATCCTGAAAACAGAAGGAAACTGAAGGAATTTGGAGTTAAGTCTAATTTATGATAGGATATATGATTGGATGCCTGGATAGCCAAATATATTTCAAGTGGAGCAGTTGAAACGCCTGAAGAAAGAATTGCCAGAGCTTAAGAGCTGTTTGCGTCCCACTGTTAGCCGCTTTGGTCCCTCATCTTTGTGGGGGAGCCCGATATCCATGTGGATGCCAGTGGCATCGATAACATGAAAAATGCCTAGTTTTTATTGTGGAAGGCCATTTCAGGGCATGCACCTCTGTTTTTGGGTGTTCACTTTTCATTACTGAGCATTGTTTATCTAGAATTTCAAGTATACTATTTAAATCACTTGGCCAGGTATAATTTCCAGACAGACTCTTTACAATGAAAAGATATATTGCTTGGTAAATATTTTAAACCAAATATGTGACCCTATAATGTTAAATAGATGTACATTAAAAGCATAGCATGTTGAAATTAAAATGTATCTTATAAATTTCTCATATTTATACTTGTTGCAGCTTTTCATTTGATCAGGTCTGAAATCTTTAGCACTTGAGGAAAACGACTATGTGTAATTATACATGACCATGGAAAAATAAGTACCTCAAATGCATGCATTTGCACTGATGATTTCAACTGCTCTAATCTTTGTGCCGTCTGTGTATATATGTATTTTTACATGGATTGACATGCACGTGTACCATTTTCATTCAGTATGAACCTTGAGGCTGCTGTCATTTTGCTGTTTAACCAAACCAATGCCTGTGTAAACAGCCTGGGGGTAAACCTTGACAACATGATTCATAAGTCTCTCAAAAGTTGTTTTACATAAATGTTAAAATTACAAATGCTGCAGGGTATTTAAAGTATAAAATATCAGTAAAAGGATGTATGTATTGCATACTTAAGTATAGTAGATCACAACATATAAATTCTATTCAGTGCATGCTTTAGGTTTTAAGCATGAGATTGTACATGTTTACTGTAAGTCCTTGCACCTGTGGTGCTAGATGAGTGTGAGGTGTCAAGGACTGAAAATGTCTTGTGGCCTAAAACAAACAAAACAAAAGCCTGTTTACAGGCATTTTAAATTTGCTTATTTTAAGTCTCTTTCACTAAATATTACACACTATTGCTTTGCAGGTTTGTATTGTGTGTATCTGTGTGTGTGTTGTATAGTAGTTAAACTCCATGCAGAAAAATAAATGTCCTGAATCTAAAAAAAAAAAAAAAATTTCAGTTATCGTCAACTTAGAAAAAAATTAGTAATAACAAGAGACATGCTAGACAAAACTTACTACAAAACCCATTAGGATTCAAACAGCATGGAACTGGCACCAGAACAGAAAAACAGAAGTAGGGTTTGAGCACACATGGAAACCATATATGTACAGCAAAGGCAATGCTTCAATTGTGTAGGAAAAGAGTTTTTCATAAATGTTTATGACTTAGTTGTCTACCAATCCATAAGAAAACAAACTTTGGTCCCTAACACTATGTACAGTAGCAAAGATAAGTGGTGTGTAGGATGAATAATGTACCCCCTCCACCAGAAAATAACACGTTTCTAATCTTAATCCCTTTCCTGTGAATTTGAACCCATTGTAAATAGGACCTTTTGAAGATGTTGTTTTTAATTAAAGTGTGGTCAACTGAATGAGGCTGGGCTTTAGTCTGAATTACTGGAGTCCTTTATAAGCAGAATGAAATTCAGACATAGGGCAAAAACAGCCAAAAGGGAGATAAAAGCCCAAAGACAATAGAATCTGCAAAAGAAAGAAGAGGACATCACCATGTGGCAAAAAAGCAAAAGATCTGAGGGTCACCGGCAGCTGGTACCATAGTCTTTGGGGAGAAAGTGTTGCCTTGCTGATACCTCGATTTTGCACTTCTCCTAACCTCAAAAACATGAGTGAATAAATTCTCATTGTTTAAGCCAACCCATTGCATGGTATTTGTTTTAGCAGCCAGGAAATTAAGACAAGTGATACGATAAAGAGGGTTCACAGGGGCAGCAGGAACACAGCCAAGAGGCTCCCAGACAGAGTAGAATGGGAGGTGAGGGGAGGTGATCTTTGAGCGAAGCTTTGAGAAAAGTAATTGTTGCCTGATAAAGAGAGAAAGGATGGAAGGTTATGACAAGGATGCTAGAAGGACACGGAGGGAGCATCTCAGCCAGGAAACTGGCCATCACACCTGCAGGGACAGTGAGGCAGAAGTAAAAACCCCATGCTCTGCCGTTTGAGCAGAGCAAGATGGGGTGACCCTCTGCAGAAGGACCCTGGGTGGAAGGACATTGGACATGCCTGGCAGGAGAGGGGAGAGATACAATGCTTTGCTGACCAGGGCTTATTTTACAAGCATACCTCAGGATAGGCTGTCCATATCCTAGGCCAGCCTGTTAGATCAGCACTGCACGGTGTCAAGGAATGGCAAGACCCTGCCTGGGACTGAGGCCTGGGAAGCAGAAGGCAGACCTACGTCATGTAAAGCTGATGAAGAACCTTTTCCAGAGCACCCACATAAAATAGCACCCTCCCCTCAAGTCACTTTCTATCCCACTCTGCTGATTTACTATCCCCTAAGTAGTTTTCATGATCTAAGTCTATTTGTATATTATTTATTATTTATTTGTTTACATGTGTTTCTGATCCCTCCCATTAGAGTGTATGCTTCATGAGAGGAGGGACTTCCTCTGTCTCTAGTCCTAGAACATTTCCTAGCACGTTGGAGGTGCTCAACCTATATTTATTGAACAAATGAATTAATGAGGGTATGAATGAATGAATGAATGAATATGATTTCCAAGGCTCTTCATGGTCTGGCTCTACCTACCTTTCAGCCTTCGGTCACTACGCTCTGAGCCCTCTGGTCTTATTTCATGGAAATGAACATGTCAAGTCTTTCCCACCTCAGGTTCTTGGCACATCCTGTTCCCCCTGCCTGGAAGGTGCTCTCTTCCCCCTTCTCATTCTTCAGGTCTCATCTCAGCTGTCACCAACATGAGAGGCCTCCCCTGAGCACCTCTCTAAGGTGGGTCACTCCTGCAACTCTCCCCTAAAGCAGCATGTTCTTTTCCTTCCTAGCCTTTAGTCTTTTTTATAAGTATGGGTTTATTTTGTTTGTGTGTCTCTCCACTGGACTGGAAGCTCCAAGAGCAGGGACTGTGTCTGTTCGCTACTGTGCTCTGACAGCCCCAGGAGCCAGCACGTAGAACATGGCACATCTGTAGAGTGAGTTGACTACTGAGTGTTATTTCTTCAATATCCCTCATGATTCAACGTCAAATGCTCAGTAAGTAGCTGGTTGACGTGAGAAGTGCAAACCTCCCCATAAAGACTTTTAATGTATTAACAGAAGCCGACACCTGCACTGCAGCTGAGGAAAGAGAAGCCACAGAATTTGCAAACTTGCCCAAAGCTGGATAAAAGAGGAGCCAGGGCTGGAATGGAGAGTCCCAGTCTCTCTCCTTTTCCAAGACTCACGGGTCTGAGACCAGGCAGGGGCTGAGCGCATGGCTGCTGGCAGATGTGTCCTTCGGTCATGCTAAAATTCACATCCGGGTTTCAGGGCACCCTCTGGGAACAAAGAGCACATTGAATCCTCCCTGGCTGTGCAGGAGGCAGCTCTGCCAGTACAAATGTCAGCTTGTTTTCCTGATTCTGGGGAACCATATGCTGGTGGAAGCTGCTTCTCTCACCAATAATAGGCTCAGGCCCAAGGCAGTTGGCAAGAAGTGGGTACCAGAACCAAGAGGAGAAGGTTAAGCCAAGGTAGTGTGGACCAAAGAACTGGAAATACAACCTATGCATACCCCTAACCTCTCCCCAACCTGCTTTCTTCAGAGCCTGATATTCCATCATAGACTCTTTTCCTCCTCCTTCCTCTCCTATCTCTTTCTCACCGTCCATCTCTCTGTTTCCTACTTTATTTATTTGTTACTTTTATTATGGAAAAGTGTTTAGTGTGCCTATTTGCCACACTTTCTAGGTGGCAGGCACTGTGCCAGGCACTGGGGAAACTGAGTAAGCCAGTCACAGTCACCATCCCTGTGGAGCTTACAGCCTCAGGGTTAAGCACTACTTTCCCTGGGGTCTTTTCTCAAAATATAAATCCCCTGTGAGTTGCAACCCTCTGAGTCACTAGTGCTTCAGTGAGACAGATGGTCAGACTCTTCACATTTGCGAGTTTTTATTCCCACTCACTTGTTGAAGCTGAGACATTTCATCACTGCAAGAGCAGGGCCGAGGGAAGGACTTGAGTTGGGGTGCCCTGGGCCAGGGCCAACTGGTTCCCTGAGATGGGTCAGCCTGGTCTCTAGGGAGCCAGGAAGGGAGGGCTGGTCTAAGAAAGGCTCCTTGCTGGGTGTTTCTTGGCCTAGGCCAGGTTTCCTTAACACCTCTCCTCTCAGGGACTGTGCACAGATTCCTATTTCTGGTGCTTCCACCCACACCAGCCTGCTGACTGAGTGACTCAGGTAAACTGCTCCACTCCTGTGGGCTGCCCAAGATCATCCTGGGATGTGTTATCACAGGCTCTGACCTGGGCTAGGGTGCGGTGGGCTTTGCAGGACACATTGCGCATTGGTCCCTTGTATATTTGTTTATAGTTTGCACTCCTAACTCTAGGTGTTTGAGTTATCTCTCTTTTTTAAAGTTAGCATTGTTTTAGCTTTGTCTATTTTATTCATCTTTTAAAGGAAATGAGCTCATATTTTATGAGTTGGTACTTGTGACAAATTGCTGGAACCTGTATGTGGACTAGTTTGAGAGTTTTTTACTAGATTAAATGTAAAGGGATGCTTATGAAACATTTCTGTAATGGCAAAGCTAAGCCTACTTTTAATTATGCCTAAGAGTAGTCACCTCCAGAGAACTTTTATTGCTCAGATGTGGCTTCTCTCTGTCTCTCTAAGCCGAACTCTGCAAATAAACTCATACCTTCCGCCCCTATATGGGGCATGACTTCCAAGGGTGTAAATCTCCCTGGCAATGTGAGACGTGACTCCCAGGGATGAGGTTGGCCCTGGCACTATGGGATTGAAAAATGCCTTCTTTACCAAAAGGGGGAAAAGAAATGAAACAAAATAAAGTTGCAGTGGCTAAGACATTTCAAATATATCTAGAGGTCATTCTGGAGGTTACTCCTATGCAAGATTCAGCTAGATATTGCAAATTGCCACAGTATGCCAAGCCCGAACCAATGCTTTTCCTGAAAACCCTAAAGAATACCCTGGGCTCTAATTAACATTCTATAAATGTTTTACTTATTAAGTTTATTTTTTTAGAAACTTAAGACCTCCAGATTGATCCTATGCGAGATAAGCCCTGAAACCCAGAGGTACCAGTTTCTCCAAGAACATCAACTGCTTTCATTCCACTCTCCCATAATATCAACACTTCTTTCAGCACGAAGAACCTAAAATGGTCATTGCTCAGATATCCCTGAAGATTGAGAGAACGATCAAATGAGAAGAAGGAGTTGTAACAGAGAAATTAGGATTTAACAAATGATTATGACCACTGAATCATTATATAGATATTTCTTTTTAGTTTCTACTGTATTAGAACAGTCAGAAGGAAATACCTGAAATTGTTGAACTGGAACCCAGTAGCCTTGATCTTGAATAGTGATTGTATAACTATGTAGCTTTTATCTTGTAATCATAATCCTTGTGTCTGATACCCCTTTTATACAATGTATGGTTAGGTAAGTAATAAAATAAAGACATGCATGGAAAATAAAGTAATGGGATACAGAAAGAAATACCATCCTAATACTAATCAAATGAAAGCTGGAGTAGCTGTTTTAGTTTCAGATAAAGCAGACTTCAGAACAAGGAAAATTATTTAGGACAAAGACGGTCATTACATATTGAGAAAGAGGTCAATTCTCTAAGATCAGGAATAAGACAAAGATGTCCTCTCTCACTACTCCTGTTCAACATTATAATGGAAGTCCTAGCTAGTACAATAAGAGAAAAAAAGGATACAAAAGATATACAGATTGGGAAGGAAGAACTAAAACTGTCTTTGTTTCCTGGTGGCATTATAGTCTATGTAGGAAATCCCAAAGAATCAACAACAACCATGAAAACCCTCTTAGAACTAATAAGCAATTATAGCAAGGTACAGGACACAAAAATCAATTGTTTTCTTGTATACCAGCAAGAAAAATTGGACTTTGAAATTAAAACACTGTACCATTTATATCACACTAAAAAAAAAAAAAAACAACTTAGATATACATCTGACAATATGTACAGGATCCATACGGAGAAAACTACAAAACTCCGATATCATACATCAAAGATCTAAATATACGGAAAGCTATTCCATGTTCCCAGGTAGGAAGACCAATGCTGTTAAGAGGTCAATTTCCCCAACTTGGTTGGTCTATTGATTCAACACAATCCCAGTCAAAGTCCCAGCAAGTTATTGTATAGATATTGACAAACTGATTCCTGAGTTTATATGGGAAGGCGAAACACCCAGAATAGCCACACAATACTGAAGAAAAAGAACTAAGTCAGAAGGCTGACACTACATGACTTCAGCACTACTCTGAAGCTACTGTCATAAGACAGCATGGTGTTGGTGAAAGAATAAACAAATAGAGAGTTCAGCAACAAACCCACACAAATATAGTCAACTGATCTAATACAAGGAGCCAAGGCAATTCAATGGAGAAAGGATAGTCTTTTCAACAAATTGTGCTGAAACAATTGGACATTGTGTCAGGGGTGCCCAAAATCACCCTCAGTTTCAGTGGTTCACTAGAAGGACTCACAGAACTCAGAAAACTGTTATGCCCATGGTTAGAGTTTATTACAATGAATGGATACATATTAAAATCAGCAAAGGAAAAAAGGCACATAGAGTCGAGTCCAGACGAGATGAGATGCAAGCTTCCAGTTGTGCTCTCCGAGTGGAGCTGTGCAGATACAAATGATGCTTAATTATCACAGCACAGCAATAGGAACTATTGTTGACTAGGGAAGCTCACCTGAGCCCTGGTGTCCAGAGTTTATATTGGTACAAATCACATAGGCATGGGGTGCCCACCTGGCTGAACTTAAGTTACTCAGTCTCCAGTCCCTGCAGAGGGCAAATTGATACAGTGTGACCAAGGTCCCCAACATAAATCATATTTCTAGCATAAACTCTCTGGCATGGCCAGAGGCCCCAGTTATACAGACACCCTCAGACAGGATATTCTCAGGGCTTAGAGGTAATCTCCCAGGAGTCAGTGGCAAGTGCTTTCTCTGGAATGTATGGGGGGGTTCAACACCCCAAGTCTGCTGAGTTAACCCTTTACTGCACAGATATCCATATGCAAAAATAAGTAAATAAATCTAGACCTTACATAACTTTCACAAAAATTAACTAAAGAGTGGCTGAGGGCAATGCAGGATGTGACTCCTGAGGATGAATCTGGACCCAGAATCGTGGCATTGAGAGCATCTTCTTGACCAAAAAGAGGATGTGAAATGAAACAAAATAAAGTTTCAGTGGCTGAGAGATTCCAAATGGAGTCAAGAGGTCTCTCTGGTGGGCATTCTTATGCACTATATAGATAACCCTTTTCAGGTTTTAATGCATTGGAATTGCTACAAGTAAATACCTCCAACTATTAAACTGCAACCCAGTAGCCTTGACTCCTGAAGATGATTGTATAGCAATGTAGCTCACAAGGGACAGTGTGCTTGTGAAAGCCTTGTGGATCACACTCCCTCTATCCAGTGTATGGATGGATGAGTAGAAAAATGGCGACAAAAACTGGGTGAAAATTGGGGGGGGGGATGATTTGGGTGTTCTTTTTTACTTTTATTTTTTATTCTTATTCTTGCTTATTCTGGTATAAGGAAAATGTTCAAAAAATTGATTGGGTTGATGAATGCACAACTATATGATCGTATTGTCCACCACAAATGACTGCATGACACGTGAATATATGTCAATAAAACTGAATTTAAAAAAAAAAAAAAAGACTCGGCCGAGGAGGCTGCGCGGCAGACTGACCCACGATCCCAGAGTAGCTCCCGTGCTTCAGCTGGCAGGACTGCTCTGTGACCGCCCGGTCCGCCCGAGGAGATGAGCGACATGTGGATTTGGGATACGAATTCATTTAAAAAACCACTTTGGGGTTATGAACGTATTTTCTGATGAAACTGGATTGGAATAATTTTCATGATATTTGTGTATTTACATATGTATATAAATATTTTTTAAATTTTGCATTTGACTTAAAGTGCCATGAGAAAATTTGCATACTGCAAGGTGGTCCCAGCCACCTCCTTGATTTGGTACTCTTGGATATGTTCCTGCTGCTCTACTTCAGTGAATGCAATAAATGAGATGAAAAAAAGGAGAGAGGACTTCCTGCTGGGGATGTTCTAGAGCCAGTACAAAAGCCTCAGGAGGGTCCTGGAGGAATGGGGAAACCAGTCGTCATTCCTAAAGAGGATCAAGAAAAGATGAAAGAGATGTTTAAAATCAATCAGTTCAATTTAATGGCAAGTGAGATGATTGTACTTAACAGATCTTTACCAGATGTTAGGTTAGAAGGGTATAAAACAAAGGTGTATCCAGATACTCTTCCTGCAAAGAGTGTGGGGATTGTTTTCCACAGTGGGGCTTGGGGCACACTCTGCAAACTGTCCATAGTGTCATTAATCGCTCACCAAGACACATGCTAGAAGAAATTGTTCTAGTAGATGATGCCAGTGGAAGAGACTCTTTGAAAAGACCTTTAGAGAGTTATGTCAGGAAATTAAAAGTAGCAGTTCATGTAATTTGAATGGAACAACATTATGGATTGATCAGAGGTAGATTGAAAGGAGTGGCGGTGTCTAAAGGTCAAGTGATCACTTTCTTACACGTTCACTGTGAGTGCACAGCAGGTTGGCTGGAGCCTCTCTCGGCCAGCATCAAACACAACAGGAGAGCAGTGGTGTGTCCTATCATCAATATGGTCCACCATGATGCTTTTGAGTCCATGGCAGGCTCTGAAATGACCTATGGTGGATTCAACTGGAAGCTCAATTCTTGCTGGTATTCTGTTCCCCAGAGAGAAATGGACAGACGGAAAGGTGATCGGACTCTTCTGTCAGAACACCAACAATGGCAGGAGGCCTTTTTTCAATAGACAGAGATTACTTTCAGGAAATTGGAACATATGATGCTGGAATGGATATTTGGGGAGGAGAAAACCTAGAAATTTCCTTTAGGATTTGGCAGTGTGGAGGTACTTTGGAAATTGTTACGTGCTCACATGTTGGACATGTATTTCCTAAAGCTACACCTTGCACATTTCCAGGAGGCACAGGGCAGATTATCAATAAAAATAACAGATGATTTGCAGAAGTTTGGATGGATAAATTCAATAATTTCTTCTATATACTTTCCCCAGATGTTACAAAGGTAGATTATGGAGATATATCATCAAGACTTGGTCTAAGACACAAGTTACAATGCACACCTTTCTCTTGATACCTGGAGAATATTTATCCTGATCCTCAAATTCCACATCACTATTTGTCTTTGGAAGAGATATGTAATGTGGGAACAAATCAGTGTCTAGATAACATGGCTAGAAAAGAAAATGAAAAAGTTGGAATATTTAACTGTCATGGTATGGGAGGTACTCAGTTTTTCTTCTCATACTGCCAACAAAGAAATTAGAACAGGTGACCTTTGCTTGGATGCTTCCAAACTTAATGGCCCAGTCACAATGCTCAAATACCACTACTTAAAAGGCAACCAACTGTGGGAGTATGACCCAGTGAAATCAACCCTGCAGCATGTGAACAGTAATCAGTGCCTGCATAAAGCCACAGAAGAGGATAACCAGGTGCCCAACATTAGAGACTGCAAAGGAAGCCAGTCCCAGCAGTGGCTTCTTAGAAATGTCACCCTTCCAGAAATATTCTGAGACCAGATTTACAGAAAAAGGAAAATATAAGGATTGACTGGGCTAGCTCAGCATACATTTTCTGCCACATTCTTTAGTAGCAAAAAGGGAAACGTGCTTTCCTGCTCTGCAGAATGTAAGCTTTATCAGCTATTAAAACTTAGACTCCTCTACCTTTTCACTGGCTGTGAACCAGCCTTCCTGTCCAAGGACTTGACAGGAGACTGTGAACAATGAGTTTACAAGATTGAAAGTGTTTTTCATCAAGAACTGTTAACAATACTCAGACAATGAAACAATCAACAAAATGTGCTTTCTGAAGAGCTGTATTTTTTACGGTTTGCTTGCACATCAGTAATTTCTGAATGTGCTATCATGATGGAGAGATTTCCAAGATTTTTTTTCCTAATTAGAACTGATAGCCAGTATATCAATATTGATATAAAAATAAATGAAAAAATAACTGAACCAGATTCAAAATCATGAAAACAATATTTTTACAACAATTTTAAAAACTATATTAGACAGGGTTTAAAGAGAATTAAATCAGAACTATGAGAAGTACAATTTGTTATAGTATAGTATTCAATTTCTATGTAGATTTTATACCTCAGTGGGGAAAAATAATTGCTTCCAATGACATTCATTTTGTTTTCATCTGTGATATTCATGGATGCTTTTTTCTTCTTTTGGAGTGCTGAAATTGAGCTGAAAAAAAAATGGTTCTTTGTGCATAGTTTTAATTTCTTCAATTAAAAAAAATTCCATTTGGTTTGTGGGCTGTTGGAATTATAATTTTTTATGGCCTTCTTAAAAAAGGAAGTTTAACATAATATCTGGTCTCAACTGAACAAGTTAGATATCTCAGTTGTTCTTGGGTTAACTGGCTTGTCGACTTTCACACCCAAGAAAATTTATTTTCAATTTTTTAACTTGATTCAAGTCTTGCTTAATACCCAAGGTTCATACTACTGTACTACAGATTTGTTTTCACAGCAATATATCTTCAGTTTTTTGTTTGTGATTCCACTCAACGAAAGGCCTCCAGAGGGATTTATTATTTGGGTATTTGGAGACAATATATTTAATGGTTTTTTGAAAAACTTTTATACTCCATATTCATTGTCAAGTGCATGTTTAGATTAGATTCTTGAATTGTAATGTTGGTCTGCTTTTTTTAAAAAAATAAAATCTGACTGAAAATGTTTAATTGGCATTTCTTAATGAGTTAGCCAAAGAAATGCAGCTATTATTCCATATTACTAGTCCTGCATTTCTTCCCTAAATTCCATTTAGGTTTAATCAGTTTCCTTTTTCTCTGATTTTTAATACCACAAAATAATTTGAGTATCAATTAAAAGTTAATCTTTCAATCTTATAAAAAGAAAACCGGGGAGGAATGTAGACCCGGCATCGTGGGACGGAGAACATCTTCTTGACCAAAAGGGGGATGTGAAAGGAAATGAAATAAGCTTCAGTGGCAGAGAGAATCCAAAAGGAGCCGAGAGGTCACTCTGGTGGGCACTCTTACGCACACTTTAGACAACCCTTTTTAGGTTCTAAAGAATTGGGGTAGCTGGTGGTGGATACCTGAAACTATCAAACTACAACCCAGAACCCATGAATCTCGAAGACAGTTGTATAAAAATGTAGCTTATGAGGGGTGACAAGGGGATTGGGAAAGCCATAAGGACCACACTCCACTTCGTCTAGGTTATGGATGGATGAGTAGAAAAATAGGGGAAGGAAACAAACAGACAAAGGTACCCAGTGTTCTTTTTTACTTCAATTGCTCTTTTTCACTCTAATTATTATTCTTGTTATTCTTGTATGTGTGCTAATGAAGGTGTCAGGGATTGATTTGGGTGATGAATGTACAACTATGTAATGGTACTGTGAACAATCGAAAGTACGATTTGTTTTGTATGACTGCGTGGTATATGAATATATCTCAATAAAATGAAGATTAAAAAAAAAAAAAAAAAAAGACATAATGCTGAGCAAAATAAGCCAGGCACAAAAAGAGAGATATTGTATGTTACCAACTAATGTGAATTCTGTGAAAAATGTACAATGTTTTATACTGTAGAATGCAGGGGACCTAGAGATACCAATTAGTGGAGGGGGAATGATAATCTAACAAGAACAGATAAACTATGGAGGGTAATCTCAATGTTATGGGAATGCTCAGGAATGATTATGGTTTGTAAACTTTCTTGGATATAGTAAGATCATGTTGGAAGCAATAGAGTTATTTTAGGTTTTTTTTTTCTCTTATTCCTTTGTTTTCTTAGGGGTTGTTAATTTTCTTGGGGTGTGGTAGGAACATGTTGGAAGCAATGTAGTTATTTTAGATTATTTGTTTTTCTTACTCCTTTGTTTGGACATGGTTTATTAATTTTCTTGGGGTATGGTAGGAACATATTGGAAGCAAAGTAGTTATTTTAGGTTATTTGTTTTCCTTAATCCATTGCTTTGTTTGAAATGTTGTGGGGTTTTTTTGGTGGTTGTTTGCCTGTTTGTTTTTAATTTTTTGATAAACAAAGTTAAAAAATTGAAAAAAAATCAGTAGAAAAATGGGAGTAAAAACTAAATGACAAATAGGGTGGGATGGGGGGATGGTTTGGGTATTCTCTTTTCACTTTTATTTTTTATTCTTATTCTGATTCTTTCTGATGTAAGGAAAATGTTCAGAAATAGATTGTGGTGATGAATGCATAACTATATGATCATACTGTGAACAGTTGATTGTATACCATGGATGACTGTATGGTTTGTGAATATATTTCAATAAAACTGAATTAAAAAAAAAATGGAAAAAAAAAAAAAAAAAAAAAAAAAGAATTGGGGTAGCTGGTGGTGGATACCTGAAACTATCAAACTACAACCCAGAAACCATGAATCTCGAAGACAGTTGTATAAAAATGTAGCTTATGAGGGGTGACAATGGGATTGGGAAAGCCATAAGGACCACACTCCACTTTGTCTAGTTTATGGATGGATGAGTAGAAAAATAGGGGAAGGAAACAAACAGACAAAGGTACCCAGTGTTCTTTTTTACTTCAATTGCTCTTTTTCACTCTAATTATTATTCTTGTTATTTTTGTGTGTGTGCTAATGAAGGTGTCAGGGATTGATTTAGGTGATGAATGTACAACTATGTAATGGTACTGTAAACAATCGAAAGTACGATTTATTTTGTATGACTGCGTGGTATGTGAATATATCTCAATAAAATGATGATTAAAAAAAAAAAAAAAGAAAACCTCAGTCTGACATTTTTCTTGATGTGTAAAGCAGTGCATTGGCAAAAGTGCATACATTTTCCTTCCTATTTGTAATATTATATTTAATGGTCTTCTTTTCTCTGATTATCAAAGACTCACTGCAGGCAGTGCTATTTCTTGTGCCTAAGAATGTTTCCAAAAGTTGAATCACTATTGATAACCAAGTTGAGTGTACACGAAGTTTTTCATATCCTGTTCAAGTTAATTGAAGTAGAGGACATGTAGATGATTTAGAGAGAGGTTATAATACAGAATGCATAAACTCTGTTTCCAGGAAGTTTGAAATGAAGTACGTACTAGATGGAATTTTTTTACTACTCCATGAGCTGTGTTAGTTCTGTCTTCACTAGGTCTTAAGCTTCAGTAAACCTGATGTCTAATCAATAAATTATTTTCCTGCTCAGAAGTTTCAGGTTTTTGTACTCCAGTTTAGCTTGGACTTACTCCTTAATGTTAGAAAGCGTAACAGCAATGTGATTTAAGGTTTTATTTTGTTTTGTGTTTTTAAATGGGGGATATGAGTGGTTTAATTTATGGGTACTTTTAGAACCTGTTAGATAAACCCATTGTCTTAATTTTTCTAATTAAAGAATTCTTAAAAACTTTGAAAATAAAAAAATATTAACTCAAAATGGATCACAGATTCAGATGAAAAACACAAAACTATAAAATTTCTAGAAGATAATATTGGAGAAAAACTAGGTGATGTTGGAATATAGATGAGTTTTCAGACATAACCCCAAAAGCACAATCAATGAAAAAAAAATGGTAAATTGGACTTAATTAAAAGTAAATACTTGTGCTGTGAAAAATACTGTTAAGAGAATGAAAAGAAAAGCCACAGACTGGGAGAAAATATCTGCAAAGCATACATTTGATAAAGGACTTGTACCCAAAATATACAAAGAATTCTTAAAATGCAACAATAAGAAAACAAATGATCCAATTACAAAATAGGCAAAAGGTCTGCACAGATACCTCACCAGAGAAGAGCTACAGATGGCAAATAAGCATATGAAAAGATATTCAGTATCATATGTCATTAGGGAATTGCAAATGAAAACGAGATACCATTATACACTTATTAGAATTGCTAAAATCCAAATCAGCAACAATACCAAATGCCAACAAGGATGTGAAACAACAGGAACTTGCATTCCTTGGAAGACAGTCTGGCAGTTTCATAAAAAGCTAAAGATAGTCTTAACATATAATTCAGCAATTGCATTCCTAGGAATTTACCCAATTTAGTTGAAAATTTATGTCCAAACAAAAACCTGCACACAAATGTTTATAGCAGCTTTATTCATAATCACCAAAATCTGGGAGCAAACAAGATGTCTTTCAATTGGTGAATGGATAGACAAACTGTGGTATAGCCATACAATGGAATATTGTTCAGCAATAAAAAGAAATAAACTATTGTGGTGGTTTGAAGCTGTAAGTACCCCAGAGAAAAGTGTTCTTACCACCATTCCTGTGGGTGTAGACCCTTTGTAAGTAGGGCCTTTCAATGAGGCTACTTCAGATACTTCGGCTCAGTCAGGATGGGTCTTACTTCTATTACTGGATTCCTTTATAAGAGAATGCAATTTAGACAGCGAGAGAAAAAAGCCACAGAACAAGTGTCTGAAATGGAACCTGGAAGAGAGGAGACACCGCCACGTGTCTTGCCATGTGCCAGAGGAACCAAGGACCACCAGTAGCCCTAGAACAACACAGTTGGGGAGAAAGCATTGCCTTGATGATGCCTTGATTTGGACATTTCCCCAGCCTCAAAACTGAGAGCAAAGACATTCCCATTGCATTTGCTTAAGCAGCCTACGAAAACTAAAACAGTTATCAAGCCACAGAAAGACACGGTGGAACCTTTAATGCACGTTGCTGGGTGAAAGCAGCCAACCTGAAAAGGCTGCATGCCACTGTCTGATTCCAACTATATGACATCCTGGAAAAGGCAAAACTATAGAGACAGTAAAAAAATTGAGCGATTGCCAGTGGTTTGAGGAGAATGAAAGAGGAAAGTTAGAGTCTATTAATTTAAAATAATCATATCTTCATAATGACAGTTTTAGTTCTTCCTTTCTAATCCTCATACTTCCATTTTGTTTTGTCCATTACGATGGAGAATAGAAGTGGCAAAACAGGGCATCCTTCTTGTGTTCACAGTCTTAAAAGGAGAATTTTCAACATTTCAAAATTAACAATAATGTTTTGGAGATACCCTTGGATTAAAGATGTTTCCATATTTTCCCAGTTTGTGAAAATTTTATTTTTTCAAAATCATAGATACTGAATTTTATCAAATGCTTTTACTCAACTCTTGAGATGATCATACTTTTTCCTTCTCCTTTATTCTATTAATGTGGTGAATTACACTTACTGGTTTTCTATTAAACCAACCTTACATTACTGCTATAAATTATCTTTTATATATATTGCTGTATTGATTTGCTAATATTTTATTTAGGACTTTTGCTTCTATGTCCATGAGTGAGATTGATCTGTAATTTTCTTTCCTCATAATATCCTTTCCAAGTCATGCTAACAAGATCATGTTAGCTTCATAAAATCCTCATACTTTGCAAATGAAATGAGTTGAGATGAGTTTTCTATTTTTTTCTTCTTTGGAAGAAGTTGAAAAAGCTTGGCATTTAGTAGAATTTTCCAGTGAAGCCATTTGGACTTTTTTTGAGGGAAA
Organism: Choloepus didactylus; assembly: GCF_015220235.1. Classification (NCBI taxonomy): domain Eukaryota; kingdom Metazoa; phylum Chordata; class Mammalia; order Pilosa; family Megalonychidae; genus Choloepus; species Choloepus didactylus. Next base: position 57,284,632 of record NC_051308.1, on the reverse strand, counting down.
GTTTTAAATTAGAGATGTTTTATTTTCTCTTAGTTATAGGGCTACTGTGCACTTTTATTTCTTCTTGTGTAAGTTGTGGTAAGTTGTATTTTATTAAGGAATTTGTTCATTTCAACTAAATTTTTTAATATATTGGCATAGAATTTGCTTGTAATATCTTCTTGTTATCTTTTTAATGTCTTATGATCTGTAATGATGTACTAACTTGAATTATTTGTGTCTTTTCTCTTTTAATCCTCCTTAGTTTTGCCAGAGGTTTATTAATTTCAGTATTTCATTATTTTCAGCTCTTATCTTTATTTTCTTATACTTTCCTTGTGTTTATTTGACTGCACTTCTAAAACTTCTTGAACTTGATACTAGATCATTAAGTTTCAGCCATTTTTTCTATATAACATATTATTAATATCTCTCTTAGCCTAGTCAAATACTGCGTTATTTATTGTTTAGCTCCATCCCACAAATTTTAATACACAGCAGTTTTTTAATGCTTCACTTGGAAATATTTTCCAATTTCCATTGTGACTTCTTAGATCCAAACATTTTTCAAAGTATATTTCTTTATTTCCAAACATATGGTGATTTTTAAAACATATTTTTTCTTAGCGTTTTATGGCTCAATTGCATTGTGGTCAGAGAACATTCTCAGTATGATTTCAATCCATTCAAATTTGTTGAGGCTTGCTTTATGGTTCCGTGTAGTCAATTTTTGTAACTGTTTTACGAGTGTTTGAAAGAATGTACATTCTGAGTTGTTGGGTGCACTTTTTTATATATGTCACTTTATTAGGTAAAGTTTGTTAACAGTATTCTTCAAATCTTTTATATCCTTACGGATTTTTTGTTTGCTTAAACCTATCAATTACTGAAAGAGGTGAGACAAAAACTCTCATTATGATTGTGGGGTCATCTATTTCTCCTTGCAATTCAATTTTTAAAATTATCTAAAGTAGCCGCGGTCGGTGCGGACCATGGGCCCTCGGACGCAGGGCACTGTGGCCGCCCCGGCCCGGGTCACGGCACAGGTCGCAGCCGCGCAGCCCCAGCCCCGACCGGCCGGAGCGCGGGCAGCCCCTGGGTGCCGCAGTGGCCCAGCTGCGTGTGCTGGGCGCCTCCGGGAAGCGGGTGCCGTTCCGCGCGCGGTTCCTTGAGCGCCGGGCGGTGGAGGTCTTCGTGCTGCATTTCCTGTGTTCATCTGCAAGGAATACGTATATCTGGCCAAAATCCCAGAGAGTTTTTTACGAGAAGCAGTGTCACCGTTGTAGTGATTGGACGGTCGTCCTACCATCGTATTGAGCCTTTCTGCAAATTGACCAAATATTCTCATGAAATCTATGTTGCGCCTGAGAGAGAAATTTGTAAAAGATTGGGAATGAAAAGAGGTGAAGACATTACCTCTCAGGACACAGCTCCCAAGTAACATCACTTAAACTCTCAGGAAGCATTTGGAGCCTGTGGCCGGTGGTGACTGGCCCTCTTTTTGATTTTCAAGGAGACTCAGCTCAGCGGGGCGGAACCTCATCTTAGATGCAGATAATAACTATTCATTTCATACGCCGTGATAGGAGTCGGTTGAATCACAAACCCCTCAACTCTGCCCTACGGTTTGTTGGAGTTCAGCATATGAACTTTATAAGCAGACATTCAGTTATCCATGTGTGACTCAACACAGAATTTTTCACTTTCAGTTGGATCCTGGGGAATAGGACCTTAAATATTTGGGATGTAGTATCCTTGTCTCACTCGCTGACCCTTCCAGTCTTCCAGGAGTTACGAAAATATAGAGATAATGTGACAATTGAATTCCATGTTGAGAGGTTGCAAAGCTATATAAAGCTATAAAATTAAAAATACCATTCTTAACATTGGTTTACATTATGGTATATCCATTCAATGAAAAATATTTTTTTGCTGTTAAAATCATAAACTTCTATAAAGACTATTAAGGGCAAGGGAAAGCAATTAAAGACCATTTTATTCAGTGAAAAAGCAGGATATCAAATTGTATAAACAATATAATGCCATTTTATATGTATATATTTATATTTTTTATGCTTAGGAACAAAAACAGGAAATAAACATACTAGAATATTGCCATGGTAGGATTATGGGTTTTTTATTTTCTTCTCCATACATTCCTATATTTTCCAGCTGCACTTTAATGAGCATAATTAATTTTTTAGGCCAGGAAAAGATTGTCAAAATTATATGAAGAAAATTCCTATATAACAAGCTCCACAAAGTTGCAAATTAAATAGGCCACAGTCCACATGTTTTCACCATGATTGCTTTATGAGGAGAAAATGTGGCAAATGGAATATCTTTCAAATAGCCTGTGTTCAAAGCATCTTGTCACCGCCCACCCACTATCAATTTCACTAGAATTTTTTTTATAAAAGGGAAAAAATATTTGCTTTAGTTATTTAAGATATATATTTAAAATATGATCAGTTTGCTTTTTGAATGGAAATTTAAAAATTTGTTTAAACTAGAAAACCTTTTTAACTTGAACGTACACTGTTGTTTGGTTGTACATTGCTAGACAGCTGCTACATCACCTCCAAACTGCTGTTACTTAAGAGGATTATTGTCATCATTTGTTTTTCTAGAATCTTTTTTTAGACATTAATACATAAAATAATTTAATATCACATATAACAAAACTAAGCATAAAGAAACAATGGGGAAAGGAGCCACCATTTAATGACTTATAATTATAAACAAGGCTCTACAGAGTCAGCACCCCCACCATCTCATTTTCCATGAGATCTTTCCACTCTATCATTCAGTCTAGTGCAACTGAACTGCTCACTGCTCTGTAAAATGGTCGAGCTATTTTATCCTATCATGTTGCACATGTTCACCCATTTGTGGGTGTCAGTGGGTCTATGTGTCCCCTTAAGTTTTATGTAAAAATTTATGTGTATGTGCAGTTTCCTAGAGAAAGTATCCTGTTTTTACCATTAGAGTTTCAAATGTGTCTGATCCCCCAAAAGCTAAGTTACTCCTTTAACTGGAATGCATCTCTCTTCATTTTGTCCTCGCAAACCTCTCCCAAATTTCAAGAACCAACTCCCCCATCATCTCCACAAAGCTTTTTGCATTTGTTCTGGTAAATTTAAATAACCCCTTCTCTACATTTCCATAACACTTTGAATTATATCTTTTCTAGTACTCATCACCCTCTATTTATTTTATTTTATTTTATTTTATTTTGCCTATATGTATGCCACAAATGGACAGTGAATTCATTAAAAACCAGTAAACATATTATATTTATCTTTTTTTAAGTTTCTTTTTTTAAATGCTTTTTTTTATTGTGAATGTTAACATATATATGTAACAATGATAACTTTCAAAATACGATTTAAGAAGTAGAGAGCAAATTTCAAAGAATGTCATGGGTCACAGTTCCACAACTTCAGCTATTTCTATTATCATAAAATATACATGCAGAAAGGTGTTAACTTTCAATGTGTACCTCAACAAGCAGTTATATAGGGTAATTTCAAAAATTGTTACGGCTTACAGTTCCACAGTTTCAGTTCTTTCCTTATTATGCAATATAGGGTATATACAGAAAGGTGAAGATTTTCAAAGCACAATTCAATGAGTAGCTATAGAGCAAATTTCAAAGGGTGTTATAGGTTAAACTTCTACCATGTCATTTACCTCCTTCTAGCTATTCCAACACCCCAGCATCTAGAAATATATATATATTTATATAAAGTTTGGGTATTCATAGACCTTTGTTAAATCTTACCTTGTTTGTTGCTACTCTTCACTCCCGATCTCTTTCTCCATCTTCAGGGGTGTCTAGGCAGTGAGCACCCTAACTTGTTCATATTGAAAGAGGGTGGCAACAGTATGGGGAAGGGGGCTGCATCTGATTGTTTTTCTTAAAGAGGTTGTTGCCTCTGGGTTTTTGGACTTGTCTGGCATGGGAACACTCTTGTGGATTTAAGTTTCTGAGAGAGAAAACTTAGTGAGTGAATCTTTTATAGAATCTCAGGTAGAGACCTAGGTATTTGGGGGCTACTTTTATTAAGGGTCTGGCATACTGTGACCACTTGGGATATCTAGCCGGAGTTTGCATAAGAGAAACCTCCAGGATAGCCTCTCTACTCTATTTGGGATCTCTTAGCCACTGTGACCTCAGCTTGTTGCCTTTCTTTTCTCCCCCTTTTGGTCAAGTAGGGATTTTCAATCTCTTGCTGCCAGGGCCAGGCTCATTCCTGGGAATTGTGTCCCACATCACCATGGAGATTCCCTCCCCTGGGAGTCATGTTCCTCACTGGAGGGAGGTTAATGAATTTATTTGCCGAGTTGGGCTTAGAGAGAGAAAGGCTACATCCGAGCAACAAAAGAGTTTCCCTGGAAGTGCCTCTTATTTGCCTTTTCTTTTATACTTCATTTTCTGTTGAGTTATTTATTTTGATTCCTCAGCAGGAGGAATATTTTTAAAAAGGTTGTATGGGATAGACTTCCTCACCCCCAATGGAGGCTACTAACACTCTGTACCACTTATCAATTTATTGTCTTTGGCTCTAAATCTACCCTGCATTGATGCATGGAATATGTTTCCCTTGCCAGCTGACACAATGCTAAACTCTTGTCAGTAGAGACTGCTGGAGGGGCCATGTGAAGAAGAGGCTTCTCTTCCTGGTTCCTTTGTGCATCCCTTCCTGCTTGATTCTGGGACTCTGAGCCCCAGTGGAGCTCACACACAGCAAGTTTTAATGCCACCACCCCCCCCCCCCCCCGCCAACGGCTGATGTCTTCCCAGCTAGTTCCATGAGTGTCCCACTGGGTTCCTGGTGGTGAGTTCAGCTACATACTCATGGGTAGGTTCTCAGTTCCAGAGTTAACCAACTTGTTTCCTGGGAAGTCCAGCATGTAGCACTCCCCTGGGCAGCTTTCCAATGAGTTCTGTGGGAACACTAGGCAGCTTCCCCAAGAGTTCTGCAGTTTTCCCCAAAAGCAATTTCCTGGGGAACTTCCAGCTTGCCAGCCCCAACCCGGCAGTTCTTGTCCCACCAGCCTTGGCAGTTCTGTCCAGGGACAACCCAGAGAACTTCACCACCATCCAGTCCAATGAGGTCTGAATCCCAGCCTGGGGGAACCCCCTTCCAAGTTAGTTCCTTCTTTGTGTACTCTCTCTCAGCTGTAGTATATTCTGGAACATTCCTTTTTATTCCCCCTGAGTTGTTAATTCACTGAAAATAGTTAATCATTCCTTAGATAACAACCCTTCCCTTTTCAAAATATTGTGTGGTTTTTTTTCCTAATTGATCCTGCCTGATACATAACCCCTAACTCAGAGGCAAGGGCAAGTTGTAGGGACATTTCTTGGTTTCTCTACTCAAAATGGAAAGAACCAGTGAAATCTTGATGCTATGAGCTCCTCTGGGTATTGTACCAGGTTCTGGAATCCACTGAGAGCAAGAATAGCAGAATTACAGCTTGCTGGAAAGGGTATTACCTAAGGTGAGGTCACAGCAGGTGTCACAACAGGGCAGTTAAACCAATTGGGAAATGTGATTTCAGCATTCCATGAAAACTCTGTCTCCCTCCTGACTTCCGCCCCTGTGTCAGTGGGGTCCATCGTTCTCTTAGATCCTTGGCTGGAGATCATACTTCTGCTTTCCTCTTTGCTGACCTGCCTACCCTCCCTTGGCCACCCTTGCTGCCAGCGCCCTTGCCCAGGTCCTGATTACCTAGCCTAGGGTAGTGGCTTCTCCTCAGGTACTATCTTCCTTCACTCTATCGCTTCCTGACTGCTGGCTCAACCCTCACGTTCTTGGAGGCCCTCCCTGACCAGCTTGACTCAAGGCTTGCTCCTATTGTCAGTGCAACTCTTAAGGCACTTTCCTGTATGCTTCTCTTCCAGTGACTGATCTTTACCCCCTACCTAGGCTGCTTTAATGAAACCAGGTTCACAGTAGCTGAGGAAAAATGCTTATTTGTAAAGAAATGGCGCCCTCTCTTGGTAAATTTATATAATAGCTGAAATTTTTTCATCAGCTAAGGACCCCTCATTTAACCCCCCCAAGCAGAGAGTATCAGTGATATCCATGAAAACTTAGCTTTCTCTCTGCTCATCCCATTTTCTTAATATATAAAATTCAATCGACTGACCAACCATATTCAATCCATATTTCCACTGCCATCATACTAAGAGGTTCCTGATGCTCACGTCTTATGGATAATAACAATCTCTAACATTTATTGAACACTCACTATATGTATGCCAGGCACTATATTAATCTCTTTACCCACATCATATAATTTAATTCTTACAGCAACTTTATGAGGCAGATACTTGAGTCAGGTTCCCTGAAAGCAGAGCCTGGGACAGAGAATTGAGCGCATGTGATCTATTGAGCAAGTACCCTCAGGAGAAAGAGAAGGAGAAAGAACTACACAAGACCGTGGTCTCAGCTGCAGATGAGCATCAGCCTGATCCCATGGGGAGCTCTGTGGCATGAATTGCACCAGAGTCAGTCCTGTTGTGAAGTAAGGGGTTTGGCTTTTTGTGACCCCTGTGTCAGGCAATCCTTGGATGCAGGTCCCCAAGCAAGGCATCTCCCGTTCAGCCAAGGGAATTCTTTCGAGAAGGGGAGAGTTGTGAGCTGGGAGCAGCTGGGGGCTGGAAGCACCAGCCCAGGAAAGGAGATTTGGTCGGGACACCAATGGTGTCAACCACAGTACTGTTATTTCCACCTTACAAATGTGGAATCATGATCCTTCCCATTTGTAGATACTTTATAAATTTCACATTCATTGTTTCATTCAATGCTCACAATAACCCTGAGAGTCAGTGATTATAATCCCCATTTTATGAACAAGAGTTAGTGGATAGGGGACTTTCTCACACTAACCCAGCCAATAGTATGTCTTCTCTGTTTGTAAATGGCATCCTCCCAGATACGCAGCCAGCTGCTGTGGGACAGTGCAGCCTCTCCTCAAGGATGGGCTGTCTCTGATAATTCACTAGTGGGATCTTACAGTCCTTTTAACTCAGACTAAATCCCACACAGCCCTGATGCTGGCAACCTCCTCTTCTGAGATTAGGTAAGGGAAAAATATATCTCCTTATCAGGAGTCCCACGGCTTGCCTATCTGACATTTTTCTGGGTTCACAAAGCTCCCGCAAAACTCCCCCATGGAAAGAGGATAGGGCACCTTCAGCCTGTTTCAGTGGGTTTCCTTAGCTAGGGGACTCCACTCTAGAGGTGGCCCAGCAAACCAGAATGTGTTAGAGGAGTCCCAGGGCTACCTGCGTGCTGCCTTCACCCACCTTGAAGTGTGGATGTGTGGTGAGTCCTGTGACAAAAGGCTGGAGTGTCCTGGACTTAAGGGAGGTAGGGCGAGAACTTCTTCCTAGCCCCACCATGTCATTTCCAGCACCCTGTCAGGATCCTGGGCTTTGGCCGCCAAACTGTCTCCAGATACAGCTAAGGCCCCTGAGCAGTCCTTGGAATGAATAGGAAGAGTTGCATGGAACAAACTCCTCCTGCCCTTCTCCAACCCCCATCCCCATCCCCATCATAGTACCCAGCAAGGCTTCACACCTAAGAGCTGTGGAAGGACAGCAGGCGCACAAACAGGCAGCCTAGAAACACCACACTGTAGGGAAAAGACATGGGTTTAACATCTCACTGACGCAGGTTCAAATCCCTACTCCATCACTTAACTAGCTGTATCAGTTAGTAAGGGTGCAAATGAAAGTAACAGAAAACCCACAACAATGGTGGCCAAAATAAGGTAGAAGTTTGTTTTCCTCTCACATAAAGCCCAGAGATAGGGGTTGGTATGTGTCCCAGTCCCTTCCAGCTTACTGCCCTGCCGTTCCTAGTGGATGGCCCCCATCCTCATGGTCAAAAATGGCCTGCCTACAAAGAACAACATGGAGGGAGGGACAAAAAGAAAGATATAGAAATCTTAAGCACACCTCTCTCTTAAGGAAGGTGCCCAGAAACTGCTACATAACCCTTCTGTTTACATCTCATTGGCCAGAATTTGGTCACATGACCATAATCTGAGTGCAAAGGAGGCTGGGAAATGTAGTCTTCACTCTGAACAGCCATGTTTCTAGCTAAAACTTCTCTTACTATGATCAAGTAGTAAAAAGTTATGGAAGAACCAGTAGAGGCTTCTAATATACTAGATATGTGGCTTTGGACAAGTCACGCGATCTCTCTGGATATGGAGATAATGCTGCCATAGAAAAGTTGTGGTATTGACTGAAACTTCATAACAAAGCATGAAGCCCAGAACCTGCAACGTAGTATGCATAACCTCTCCTCCTTCTCTTCCCCTTCCCAAATAGTCTGGAATGTGCAGTGTTAGCCCTCATGCTAGCAAACGTGCCCGCAGTTCCTGCAGCCGGTTTCTGAGTCCTGTTCCCAGGCAAATTTCCAGAGTCAGCCCTGTCCCTGAAACCTGGTCCTCAGAGTAGCAGAGTAAGCCACAGTGACTGGACCACCACGCTGGAATCTGGGAAAACAGAATTGCTCAAGCCTGCAGAAGGAGCATGCTGTGTCCTGAATTCCCTAGGGAAGGGTCATTTTGCTGGGAGAGTAAATAGGAAATGCATCTGAAGATTGCAATCCAGAGCCCAGAGGGGCCCATACATTACTAGAGAAAAAAGAACCTTCACTCACCCACCCTATCTTTCTGATACTGCTAGTAAATTTGCGTGAGGGAAACACTAACAAGCCCCCACTGGAGCCCAGACCTGACTCTTGTCCTGATGCTAGAGGCTGAAGCTTAGGAGTACTGGAGTTTACACAGGGAAAGATCTTGGGTGCTCAAAAAAAGAGGGAAAAAAAAAAAGAGCAGCTCCATTGAAGAGGGCTCACAATGAGTCAGGCAAGTGTCAGCTCTTCACATACATCAGACTTGCTCAGGCTCTTCTATCAAAAGACTCCCAAAGGCAGAGTGACCCTTAATGGGTAACCTCTGTCCCCTGAGTTTCGAGTGAACCCAAAGCAAGTGACCATAAGTAAAAACATTTCTTCAAGTCTTGTCTTTCTTCTTAAAATTTCATTCAACGTTTACATTTTGCCTGTTTACTTCAAAATACATTTCTCTAATTTTTCTAGTAAACTAACATTCCAGCAAGATATAACATGTTTATCCTTTATCTTTACTTGCCCTTGGCACCATGTTCACGCTCCCTCAGAGTCACTGCATTATCCTATTTCATTCCTACACAGCCCCAATTGACAGATTTGGAAGCTGAGGTTCAGAGAAGTTAAGCAGATTGCCCAAGGTAACCCAGATAGTAACTGGTTGAACTGGGATTCAGATCCCAGCCCATGTAACTCCAAATCCTTGCCCTGTAATCATCATGTTACAGGAAATGGGTGTTTCTCTGGATGTGGTTTCCCCTTCTAATGGAGTTGAGCTGTAATTACCCACTGCCTAGTCATGGAACCTAAAGGATCTTGATCACATAGGGGAAACGTGGAGGAGGTGGCACCCTTAAGGAAGCTCTCTCAGTGAGGAGATTGAGCTTTTGGGACTGTTGGCCACTGAGTCCAGTGGTCATCAGGAGATCAGCCTAGCAAGGTGCCTAGAGACTGAGGGGGTCAAACGGCTATTAGCATAGGGCCAGGCTTGGGACTTGCCTTCATGCTCTTTCTCATATGGTCCTGGCAGCCAGGGTAGAGAGCCAGGACCAGATGTGAGTGGGGAGAGCCACCTGGTCCCTGGCCAGCAAACTCTGAGAAGAAAATGCTCCTTTGTGAGCTGCAGACAGTCCAGGAGAACTGAGACCACAGAGGCTGGGGGCCAAGAAAACTGGGACATGGACATTGTCACAAACTCTATGTTCTCTAGGAGAGAGAAAAGGGGACCCCTACTAGCAGGACAAGCAGGTGGCCCTAATAAACATGGAGATGCAGGATATGCAGGGAAGAGTGATACCAGAGACTCCTGATAAGGAAACTATGATCTGAGGACTGGATCCTGGCTCCCTGCCAGAGAAACCCAGCCTGGCCCCAGCTTCTAGAGTCTCCAACCTTTGCCCTTGGGGCTGCTTATAAATTCCACTTATAAATTCAGAGCTGTTCCCTGCCGGAAGGCAGGGATGTGACTTCTTGGTGGTCTCATCTGGCCTGTCTCCCTCTGCAGTGGGAGCTCTCCAATGGGAAGGCTGTTGCAGGCTTCTTCTCCTGAACCCCCAGTTCCTACAACCGCACCCCACACCCACCAGGCACTCATGGCACAGGTGTGGGCGCCCGCCTTGCCCCACAGTGTCTCTCTGACTGAGTATCCACTGAACCCCAGTGATTCCGTTAGTCCACAGTGCTCACTGAATGGGCCCCCAGTGGAGAAATGGATCCTTGTTCTTCAAAGGAGCTTCCAGCATCACGTGGTCACCTGAGGGCTGAATCCGTACCACAGAACCCGAGGACTGCTGTGCAGATGGGTCACATGCAGTCAGATGGTGTCAACGGTCCAGTGTTAGCCACTGTCGGAGACCGTGGTGGGGCGGGAGGCATGGGGCCTCGCTGCTCTTGGCCTAATGGAGATGAAAAGATGCAGATAAGGTCTCCCCGCACGGGTCCGGGAGGGCCTGGGAACACACAGTGGGCTCGTTGCCTCCTGACTGGTTCTACAGTGAAGGAGGCCAAGTCAGTGCTGGCTCCAATTTGCTGTGTGATCCTGGGCAGTCACTTAAACTCTCTGAGTCTTGTCTTTCCTCCCACAGCACAGGAAAATGAATCTTGCCTTTAGGGAAATGAACTGAAGTAAATCACTCGGCTTCCCTGGAAGAAAAGGAGAGAGAGGGAAAACACGAACTGTTTCTCATTCATTCGTGTGTCCCAACTGGATCCAGTACAGAGGAGGCCACAGTGCCCCCTACCTCCCGTTTATTTGCAGCCTCCCGTCCCGGCATGGGTCCCCAACTCACCAGCAGGGGGAGCCAGGCCTCTGTTCTGCCCGTGGGCTGCCCCGGCTGGGAGCTGGGCGAGTCCCATCTCAACAGGTGTGTTGCTCCGGGCAAGGTGTGTCTAGCAGCCCAGAAAAGGCAACCAGTTCCCAGAGGTCTGAAACAGCTGACTGTGTTTATTTAAAGCCAGTCACGATTTCCCACTCCGTTTGACTTCCTCTGGGTGTGTGTGTATGGGAGTACTTGTCTGCAAATTACTGTGTGTGTCTGATTGTGTCCATGTACAAGGTGGTACCGGAGTGTGCCGAGCAGCAGGTGGGCGCTGCCCCTGTCAGCCCATGTGCTGGGCTCCAGGCAGTGGTCAGGCAGTACGCTACCCGTGGAGAGGGTGCTTCTGGTGCTGGGGAAGGATCAGGAACCACTCGCTCCTGTGGTCCAGTCCAGAAAGCAGTCACTGTGTGTGCCCTGGAGTCTCCAGGGGCAGCCTCAGCCCCGGTGATCCCCGCAGCAACCCTTTTTCTGTGCTCCTGCTTTCTAGGTCAGTGTGGGGTCTGTGACCCAGGAAATCCTGGTAGCTTCTCTGGTCAGAAGAGAGGGGCCAAGGGGTTGTAAGAGCTCTTAGCTCTCCAACCAAGAAAGCAAAACAAAACAAAAGGCCTAGTCTTACTCAGAAGCAAGTATTTGCTCAAGACAAGTCAGTCAGCCTTGAGCTCTGGCCCCTACTGAGCCCCAGAAATGGACCCTGCCCACGGAAGCTGGTTCTGAGGCAGTAATTAGGGGAAGCCTGGCCTCTGTCTGAGAGGGAGATTCTGTCCTCACCCTCAGGAAACTGCAGAGAGAACAGGGTGCAAGATGAGATCAGGATGGTAAGAGAGAGAGGCTGGCAGCCTGCAGCCAGATGGAGCAGAGAAGATGAACTCAAATTGTGAAGTAGCTAAAGCTTGCTGAGGCCCTTCCCATCTGCCCCGATAGCCTCCCCCTTCTATCTTCTCCCTTTCCTAAACGTTTACTGAGGGGCCACCTTGTGATCATCCTTCTCAGGTTAGCGGTAGAGACACAGGAGTTTCTGGGGCAGAGAGGGGGCTGCACAATTTCCAGAGAGCACCAAACCTGAAGAAGGGCTCCTGACTGGGAGAGGGGCAGGGGTGGGGCAGGTACAGAGGCCTCCCAAGGCCTGAAGGAAGAGACTCCCACTGAGTCTTTAGGATCAAGAGAAGTTGTCTAGGCAGATGACAGGAGAAGGGCCCCACTGTAATCCCTGCCCTCCAGGGACTCCAGTGGTGCAGGCAGTCACACACACAGGCTGTGATAACTCAAAGCAGACTAGTTTACCAAGTTCTTTCACCTTATTCTGCATGGTAGATAAGAAAATGAAGGTCAGAGAAGTTAAGTAACTTTCCACAGGACACACAGCAGGACTTCTGAGTCCACACACCAACTTCTAGCCATAACTGGCTCTTGGTGTGCCCTCTGCCCCTCCCACCATCCCAACACCCTGAGGCAGAACCTTGGCGGAAACAACAGGGACTGTCTCAGCTTGCCAGGTCCGGATCTTGTTTTTGTTTTATTTTTCAGGTCACCCAGCATTGGCTAACATCTAGAGGCCCGGCTCCGCCAACCAAACACAGGATGTGGATGGGCAAGTAGAATACAAGCATGTTAATTTACAGTGAGTGCATATTTGCTGATTAGACTTGTGCTGGAAATTTGCTCCAGCTGTCCATTTCCTCCTGGTGATGTCCAGCGAGCATAGGGAGAGAATGAAAGGAGCGAGACTTTCCTGAAAGATTTCCCAATCTGTCCCACTAGGCTAAAGAGACCCTGTCACGTGCTGGGAAGTGTCAGGCAAAAGAGTGGCTCTGGAGTCACCTGGTTGGAATCTTAGCTCCATCAGCTCCTATCACTGTGTCTGTGGCAGATTACTTCAGCCTCAGTTTCTTTATCTGATAAATGGAAATAATCATAGAGCAACCCAGACAATTGTTGCGAGGAGCAAAAGAGCTGATGTCTGTATAATGACTAAGAGTCAGGACAAATATGAAATAAACTATAGCTCCTACTGCTTGTGACTGGCTGGAAAATTCCCTTTCTCTCCAGAAGGGATATTTACAATGATAGCTCTCTGGAAGCAGAGCTCTCTCTCCCCAGGTAAGCACTGGACCCACACTAATTCTGGCTATTTCCCTGCACCCTTCTCTTATCAAAGCGTCCCTCCAGACAGTCAGGTGCCCCAATAATTCATTGGACTATGACTTTATTTAGTGACATTGTTTTCCTGAGGATACTTGCTGTTCAACTTGAAGGATACATTCTCTGGTCTCTGGGTAGACTTGAAGACACTTTACCTTGCTTTCCTCAACCACACACCCTTGAGCCCTCCCTTGAGAGGCAGTTACCTAAGAACACAGCTTCCCAGTCCTTGAGACCCAGGGACAGCTTGGCCCTGCCACTCGCCAGTGGTATAGGACCGCAGGCAAGTGGAACCCCAGTTTCCTTGCCTGTCCATTGGGGCACACCCACTGTTAGCGTTGTTGAGTCAATTAGACTTGAAGTGTATAAACTGCAGCATCTTGCCCAGCACATGGAGGGCTCAATAGACAATAACTCTTCTGATATGTGGTTTTCACAAGCTTCAAATTCAGAGCCCTTGTCTATGAATTTGGGGCTCTGTGGTATAACTATGGTGTCTTGATGACAAGAGTTTTAAATGGATTGCTGTAAGAGTCCATGAGAGGGAAAGATAAACTTCACAAATGAGGGAGATGGGGGGAGTTCTCCTGCAGACAACTGGACCAGGCCTGCTATGTCACTTCCCCTCCGTGGCATGCACCCTTGGATCCCCCTGAGCCAGTGTCCATGAATCCATCTGGGGTGTGGGCTGCTCTGCTATGCCCCACTCTTCCCTTTTTCTGAGTGTGCACTCTAGGCAGAGTGTGGAAACTGGGAACAGGTTGAGAGAAGAGGACACACCTGCAGAGTGATATACTTCTCCCCATCCCCAGAACGTTTTCTTGCCTAGGGATCTGAAGGGCTGAGTGAGGCCTATGATGCCCAAGAAGAGTCTGAAGATGTTGGGCTGGTGGTGGGGTGGGGGGAGAAAGGCTGTCAGGTTGGGCAGGGAGGACAGACCTTTCTGAAAAGCCTTTCTTCTCTGATGACTGCTTCCAGCCGCTACTCCCACCCTACACTCTCTGTTCATAAACCCCCAAGGGAAAGAGGCTGTACCAAAACAGATCTTCTTGGGACATCCCAATTCACGCATGCCCTCCAAGAAAGCACAGTGAAGACTGCTCCATCTTGGAGCCAACTGGGTGCAATGAAAACATCAACCAGCTTTGAGCAGATAGGACAATCATTACCTTAATTTGCTAAGGCTGCTATAACAAAGTACCACAGATTAGTTAGCTTAAACAACAGGAATTTATTGTCTCACAGTTTGGGAGACTAGAAGTCCAAAATCAAGATCTTGACAGAGCCATGCTTTCTCTGCAGTCTGTAGCATTCTGGTCATTACTTGCCAGCAATCCATAACTCATACTCTACCTCTGACACACGGCAATCTGTCTCCTATTTCTGTCTCCTCATTGTGTCCAAATTTCCACTGCTTATAAGGATTCCGGTCATATTGGATTAAGGCCCTCTTTGACTCAGTTTGGCCACATCTTAACTAATAATATGTTCAAAGATCCTATTTCAAATAACGTGTTCAAAGATCCCTTTACAAATGGGTTCATATCCACAGGTGGTGTTAGGACTTAAATAAGTCTTTATGGGGGATATAATTCAATCTCTAACAGTCTATCCTCTGGATCACCAAAAGTCATGTCTTTTCAACATTTGAAATGCGTTCACTCCATCCCAACATGCCAAAAGCCTTAAGCCATTTCAGTAACAACTCCAAGTCCAAAATCTTATCTACATCAGTCATGGGTGTGGTCCATCTTTGGGCAAAATTCCTCTCCATCTGTGAAACCTAGAAAACAAGTTACAGGCTTCCAAAATACAATGGTTGGATAGGCATAGGATAGACATTCCTGTCCCAGAAGAGGGAAATTGAGAGGGAAAAAAGGGGCCATGAGTCCCAAGCAAGTCAGAAACCCAGCAGGGTGATTTCCATTTGCTTTCAAGGCCTGGGAGTAACCTGTGGCTCCAGGCTTGCGGGAGCAGCAGTCCCACCCTCTCTGAGCACAGAGCAGTGGCCTCACCCTCTCTGAACACTGGGGTGGGCCTGCTCACTACACACACCTGGGCTATGGTCCCTCTCTCTTGGCCTGAGGAGGTTCCTTCAGCTCAGAACTCTGCCTCCATGGTTCCATCCTTACGATCCTTCTTCTTTCATCATCCTGTCTGTCCCTTCAGTCCAGGTCAGCAATGTTTCTGCTGACACAAAATTCTTAAAAACCTTGTCAGTTGTGGTAGTTGAATTATGTACCCCTTCTAGACATGCTCTTAATCTTAATCCATGCCCCTGTGACTGTGAGCTCATTGTAAATAGGACCTTTTGAAGAAGTTATTTTTAGTTAAGCCTTGGAGAACCGAAGCAGGGTGGACCTTAAGCAAGATTACTGGAGACCTTATAAAGAGAAAGTCACAGAAAGAAGCTAGAAGCAGGAACTTGGAAGAGAAAGGAGAGGACATTGCCATATGTTTTAGTTTCCTAGGCTGCTGGAAGCAGATACCATGAAATGGGTTGGCTTAACAACAGGAATTTATTAGCTTACAGTTTTGAGGCTGAGAAAAACGTCCAAATCAAGGCATCATCAAGGCAATGCTTTCTTCCCAAAGACCAGCTGCTGGTGATCCTTGGCTCCTCTGTCACATGGCAAAGCACATTGTGGTGTCTGCTGGTGTTTTCCTTCTCTTTGGGGTTTTGTTGCTTTCAGCTTCTTGCTTCCCTGTCTTTCTCCCTCTCTCTGTCTGTATTCATTCCATTTATAAAGGACTCCAGTAATAGGATTAACACCATCCTGAATGAGGTGGGTCACACCTTAACTGAAGTACCCTCATCAAAAGATCCTATTACAATAGGTCCACACCCATAGGAACTGATTACATTTAAGAACATGTCTTTTCTGGGCTACATACAGGTTCAAACCACCACAACATATGACGGCTGGATGCAGAGATATAAGCCAAGGAACCCAAGGTTCGCCAAGAAGCTGGCACCAAAATACTACAGTCTTTGGGGAGAAAGCAGGCCTTTTAGTCCCCCAAAATGTGAGCTAATAAATTACTGTTTTTTAGGCTTATGTGCAGTATTTATCATAGCAACCTGGCAATGGTCTAAGACATTGGTCTTCTGTGCAATTTCTGGGGGTCCAAGCCATTAGACAAAAGGGTCTTTCCACAGATCTTCCCTCAAAAATTGCACTTTCATTCCTCATGCCCTCTGAGACAGTTGATTGGATCTATTAGTCTTATACCTAATCTCTTTAGCAAATGGTTCTTCAGCTACATCCTTGTGTAAAGCCCTGTCCTCTGGGAACTCATCTCACAGGAATGCGGGGAGGGCTCTGTTAGGGCTACTTCTGGCCCAGGCGCACAGCTCACCATCTGGATAGGCTGAGAATTTTCCAATTCATCAAATACTGGTTCCTTTTTGTTTAATAGTTCAGTCCTCAATTTATCTCTGTCCTGTTGCATTTTACTACAAGCAGTAAGGAGAAACCAAACTGTACCTTCCACACTTTGCTTGGAAATCTCATCAGCTAAATATCCAAGTTTATTGCTCATAAGTTTCACTGTTAATCCAACACTAGGTCATAATTTGCCTTTCCTCTAGTTTCCAATAACATATTTATAATTTCCTTCTAAGGCCTCACCAGTCCATATTTCTACCAACAGTCTCTTCAAAGAAATCTAGGCTTCTTCTATCATGCACCCCAAAAGTCTTCCAGCCTCTACCCATTAACCAGTTCCAAAGCCCTTCCACATTTTTAGGCATTTGTTACAATAACATCCCATATCACAGTACCAAAAACTATCTCAGTTTGCCAGGGCTGCTCTGTCAAAATACCACAGATGAGTTGGCTCAACATGAATTTATTTTCTTACAGTTTTGGAGGCTTTAAGTCCAAAATCAAGGTCTTGGCAGGGCCAAGCTTTCTCTGCAGTCTGTAGTGCTCTGGTGGTGCTTGTCTGCAATTCTCTACAATCTCTGCTTCTGTCACATGGCCATGTTTCTCTCCATCTGTCTCTTACTATCTCCTTCTTATGTCCAAATTTCCTCTGCCTATAAGGTCCCCAGTCACAGTGAATTAAGGCTCACCTAGATTCAGTTTGGTCTCACCTTAACTAATAACATTTTCAAAAATCCTATTTACAAATGAGTTCACACCCACAGGACCGGGGTTAGGACTTGAACATGTCTTTGTGAGGGCATAATTCAATTCATAATAATCATGAATTTTGTAAACAACAGTTTACAAAATTATTTCCTAGCTAGATCTTAATCCCTACTCATAACAGTCCAGTGGGGTAAACAGAGCAAATGTCTTTATCCCCATTTTACAGATGAGGAAACTGGGGCCCAAGAAGGAAGGGACCTTCTGAGATCACGTAATCCATATTCCTCACTCAAAGGACATTTGGAGAACAGAACATAGTTGTCTCCCAAGGCAGGTGAGGGCTCAGCCTGTCCCAGATTACTTGGATGGCTTCACTGACACATGGGCTCATTGTAGCTGCCTGGTGAGATGGTCCAAGGCCCAGAACTCCTGAGAGGAGGAGGGCACTCATTTCACTGGAAACCACACCTTGGTCCTCCCCCATCCAGGCCCTGCCCCACTGGGACAGGTCTCAGGCTCAGGAAGAGCTGCTGGAAACCTGGATTCTCCCCTGACCCAGAACAGAAGAGGTTATTAAGCTCTTACAGAGGGACGCTCCCTCTGTATGTGCCTGTGAGATGGAGTTTTTGAGTTTTCCCTATGTTTCACTGTCCCTCTGTTTTTTGCTTTTTTTTTTTTTTTTTAATTTTACTTCTTTTTATTGTTTGTTTGTTTTTCTCTAGGGCTGACAAAAAGGGAATTAAGCTGGCACAAATTTCTGAGCTGGGGATATGGAAAGAGACCTGGGCTGGGCTCTGTTGCTCATCAACAGAAATCCTTTGTAAACATTTTTAGCAGGTCTCCCCTTGCTGGGGCCTTGAAAATTGTTGTGTTCTGAACCCATACCTGGTGGCTCTGTGTTTAGATTTCTATATCTGTATATCTGTCTGTCTGTCTGTCTCTTTCTCTGACTCTGTGTTTGTCTCTGCCTCCCCCTCTCTATGGCTGTCTCCTATCTCTCTCTTGAGATCTAGATCTAGATCTACATAGCTGTATCTACATAACTATATCATCTATATCTATATCTCTGTCTATATCTATATCATCTATATCTGTATCTAATTTCTGTCTTGTCTCAGTCAGTGTCTCTCTTGGCCTTCAGCTCTTTCTCTCTCTACTAATCTGAAAGATCATGAAGCTGGACAGGACAAGGGTCATCATCTCATCCTTCTGCTGCCTCTGACTGGGTTGGTCTGTAAACCACTGGATGTGGATCAGGTCTTCAAACGAACTCCCCCTTCTCACCCCACTGGGAGTCAGTTCACGCTCAGCTTGCCTTTAACTATTCCACATTTCACCCTTTGGCCTCACTCATATCTTTCCTGCTGCAGTTCAGACAGTTTCTTTGGTATCCTGGGGGAATAATAATAAAAACAGAGGTCGTGGTCCTGGCCATGCCTTCTAAGTGGTGACCTTTGGTGTTTGATGGGACTGAACCTCGCTGGGAGGAGGAGGGGAGGGAGCACAGGCAGTCCAGGGAGTGTGGACAGGATGTCGTCATGGCCTGTGTGAGACTCCAGCCAAGTGCTGTTTATGAGTATATTTATAGATGTCCACACACACATACATGCATGGGGAAAGTACTGTTTGTTTCCTGGAATTGAGAACCTGTTCTCTTGGACTTGCCAGATTTCCCAAGGAGCATCATCCCCAAACATGGAAAACTATAGCTTTTCTCCCTTGCACTGTCCTCTACAAAAGCAGAAGACTTTGGAAAACACAGATCTGCTCGCTTCACTCCTTCCAGAGTTCCCACTATCCTCAGGGTAAGCTGTTTCCCAGACATACCTGCCCACCCTGCCAACTTCTCCATCTCATCTCCTGCCTCCCAGGTCTTCCCCCTCCCCCCACACTCCTCCCAAACCAAACCCTATACTTGCAATTCTCTGAGTATACCATGCCCTGTACACCTCTTTCCCTTTGCACGCATGGTTCCTACTGCCAGGAATGCTTTTCCATCCTTCTTCTTCTAGCAAAATCCTTCTCAGACTTCAAGACCCAGCCCCATCATCACTTCCTCTGAGGCGTCTTCTCTCACGCATCCTCCCTTGGGCACGGTTACCCACTTCTGGTGTGCCCAGGACTTGGTGCACTTATCTCACTCTTGTTATTTCTATTTACATCTGTCTCCTCCTCCAAACCATACGTTCTTCAAGGGTCAAGAACTGCCTCTTACTCATCTTTGCACCCCCAACAGCTGGCCCAGTGCCTGGCACAGACTAGGTACAGTTATTGAATAAATGGATGAGATTTCTAAGATGTAGCACCTAAGAGCTCAGGGCCTGCTTTTAGTCGAAGATTTTGTTTAACTACCAGGTCTGCCACTTGCTAGCTAGTGAATTTGCAAGCTACTTAGACTTTCCAAGTCTCAGTTTCCTAATCTGGAAAGTGGAATATAATAAAGGAACAGAACCTGTGTGATTATTGAGAAATTTTAATGATACTGCACATAGAGGGGTTTATACAGTGCCGGGCATATGTGCATATTTTTTTTCTCACAACCCATGTTTTGTCTATGAGCAAATCCTGTAGCCTCTTTCTTTAAAATATATTCAGAATTCAACCACTTTTTATCCTCCTACAGCTAATGCTCCAGTCCAAACCACAATCATCTCCCACCTGACATATTTCAGAAGCCACATAAATGTTCTTCCTGCCTCCACTCTGGTTCCATTTCATTTATTTTCAGCACAGCAGCCAGAGGCAATCCCTTAAAAATATAAGTCAACTCACATCACTCCTCTGCCAGATCCTCCTTTGGCTCCCCTATCTCACTCAGAGTAAAGCTCATTATGTCTGACAAGACCCTATACAGTCATGACCTAGTTACCTTGGACCCCACATCCTCATTCTCACCCTTGCTCTCCCTGCTCCAGCCATACTGACCTCTTTGCTGTAACTCAGCATGCCACACACAGTCCTGAATTCTGTTCCCCTAGAAATATTCTGTTGAGTCAATACATCATATCCAAGAAGTTCTGCTGGGGTCCATTTCCCCTCTTAGGTGCCCTGAGACCATGCAGATGAGAGCTCAGATTGCTGTAAAAGACAGGAACAGCAACATCCCAAATATCAGGGCTGGGCTCGGGCCACTCCTCACAGCCCCTGGGCAGTCAGACCTGACTCAGGAGGCAGAACCCCAAGCCATACTTCTGTCCTCAGACTGGATTTTCCCCTCCTTCCAGCCTGACCCAGCTCTTTCAGGTGGAGGGTTTGGCCGGGAACTCCAAGCTCATCCTTTTTTCTGAGAAGGATGGGCATTGGGCCTAGGCCTTGGGAAGAGGGAGGGGCGGGGAAAATGCCCGTAGCTAGAAGGCTGGTGAAACTGCTCATAGCTGCCCTTTATCTACTTTTCTTGGGATTCCCACAGGGCCTTCTATGGGTCAGTCAGTTTAATCCTTCTTAGATTTGGTTTCCCAAGAGAAAAATGCCCCTCAAAGGGGTTTGTAGTCTCACATTTCTGGGCCTGCCCCAGACATGCAATGTGAGACTGTCTGAGGGAGGGCTGGGCACCTGCATTTTATGGGTCCAGCGGGAATTCTTAGATATACTGAAGTGAGAACTGCACATCAGATGGTGACCTCCTTGGAGAAGGGATTGTTCTAAAATCATTCTAGAAGATCTCCCTGTCTAAAATCCCACTCCCTTCCCTGCTTTGCTTTCTTACTCAGCATTTAATCTAACATACCATATGCAATTGATCCTCTTTATATACAGATTCCATATTTGTGAATTTACTTACTTGCTAAGATTTATTTGTAACCCCAGCAGCACTTTTGTGGTCACTCACAGACCTGCGCAGAGGTACAAAAAATTTGGGCCACCTGACCTGTGTGTTCCCAGATGAGGTCGAACAAGGAGATGCTCTGCCTTCTTGTTTCAGCTTCCATACTCTAAACAAGTGTCCTTTGTGTCACAGTTAGTGCCATATGCTTTCATACTTTTTGTTGGTGATTTTGCTGTTTAAAATGACCCCCAGGTGTAGTAACGAAGCTGTCTAGTGTTCCTAAGTGTAGGAAAACTGTGATGTGCCTTACAGAGAAAATACGTGTGTTAAAGAAGCTTTGTTCAGGTATGTGTGAGTTCAATGACAATTCAATCACCAATATACATTAAATAAGGTGTCTTTAAACAGAAACACACATAAAACAAGGCTATGTATTGATCAGCGGATGAAGATGTTGTGACCAGAGGCTTTCAGGACCTAACCCTGCATTTTACCCAGGAGCAGTCGTTCAGTATTTAAGTCAGTGTTCGCAGAAATTTTATAGAACATAACATGAATAATAAGAATTGACCATATTTTACTTATTTAGCCTGTTTATTATCTGACTTGTCTGCTAGAAGGTAAGCTCCCTGAGGGCCTGGATTTTCATCTGTTTTGTTCACTGCTGTGTCCAGTGCCTGGAGCAATGCCTGGTACATAGTAAGTGCTTCATAAATAGTTGTTGAATGAGTGAATCCTTATCCCAAAGCTCTCTTTGGTAAGAGATCATTAGTGAGGGCATTTAGTGTGCAGAGGGAGCTATTGATCTCCTTACAGTGATACAGTCTCTGCCTTCAGGAGACTCACAGAGGCCCCAGACAGAGCAAGACACCAAAATTCCACATGAACTGATGATGTGCTACCCTACACATCTTCCATTTAGAAGGTGGGTATCTTCCCACACTCTTCCGCCAACTGATCTGAATATTGGACCACTTTGCACAGAATAAGGATGCATTTTGATGGTGCCCAACACAAGCCACATACTTGCCCTCCTCCCAAGGCTTGCTCCCTTTTGCCTTTACAATTCCCACCCATCATTCCGGGCTCCTTCTGCTGCAAGAACTTCCAGGACCTCTCCAGCCCAGTGTTCTCTCCTCTGGCTTCCAAAGAGCACCTGGGGTCAGTGCCTCATTTTAGCACATGACAGCCAGTGAGGCTGCTGCACTGTCAGTGGACCCTTTCAGAGGTGTCCTTCTTGCCTCCCCAAGCAGACTGTGAGTTTGCTGACAGTACAGACTCTTTTTCACCTTCGTTTTGCCTGCACCTAGAGCATGTCAGTTGCTCAATAAGTCCTTGGATTTACGAAGTAAAAGAACATGGAATCCAGTTATGTTTGGGGCTTGGTATATGCTCAGACCCAGAGAGCGCTCACTAGTGGGGTTTTCTTTACTACAGAGTACATGGCGATTAACCGCACCTGGGGGTCTGCATGCCTTGACTGATGTAGTCTCGGGGCCACAAGCCTCTGGTAAAAATAGCTAACATTTATTGAGTGTTTGCTGTTTGCGAAGCACTGTTCAAAGCACTTTGCATGGATTATCTCATTTAATTCTCATAACATTTTTATGTCATTACGATTATCCAATTAGCACACGTGTATCAGAGTCCATGTTATTATGGGGGCAAAGGCTATGAAGTAGTTGGTGGGGAGACCAAGCACGTAAGTTGGGGAGTAAAGGAAGAGATCAGAAAGAGGGGATGTCATCAGCATGGAGACCCCAGTGGCACACGAGGTAGCACGCATTTTTCAGAGCAGAAAGTCCTTTCTCTATCGTGCCTTCAATCCTGATTCCATTGACAGCAGGCTCCATGGGGTCACAGGAAAGCCCTTGGGGATTTCCCAGCCTCTAGATTTTCAACTCTCAAAACCCCAACCTAGGAGTCAAGGGTCCCAGCTTCATAAACATTTGCCTGAGATGCTGGCCACTTGTGGTCCATTCAAACCAGCTTTATTCCCACTTGAACTAGGAGTAAAATTATTATGAACTCACCCCTCCCACCCTCTGCCTGTAGAAGTCATTTTAGGAAAGGATCCTTCCCTCCTTCACTTTGACTCCCATCAGACAGGGGCAAGGCCATGTCAATCCAACTCACTGGGACTTCACTGCCCCTCTCCTGCCCCTCTCTCACACCTGATCTGCCAACTCTGTGGCCAGGAACCTCTCTTACCCAACTTGCCTTGGTGGTGAGCCCTCTGCCTTGCTCCCAAGCCTTTCCCTCTGTCCCAGAAACACTCTCTCCAGGGCTCTGAGCTGTGAGTGACACACCAGGAGACAGGGACACCGGGGTGCTCCTGGATCGAGAAAAGGTGAGAGTAAGGAATTGTGATAGGGTGTGAGAATGTCACAGAGTGGGAGATTCTGGCGGAAGACAGCAAGTCCATTTGCCTCCCTCCCAGCCTGGAAGGCTGGGCCATTAGACAAGGTCTGTAAATAACATCTGAGGGGCCTCCAGTGCTGTGTTTGAACTGTGACGTTCTGATCCCCAAATAGTCCTTGACTATCTGCTCCAGGCATTCTGTGGGCCCTGGGGGAAGGAGTGAGAACCTGTCCCTCCTCTCAGAAGACTCTAGAGCCAGGACCCGCGATAGGGACCCCCAGCTCAAGGATTCTGCTGGAGGTATAAGTGTGACCTTTGTGACACGCCTTTGTCCCTGGAATTCTCAAAGTCCCAGCTTTCAACAATTCATAAGAAAGATAAATAATGCTGTGTTTTCTCTCACTAAAAATCAGCAAAGATCCACGTGCTCAGTGCACACCAGAGTGGGCTCAAAGGAAATCTGTGTTTGCATCCACAGACATTTACCCCCTCACCCCACTGTGTTTTGGGTTTCCCAGGAGACTCTGAGAGAGTTTGCAGTGGGCAGACCCGAGTGGGAAGGTACAGAGGTGGAGAAGCTGGCCGGACCCGATACAAATGTGCAGTTGGGCTTTTGTCCCCGGTTATAAGTGTGCTTGCCCCCACCCCTCTCTGTTTCTTCCCACCCCTTCCACTCCAATAATCCCCTTCTCTCAGCAGACTAGAGGACTGACTCTGGCGGGTCTGCCATCTGCCACCTCCCTGCTGCCCCAGGGCCCTCGGCTGGGGTAATCTAAGCGGCTTGGGTAACCGAGATAAGATCCTTGCTGCCATTAAACATTAACAAGCCAGAGTGTGGGGCCAGAGTGCTCATTTGCAGAGAAACTCCCTGGCAAGTCCTTTGGGAAGCCGTTGGGAAGCAGGGAGACCACAGCAGCTGGGCCATTAAAAATGGATGGAAACCACCCTCTCTATGAAGGGGCTATACCTCTTAAAGTGGCAGTTCTCCTATGGGCCAGAGGGAGGAGGGGCCAGGACTCAGCAAAGGCCAGCAGGGTCCAGACCCTGAGAGGTTTTCAAAGTCTGAGCTATTTGTGCCCTTCACATTCTGTTAGTTGGGTGGAAAGACCACAAGCTCTTGAGTCAGGTGGACTTGAATTTGAGTCTTAGCTCCACCCTAGAGTATAGCTTTCAGCAACCTGAACCTTAGCTTGTTCATCTGCAGAATGGGCTTAATACTTGATAGGATGAAATGAAATAATATATACAAGCTATCTAGCACCGTGATGGCCAATAACTAAAGGTTAATTTACTCCTCTCTTTCCCCTAGAAGGGAGAATCTTTGGGAGCCTGGTAGGATCTTTTCCCTGCCCCAAGGGGCCTCCAGAGACCCTGGCATCATTATCTGTTCACTTTGTTTTTACCCCACCAGCCTGGGAGCACCTGGAGACAGGTATATCAGGCAGCATGGATTTTCTAGTACTCAGCTCAGTGACAGGTACATACTAGTTGCTCGAGGAATGTTGAATGGAACTAAATTGAAAGAAACCTTTAAAAGGACTCAAATGAGACCAAAAAATTGGAGGCAAACAATCGAAGGTAGAAGGAATTAGGGTCATTTTGCACAGAGATGATCATCATAGGCTGCCCAAGATCACAGAGACCTTAGAAAGGCTAATCCAACATCCTTACTTTATGATGAAAAAGACTAAAGCTAACTAATTAGTGGCAGAACCAGAGAGTTCACCAGGCTCATGACTCCCAGCACCACACTGGAGAGCTGGGGCTGGGACTGAGGGAGCAGGGCAGACTGATGTTCCCTGGCCAGGTGCCTGGGGAGGGTACGTGACTTACCCCCAGTCAGGTCAGGGTGAACCTGGACCCAGGCAGGTCTCATGACTTCCAGGCCAGCGTCACTGCCCCCAGGACACCTGGAATTTCCTGTTTGCCAGCTGGAAGTTTCTTAGATCTGCAAATTTTGGTTCTAGAAATAGTGTCAAGTACTTCCTTGACTCTGGGAGGTCAAGGATTAAGATGTGGGCGTGTTTGCAGAGGGATGAGGATGAGCCAAGGCTGACACCTGTCAGCCCTTTCCCTGCACAGTATCTGACCCACTGAATCAACCTGTTACTAAGTCCCCTGTTATTATGGGACCCTGGACTTCTCCCCCACAGAGCTGCCTCATGGCTTCCTCAGTGGAGTGGCCCAGGAACCAAGATGGGTGGGACCCTCCTCACCCCTGAGTGGGCCTCACCCCTGAACAGGGAGTCAGGAGGTAGGAGATTGGGTTCCCTATCTGGCTTTCTGATAATATCTTTACACCTGATTCCATAGGATCATTGTGGAGACTAAAATAACATGGTAAATGTGAAAGTTCTGGGAGATAAACATTATCATTTTAATAAATATTTGGCAGGCGAGGGAATGAATAAATCAATTAAGGGATACCTTGGCCAGGCAGGTTTCTTACATGGAAAAGGTTCTCAGCCACCCAGAGTGGCTGTATCATCCCTTGCTGTTGTTGAAGGTCTTATGTGGTCTTCATCGTCCATAGGCACCGTCTCCTTTTGCTGAGCCTGGAGTTCAGAGGCTGAAAGAAACATGAAACAGGGAGGATAGGAATTGAACAGGACAGGAGGCCCTTTAACATAAAAACTGGCCTGATTCAAAGGTTTCAGAATCAGGGAGAGAACTTCTTAGTGGTAGAGAAATAGACTAGAAGGCCTCTTAAGAAAAGTCCTTCGAATGACTAACAGCATTTATTGAGCACTAGGGGTTATGTATGTATTATCTCATTATTCACAAACAATTCTGTGTGATAGATAGTATTATAATTCTCACTTTACAATGAGGAAACTGAGGCACAGAGAATATTAGGTAACTTGTTCAAGATAAGATTTGAACAGAAGCAGTTTGACATAGCAGCCCCAAACCCCAACACTTGTTACACTATTCTGTCTCCGTCAAGAGAAGGCCACTCTGGGGGCTATTTGAATGAGGAAGAACTCTTGTCAGCCCTAGGGAAATTTCTCTGGACATTTGGAGGGAGATTCAAAACCCCTTCCCCAGTCCAGTCCTAGGTTTGTTTGATAAGCCAGGAATAAAGCTACCCGTGGCTCTTGGAAACTTCTGGTTTCCCAGCAGCAGGGCATTTGTTTGGCCAGGGCTTCCCACCTCAGAGGCTCATCTGCCCCAGCAACACGGACCGGCCCGACAGCGGGCAGCGCCCGTGAGCCAGTCAGACGGGAAGCTGCTAGGCATGTTTGCCCTCTGCCTCCTCTGAGAGGCGTGGGTGGGGCTGGGGAGGGACAGACTCAGCCTGCTGGGAACTGGATCCTTTACAACTCTCCAGCGGGCTGCCCTTTCTCTAAAAGGAGGGATTTCCCCACTCAGAAAGCCCCAGCCCCTCTCCTCAGGGCATGGCTCTGTTGGGTTCTGAGTTCCTCCTGCAGGCAGCTGCCTTTCATTACTCATCACTGAATCCTGCTGAATCCAAAATGGGCTTGATTTTCAAGGGACAAACATGCGAAAACCCTCTATGGCCAGAAAGCAATTTGTCTAGGAAGCCCTATGAGGTTGAAATAAGGCCTTGCCCCAAGGAGCGGTCTGGCTGAGTGCTCCCCCGAAACACACAATTCAATTCGGTGCCCTTAGTGAAATCCTGTGCTGGGGGAACAAAGAGGTACCAGCCATGGGTCGGTCATTGAGGAACAAGCAGGAACAAGGGGGCAGGAGCAGATAAGACAGGCACACAAACAATGGAAAAAAACTAGAGGATATTTTCCACATCCCCCCCAAAAATAGGTGTGCTTTTCTGTCAGTGCAATCTGAGAAAGTAAGCCCTGAGGAGACGGGGTGGAAGGGGCTCAGCTGCCCAAGGAGGGGCGTCTTTATTTGGGTTTGAGGGGTGGCAGGCAGAAATAACAACACGTGTGTATGTGGCAGCACCGTTTCCAATGTGCTCTCACGACCACACCACACAGATCCTCACAGCCACCCTGCCAGCAGGCTTCCGCCATCCTCGTTTTTCAGGAGAGAAAATGGAGGCTTGTGGCCTTGAATTCAGGGCTTCTGACTCACAGGCTGCAGTCTGCCTGAGGCAAAGTCATGCTAGATTCCCCTGAGGCAGGTCAACCCCACAGAAGTGAAACCTTGACTTCTATGGGGGCAGCCCCCTCCCTGCTTAGCGCAAGGCCCACTTCAGACACAAAGTTGTTGTGATAAGAAGTGTGGGTGGAGGGGGCTGCAGTGATGACTAGGCACTGATTGGCGGCCAGGCAGCAGGGCTTCAGGGACAGTAGCGGGAGCAGCCAGGGGCACTCTGGGGTCAGTGACCATGGGTGAGGCTCAGTGGCAGGAAAAGAGCTCCCAGGGCAGGAGGCGGGGACCTGGGGGAGGCCAGGGGGGCTGCTGCCAGGGAGGAGGGTCTAGGCTTGAGTGAAGCCTGATTGTGCCAAGGTCTTTCGTCATCAGAGGTAAGGGCGAGATAAAGCCACAGTCTGTTTTTAAACCAATCAACGAGGGCACAGCTGTTCTTTGTTTCCACTAAGCACAGCAGAAGAGGAAATGGGTTGCCTGTGGGGTGGGAGAGAGAAAGGGTGGGGATTTAGGTTAGTGCTTTAGTTGTGAGGAAGTGGAACTTGTTACCAAAGGACTTCCCTTTTTAGCCAGAAAGTTTGCTTTATTTCACTAAGAATGCCGTGGCTCTTTGGCAAGGACCAATGGACTACAGGGCTTTCGGAGGTTTCTCCCAGCCCTGGGAATTTAGAGTAAAACAAGTTAGCATAAGGTCACCCCAAGGAGATGATTATTTTGGGTTTTCTATGATGAGGCCAGCAGGAATCTGTGAGTCCTAACAATGCAGGACAGCCCCCTCTCTTCCTCCTCGCCTCCTTCTGTCTTCTGCTTCCCAATTTCTCTGTCCCAAAAGACAGAAGCCTATTTTCTCAAATTCTGTGGGGGCCACCAGCAGAATTCTGCCTCCATCACTGGGATTTGCTGATAGGCAAAAGGTAACTAACTTTTATCAAGCTCCTACTACGTGCCCTGCCCTGGGCTTGGCAGTGGGGTCACAAAGGTGAACAAGACATGTTTTCTGTCCTGAGGGGTTGTCTATTAGGGCAGTCAGAATTCAACAGTCGCCACAATTGTGAGGTAAAGATAAAGCCACCAATAGAACTGTGAACAAAGTACCCTGAGAAACTAAAAAGGGGAGCCTCACTATGCCTAAGAACATGGAGGAAGACTTGGGGCGGGGCTCGGAGCTGGGTGCTGAGGGAGAGAAGGGAGTGTTCACCAAGGGCAGGACGGGTGGACAGGGCAAGTTTTCAACGTGTTTTTACAATCTTTTAATTTCTTAATTCTCACAAGAAGGGAAGCCAGCCAGGAGGTATTCTCCCTATTTTAGTGATAAGGAAATTGAGGCTCGGAAGGGTTAAATGGCACATGTAAGGGCAAAACCAGATGTAAACATCTGTGCTCTTTCCTCAAGGCCAGGCTGGGATCAGGATGAAGGAAGAGTTAGCTGAGGTGATGAGGTACCTGAAGGAGAAGAAAGTTGAGAGGCAGGGGACCCCCAAAGCCAAACCTGGAATACCCCATGATTCTGGCTAACTGCTGTAGTCTCTCCAAGAGGACTTCTGTGGTTACTACTATTACAAATAATAGTAATAACAACTACCATTTAGTAGGTGTTTACTATGTGCCAGGCACATAGATATCATGGAAGGAATTAATACAGATGCAAAATGCTTTATCAACATTTTCTCTTTTACTCCTCAAAAAGAACAAATAAGGTAAGTACTTTTGTTTCTATTTTTCAGACAAGGAAATTGAGGTTTGGAAAGATTAGGAACTTGCCCAAGACCTTACAGTGAGTGGCAGAGCTAAGGTTCCATTTGGCTCCAAAGCCCACACACTCTACTGAGTACTGCCAGGACACAAACACCACTCCATCGCTTTTATTCTTCAACACCTTTGGCCAACGTCCACATTGTGTCTACGATGCTGGCTCCCAGGAAGGCCTCAGCTCTTCAGCCTCTTAAACTTTCAGGCTTATAACCATTTTGACCAGCCACCCATTGCAGCCTAAGCCTCAGGGATGGTGTCCATAGCCAAGGCAAAGTTGTCACATCCTTGGGAGATTCCCTGCTAAGGATGGTCACTCCCTCTTCCACATCCTCCATCTCTGCTCTACCAAAGTCCAGAGAACTTGGAGGTGGGGTGAGGTTTCCACTCAGACAATTCTCTACCAGGGAGAGACCCTGCTCTAGGGGAAGTAGAGAGAGAGGAAGTGGGGAGGAGAGTAGGTGGGTAAGCACTGTGGGGGCGAAGGGAGGGTTCAGGAGGCTCTGGGGACTTTCCCCTAAGCCCAAGCTCCTCCCTGAGGCAGAGCCAGCCAAGTTCCCTAACACATCACCCTGTCTGTGAGCCCTTCATTGGGTTTCAGATTCTTCCCATGCAGGCCATATTCATCTCACTGCCCTCTCTGCAATGCACCCTTTCCCTTCATCTTAGAACCCTTTTACAACATGCCCCCCCCTCCCCCCATAATTTCAGGTGAGACAAGGCAGAAGGCAGGTATCAGCACTACAACAGGCTTCATCGCAGGACAGCTGGACTCAGGGCACCATCCCTCCCCCATCAATCACCCCCCTCCCCTTTTGAAGACTCTATGAGGAAACATGGTCTAAATGTGAGCCCTGAGCTCTTCTCATTGTAGTTCTCTTGTTTCCTGGCCTCTGCCTAAGCACTAGGCCTCCAGAAACCCTCCTTTTTGAGGCTTCTTGGGATAGTCCACACCTCTTGTATTTGACTTGGCTGGGGCAGGGGTAGGGAGGTGGCTTCATAAATTGGATACTGTCCTTTACAGCAGGGCCTCTAATAATACTTTTGGGGGGTCTATGAGACACAAATGTCTTTTTTTTTTTTTTTTTAAACCAATAAAAAGACTGCGTTTCAATGAGATGTGAATGTCTTTCAACAGTCCAAGGCACAAGTTTTCGTCTCCAGAGTGAAAATACACATACATACACACACACACAACAGATGTACATGAAATCTACTTCCATGACACCCGGACACAAATACACAGGCTTCTAAACACACACGGACGCCCAAAGATGAAACACCCCAAAACACAAACACCCGTGCCCACACAAAAAGTGAGTTCGTGCGCATGCGGCCCGCGGGAACAGCCCTTCACAATCCCCCCCACGCACGACTATAAACAGAGCCCAAAGACGAGCCCACGCTGCCGGCCGCACTCCGGCCCCAGGTTGGGCCGCCCAGGCAGGGGTTAACGCGGCGGCCGGGCGGGCGCGGCAGGCTCCGTCCCCGCGCGCGGCGTCATTTGTTTACGTGCCGCGGCGCCCGCTCCTCCCGGCCGGCCGCTGACGTGGACCGCGGCGCGTCAGAGCCTCCGCTGACGGGAAGCGCCTTCCTTATAAGGGCTCAGACTCCGGCGCGGCCAGGGGGCGGATCCGGGGCAAGCAGGGGCCACAGCGGCGGGTTGGCCGTAGCAAGCTTTCCTCTTTCAAACAGTTCCCAAGAGGGCACCAGTTTGGAGGAAGGACGCTGGGTTTCCCATCTCCTGAAAGCTGGAGAGCCCAGGTGGGCAACCTTCCTGGAAGTTATCTCCCTGCATCCTCCCTCTCTGGGTTTCTCCAGAGATGTTCAGGGCTAGAAGGATGTGCAGATGACGAACTGGCCTTTAATAGATGCACTAAGATAGACCCTTAATGCTCGAGTCCCTAAAGGCCAAGGCCAGACTCCCCTAAAAGGCTGTCACGCGGAGGCCAGTGTGGGTAGTGGAAAGGGCATCTTTTCCTCTGCTCCTCTGTGGTGTGACCTTAAGCATGTCTCTCTGGGCCTCAGTTTCCTCATCCATAAAATAGCAAAGACACTTGCCTTACAGGGTAATTGTGAGGTTCATATGAGTGTTACAGTTTGTAAACTGTGAAGTGCTGTACAGAATTACTGGTGGTCACTTGCTGCAGAGGAGGAACCTGCTCAGCTGCCCCTTCTGAGGAAGGGAGTAGCAGAGACTCAGACGCTGGCATGGCTTTCAGAACCTGCTTTCCTGGGGCCTCCCCCAGCTGCAGTGGGAGTGCCTTTTGACACTGCTGAAAAGCTAAGTCTTTGTAAACAAAGTCATCTGGTGTTTATCTGCCTGCAATCCCACGGCTGTAGATGGCTGTTTGTTTTGGGCCTCTGTTAGTAAGCAAGTGGTGAGCATGCTCCAGATCACCCTCCCAATTAAACCAGGGAAGGAAGCCAGGAGAACTGCCGAAAGTCAGCGGGTGAGCAGGCGTTGTGTGAACGCCTTATGCAGTACCAATACTAGACATTGTAGGGGACCTGCCTGTCTTCTGCCCTGGTAATAAGACCTCCCTTCTTCCAAACCCAGCTCTGAACAACCCATCTCAACAGAGACGCTGCCTTCTGGCGCCTTCGTTCTAACCCCCTTCACTAACTGAGCATTGCTCCCCTGCCCATGGTTCTCTCTCTGATGGCTGGTTTCCTTCTGGATACTTTTCCCTCCTCAGGAACTTGGAGTTTTCTGAGCGCAGAAACCATTTCTCTCCAAACCAGAGTGCGGAGCTCCGCCCCCTGTACCCCTGTAAGCGGGAACCAAGTCTCCTCCTTCCTTTGATCTCTCTTGGACAAGGAGGACAAAAGGTGTTCAGATCGTGGGGACAAGTGATTGATTTATGACCCATATGTAAATGACAGTGAGTCACAGTGAGAGCCAGGTAGGGTAAATCTCTGCAGGACTCATTCTCTCACTCTTGCTCCCCACCCCTCACTTCCAGTGATCCCACCCAAACCCCTTGTCTGGGAGGGCTGTGCTAGGTCGTTAAAAAGCAGACTGCACAGTGGGCAGGCAGGTACCCTCTCTCTGGAGGTGGGCGTCCTCATTAAAAATTAAGGTACCTGAGGGTGACACCTAATTCCTTGCTCCCAATGGGTAGGTAAGCTGTGTGTCAGCAGGGGCCAGCTGCTCCTTAGGTACTGGAGAAAATTGGGTCAAGGCTTCATTCTGAGATCTATGGGAGAACCAATACTCAAACTCAAAATATTCCAAATTCCCCTGCGAGTGGGGATGGAGGCTGGGGAGGACTTGGATTCTTATCATTGCCTCTGCCTTTAAGCTCTTATTAGTTCGGTTTGGGACTTGTCTTGCTAACCTGTGAGTGCGCTTCCTGTTATGAAGATCTCAGCCCTTTTTCTTGCTTTCTACAAATGCATCATAGACTTTACTGAAGGTTGGATCTGTAGAGGGGATTTATACAGCAAAATGCAAACAACTTAAAAATTGAGTGTTGTGTTTTAGAAGCAAAATTAGTCCTTAAACTGGCAATTTCAAAAGTGATTCTGTGTAGTGCTAATAACCTTGCTAGTACATTTAAATGTTACATTATTCAAATTGTACACAATGCTTGCTACTGTTTTCCAGTGTTGGAATATTCTATATACTTGTGCTGTCCAACATAGTAGCCACTAGCCACGTGTGGCTGTTGAACACTTGAAATATGGCCAGTCTGAATTGAGGTATGCTAGATTTTGTAAAATTATTATGAAGAAAAAGATGTAAAATATCTCATTAATAGTTTTTAATATTGGTTATCTGTTGAAATGATAGCATTTTGAATGTATTAATTTAAATAAAATATAGCATTATATATTTTTAATTGTGTTGGGTATTTCTATTCTTGAAAATTCCCTTGGTTTTCTCTATAACATTGGCTTCAGCTCCCCACCTCACAACCCTTTATTGCACCCCAATATCTTAGCTCTCTCTTCTACCATTTCTCTTTTTTTGCTCCTCCCACTCATGAGCAAAATAATAGATTCCAATAATTTGGCTCTTTCTAACCCTCACCCACAACTCTGAACCGTTCTAAAAATTCGGTCACAAAGGTCCAAAACTTTTGCCTGTTTGTGTTCTTATTCAAAGAGCCCTTCCTCCTCAGCCTGGCAGGTCAGGCTGGAGGGTGGTGGTAGTGGTCTTCCTGAGTTAATACAAAGCTCTTTACATATAAGGATGCTTACAAAAGATTCCTCTTTGAACTCAGAATCTGGGGAGCAGGGGGTTAACTTTCTAGGAGCTTACCCATTCCCACTAAGATCATCATTCTGTTCCAAACTGAGGGCTTAATCTTCCCAAAACCCTCTTAGGCATGTCTCACAGCATCTCTCTCTCCATTGACTTCATGAGCTTTTGCCATGGGATCCACTTTGAGGACGCTGAGAACATCTGGAGCCACTTAACTATTTGTCTGACTCAGCGGGACCCAACCCCTGACCTCAAGGGAGTTCCTTAGTCAAGAGGAAGGGAAGGAAGCCCCAAGCTGAGGATAGAGGGAAACATGGAGATGATGCTGATTGTTATTATCCCAGCCATTATCCTGACCCTGATTACTCCCATTGTCATTATGGGCTCTTATTAAACACAGGCCCAGTTGAAGATGACACTACATACCAACTGATAATGACTTCAAATTCCTTGACTCCAATATTCCTACACTGAGATTCACACCATAAATTCCACCTTGAATTCAGTATGTGTGCTGGGGTGATGGGGTGGGATATTTTTCCAGGCTAACTTGAATGCTTTCTTATATTTTACAATGAGAACTATATAATGCATATATTTCCCTTTTTGCCTTGGCTTCCTGGAAGCTCAAAGATAAATTTAGGGGCCAATTGAGTAACTAACTCAAACCAGATAGCAAATACATACCTTTCTCTCTATCTCCTTCCTCTTACTAATTGGTTTAATACACACACATGTAATTATCCTCTTTTATATGTTCAGTATTTTAAACAGCTTCAAATTTTTGTTGGAAGTAGGCAAGGTATAAAATATAAGTAATAATAGGTAACATGTATTGACCACTACATGAGCTAGGCACTAGTCGAAGTACCATAAACTCATTTAATCCTCCCGACAACTCTGTGAGGTAAGTACTACTATTAACTTCATTTTACAGATAAGGAAAGTAGGGCACAGTAAGGTTTAATAACTTGCTTAAGATGGCACAGCTAGTAAAGGGAGAAGCTGGGACTTGAACCTGCTCAGTATGGCTCCAAGGCATGTGCTCTAACCACCACACTAGAGTAAATAAATTACAAGTTAGTTCAAAATCTTAATTATGAGCCATCAGGGTCAATTATCATCAGAACTGTGTTTGGACAAAGGGCAATTCAATGAGCAGCTCAGACCACCCATTTTAATCTAAAGAGAGACTCCTCCCCTGCCAACCTTATTCTTAGTGGAAGGAATGGAGGAAAAAGGATTTAGACTCCTTTCCCACTCTTCCCCTACCCTCTCCACCCCATCACCCCAGCCCTTTTTAGTGTCTTTCCTGACATATCCATTATCCTATCTCTGCCTTACTTTTTCCTTCAGTAAAAAGGAAGAATATTTCTTTCTTTCTGTACTACTTGCATGGAGATAAATAGTTCAACCAAATCAATAAAAATTCACCAAGTACCTACTGATGCTGAGGGCCAAAGTATTGTCCTAGGCACTAAAGTACAAGTGTGTAATCCCGTCTCGGTCTTCAAGGAATCACAGTCTCACAGGTCTATGCAATGAACTGTAACATAGGAATATTAGCCTATAGAGTTATAAACAAAGGTCTCTGAGAGCACAGAGGAGGAAATGATTAATTCAAATGGGGTAGCTTGGGGGTGGTGGTGAATCTGGGACTGCTTCCCAGAGGAGGTGATATAGAAGCCAGATCTTGAAGGATGAGTAGGCTTTTTAATGGACAAAGAAGTAGACAAAGGGAATTCCAGGCAGAGCAGATAACATGAACCAAGGCACAATGATATCAAATGCAGTGTGTTTGAGAAACACTGAAAATGGAGCTTAGAGTTTGGACCAGATTGTAAAGGCCTTGAAGGCCAAACTAAGAATTTGATCTTCTTCCTGCAGGCAACAGAAACCCTCCAAAGGATTTTAAGCAGGGGAGACACAAGATAAATCCATGAGTTAGAAGGATTAGAGGATGGACTGAGGAAAGGGCATGAAGGGGAGCATTTCAGGCAGAGAGACCATTTAGGAGACTGTTGTGTCCAAGGAAGATCTAATGGCCAGTAGCTTTAGCGACGATGATAGAAGATATTTCAAAAAGATGATTGACAGGATTTGGCCCCGAATTGGATATGGGGTATCAGCTCAGGAAGTAGGCCTCCTGTATATCTGTCACTGGATCAGGAGATTTCTCTCTTACTGGCAGGTGATCACATATGCCACGGGTGCCCAAGGAGCCGACAGTATAGGCCATAGATCACAGATTAAGGAAGAGAGGGTGAATCTCCTGCTCCAACACTCTCTTGTTACACATAAGCAAACTGAGGTCAGAGAGGTGGAGCAACAGGACTCGGGACTCCTAGTCCGATCATCTCTCCTCTGCTGCAAGCCCCTTGCATTGAACTGCAGGGATCAAAGGCACAGCCTCCCCTGGGTCTGCTCCCAAAGTGCAGCCAAGAAATAGTCTGGGCCCTGGGCTGCAGCTGGTTTCCCTCAGGCCAGTGCTGACCAGGAGGCCAGAGGTGGGAAGCTGCAGACTCTTCTTCAGCCTCTTCCCCATGTCCCCCTTTCTCCCCACTTCAGCCAGGTCCCGTCCCCCTGCAAGGCTGGGGCTGTCACAGCTGTGTTGCCAGCTTCCTGCCTGTCCCCAGACACTCAGCCCCAGGAGGCCCAGCCCCATTAGGCTCTGCCAAAACAACATCTGGGGAAGCTCCAACAGTCTCAGGGCCTCTTTTCTTGTTTTGTGTCTGGAGATGAAGGGGTTTATCCTTGGCCCCCGGGAGTGAGGATGAGGAGGGTTTACAACATGTCTGTCTTCTAAGTTTGGAAAAGAGGCAATAAATTCTGCTTCAGAACTGCTGCTGTCCCCAAGTCCATGTGTTCTCCTGGTAAGTTTCCGGCACTTTCGGTCACACCTTCTAGTACCACTGGAGAAGGCCCAGAGGGTGAAGGTGTGGGAGGTTACATTCTTGGGGGCCTCCAGGGTAAAAGACTTTAAACAAAAAGTTTCTATCCTTTTGCTCCTATGATAGACCTAGGGATTCACAGAAGCAAAAACACCTCACTGGGGACCTTTCCAGCCAAATACCAGTCTGGCCATCTGTCCCATGCCTCTCTCCCCTCCCTCAGCCCCTACCTCATCTCTTATTTACTCTCTGCCTCACTTATACCCTCAGCCATCCTTCTTTCCTGTCCTTCCCCTACCACAGGCCTGGCTGGCAAAGGAAAGTAAGGAGACCCAGAACATTCCTCTGCTCATAGACACTAGTGGGTCAGTAGGGCACGGCAGCTGAGAAGCACCCCTCAGGGAAATAGATGTCTTTGGGGGAGCAAATTCCCTCCCTAGCATGGTGCCTGGCATACAGTCAGCCTCAGGTACAAGCTTGATGAATTAAGAAGACTTTCCAGCCCTCCTTCCCAGGGGCAGGACAGTGAGTCTGTCTGAGCCAACACAATGCAGGTGACGTGCAGGGGATGAAGAGTTAGTATGAGGCACACAACAGGCCTTCAGAGCCGGAGCCCAGGAACCTCCCAAACCACGGAGGTCACGCAGGGTCTCCAAGGCAGTGGCTGGCCCCTGAGGGCAAAAGCGGCAGTTCCCTGGAGATTCTCTTCCTTCACCCTGCCCAGCACTCTAGGTCTCACATTTCAGTAGCCAACTCTCTCTCCTGGAAACCTGGGTTTAGCTGTCTTCTTTCAAGACCCAGTCAGGACAAAATCCTAAGTCTCTCTGTTTACATGGGTCACTGTATGAAGGGCAGGAACTCTCCTCCCCATTCTGCTGTGTACACGCTCTCCACTAGTCTGCTTCCCACCAGTTCCCTTCAGACCCTTTCACTGGGTCTTCTGTGCCCAGCAAAGTCCCTTCCAAATGCTTTCTCCACCTCCTGGCCTTAACTGAGACCTGGCTGTCCCCCAAGAGCCTTCTCAAGGGGAGGCTCTTTTTCTGTCACGTTCACATACACCTCAGGTTCAGGTAGGGGGAGGCCAAGTCTTCCCTGCTCTGCAAGACTTCTTCCTGAAGCTCGTGTTGTCCGGTTACACCATTATCTTTGGTCCTCCTGATGGTTCCTTCTCATTAACTGAAGATGTTGCCCCTATAAGGCCAAGGCTCACAGACTTTTTCTCCTCCCCAAACTCCTGCCACCATCTAAAGAAGCATCAACACCTGTGGGAGCAACGGAGCTCATTCTACCCCCTGGGCTCTCAGTCCCCTGGTGCCACGTCTCCAGCAACCATCCTCTCCACTCAGCCTCTAACACCCACTCACAGGCGAACACTCTGGATGCTGATACCAGCTCCAATGCTCACCACTGAATCTCCAGAGCCTGACACACAGAGATACTCAGTAAACATTCCCAGGTAAGTGAATGAACAAGGCTAATGTCACAACATGGGATCTGGCATAATGGAAAGAGCACCAGACTGGATGGAAGATCTCGGTTCTAATCCCAGCCCTGCCACTAAACAGCTGTGTGACCCTTGGAATCCTTTCCCACCTCATGGCTTCCATTTCCTCATCCTAAAAATTAAAGTTTATATGTAGATGATTTCTGAAAACCCTGATTCTGACAGTTGACAATAATTAGAACTTTGATTTATTAAGCATCTGTGATATTTAGAGACAGTGGTGAGCGCACTCTATATATTACTTCTTCCATACTCAATAACCCTGTGAAGAATTTACTCTCCTATTTTAAAGATGAGAAAATTGAGGATAAGAGAGATTAAAGATTTGCCTTGTCATATAGATAGCTGGTGGTATATCAGGATTAGAATCCAGGCTGGTCAACCCCCAAACATGTATGTCTAAATGAGTCTCATGTCTTGAGATAAAACAAGTCTCATGTTTACAGGAACTACTGTTTGCTCTTTTAATCTAGGCCTCTGGCTAGTGAAGGTCTCTTTGAGCTGGTGGGGCTTGCCTTTGGAAATCTGGCTGGTTCCACTCTTTGCATGGGTCTGCTCCCCACCCATTCAGCTCAGCAAACAGTTACACGGCAGGTGCTGCAGCAGGGGAGGTTGGAGGGGGGATCATTATAGGGGATAGACTGACAGGACTCTGCCCTCAAGTGATTGGTGGTCTGTGGGCAGATACATCACTTAACTCTGGGCCTGGTTTCTAAATGTGCCTCTAAGGCCAGATATGCTGAGTGGAGTACAGAAGCCACTGCATGAGAATTGCCTGGATTCTCATTACGAATGCAGGTGTCTGGACTCCACTGCAAACTACTGAATCAGAATCTCAGCGAGAGACTGCTCAGTCTGAATATTTACCATGTTCTCCAAGGGATTTTCAGGGTCTCTAAAGTTTATGAATTACTGTCCTAAGAAGTCACACAGCACATAGGGACTTGAATGCCAGTTAAGGGATTTTTAACTAATGCTGTATGCAGTGGTAAGCTACTGAAGGTTTTTAAAGCAAAGGAGAGACACGATTAGGTTATTGTTTAAGCAAAATTACTCTGGCAGGCAGTCTTCAGCGTGGGCTGAAGTGAGGAGAGACTAAAAGACAGAATACCAACCAGTTGGCTACGGCAACAGTCTAGACGGAAGGTAAGGACAAGGCCGGGAGGGCAATGCCCATGGGCAAGAGGGCAAAACCGGGAAAGGTGCTGCAAATGTAGACTCCATGGAACTTGTTAACTGATTATCAAGGGTAGGGTCAAAGATGCCTTCTGGATTGGGAGCTTGGTGACTAGAAAAAAAAAAGTAATGCTATTGAGAGAAATATAGAATTCAGAAGGGGAAAAGAAGGAAGGACATTATTTTGACTTGTTACATGTTAAGTTTAAAATACCAGAAAAATAATTTAAAGATATACAGTTCTCACTTGGGAAAAAATGGTTCAGAGCTCAGTAATAAAGTTGGGGCTAGAGATGATGCTCTGAGATTTATTCTATATCAGACATTGCAAATTCAAATACCTACAGGGGCAAGGCAGGTAATATAAATGAGAATTAAGTATAATTAAAAACTAAAAAACCCATGATAAATGGCAACCACCACTTGGTCTCAGCAGGGATCCATAGGGAATGCTGAGGACTATGGTAAACTAGAGGGCACACCTCCTGTCTTAGGGGCCTGTCACTGCCAAGGAGGAATGTGGGACAAGCATTAACAGATAACCCTGGTTTTCAAGATAAATCATAAGTTATACATTTTATATATTTTAAACATGATACTTCCTAATAGTTAAATGCTGACAACTTATTTTTAAAATGCTTAAGCACTATGGAGGCCAAACAATGCAAATTTGTGGTCAGCCCTGCCCCTCTTCCCCCCACACTTGCAGTTTGTGACTTCTGAGCTACCTGGAGGAGAGCACTGCAGCCATAGATGGGTAAATTAAGGCGAGAGTATTGAGCAAGCTGAGAAGAAAGACAGGGACCGAACTTGGAGAACCATGATCCTCCCAGGCCCCCAAGCTTGCCTGCAGGTGAACCCAGGGCTTAGAAAGGCCCTGATCGTTTTAGCCACTAGTGTCTGGTAGGCTTCCATGTTGGTGGCAACAAGTGAAGCCTACATCTTGTTCAGCTGTATCTGCTTAATCACCTGGAAATGGTGGGCAGCCACTGAGGTGCTAAGGCTTTCCAGGTTAAATGGCAGCTTGGGGAGGAGCCCGCAGGCTTCATGCACCACCCTCTTTGGCTCTCTTCATCCCCTCCTGCGATGCGCTGTACCTAGGAGTGTGTCCTGGCTACAGCAGGCATTTTGCTCACTAGATGCTCACTTTCCTATCTGGAAGTTCTTCCGTTGCCTAATTTAGGTGCTTTTTGTACAACTGAACCTTCTCTTTGCTTCTATCTTCAAGGAAAATGGAGAAATATGTTACTTTTTAGCTTTCAGATCATCTCCAGCCTTCAACAGGTTCTCAAAAAGGATCCTAGGGACTTGAAAGTCATTGTGATTTGCAATTAGAAAGCCCCTTGCTTATTTATATTTTACCAAGCCTTCTTTTAGTCCAGGTGGACTTCCTTTAGTCCACTTACTCTCAACCCTAACAATCTTTGCATTATCTATTTCTGTCCTTGTTCTCAGTTCACTTTGGGGTGGGGGAGGGGGATTAAAGACAAATTTTTAAAATAGCTAACACCCCACTTGCCTGCAATCCTCCTTTAAAAGTTTGAGGGACCATGGCACTTTCTTTGGTCCTTGATTCCTGTTCCTGATTCTTTTTTTTTTTTTTATTTTTTTATTTTTTTAATATTCATTTTATTGAGATATATTCACATACCACACAGTCATATAAAACAAATCATACATTCGATTGTTCACAGTACTGTTACATAGTTGTACATTCATCACCAAAATCAATCCCCAACACCCTCATTACCACACGCACAAAAATAACCAGAATAATAATTAAAGTGAAAAAGTGTGCTTCAGGTTTTAAAGCAGGGAAGGATAGTGAGGCATTTACCTTGGGCCCCAAATTTAAGGGGCACCAAAAAACTCAGGAAATAGTATTTGAATGCAAGGTTTTAAAAAATCAAAAGGAATGCAAAAAGTCCATGGTGAACAAAATATCAAAATTTCAGATACAGATAACATTGGTAATGGTGCCATGCCAAGCCATTTAAGAGCATGATGCAAAGGTAGAATATCAACAATACTAATTTTTTTTTTTTAGAGATAACAGTAAAAATAATGTTTATTGTTTATTTTCTGATTACAACACAAATATATGCTCCTTGAATAAAATTTGGAAAACATATAAAAGTTTCAATGAGAAAAAGTAAAAATTACATATAACCCAACTTTTTAAAGTAACCAAATTTCTTATTATATTTCACTGAGTTTTTTTTAATCTTCATTTTATTGAGATATATTCACATACCACGCAGTCATACAAAACAAATTGTACTTTCGATTGTTTACAGTACCATTACATAGTTGTACATTCATCACCTAAATCAATCCCTGACACTTTCATTAGCACACACACAAAAATAACAAGAATAATAATTAGAGTGAAAAAGAACAATTGAAGTGAAAAAGAACACTGGGTACCTTTGCCTGTTTGTTTCCTTCCCCTATTTTTCTACTCATCCATCCATAAACTAGACAAAGTGGAGTGTGGTCCTTATGGCTTTCCCAATCCCATTGTCACCCCCTCATAAGCTACATTTTTATACAACTGTCTTCGAGATTCATGGGTTCTGGGTTGTAGTTTGATAGTTTCAGGTATCCACCACCAGCTACCCCAATTCTTTGGAACCTAAAAAGGGTTGTCTAAAGTGTGCGTAAGAGTGCCCACCAGAGTGACCTCTCGGCTCCTTTTGGAATCTCTCTGCCACTGAAGCTTATTTCATTTCCTTTCACATCCCCCTTTTGGTCAAGAAGATGTTCTCCTGTTCCTGATTCTAAAGAATAAATCCCAGACTAGCTGGCCTGGAGCTGATCTTAAAATTAAAATGTACAACTTTAAGAGAAGATGATAGGGAACCACAAAAGAGGGCCTGGACATTACCCAAAGATGTTTGCAAAGTTATGAATATATTTAGCAGTATCTCCACTCTGATTAGGAAGTGAGGAAGAGGCATCTGGTCTTCCCTGGGTGATGTTTCTTATCAGCTCTGGGCAGCAGAGCAGGGTTGTCACCACTGAGGTCTGAGAAGAGGAAAGATCAAATTAGCATCTGCACCAGCCACACACAGACATAACTTGCCAAAATGTGTTCTCCCTGCCAAAATATGCATCCCAACAAAACACCCACACTCCAAACATTCTCCAATACATACCTTTATATTAAAAAATCCATATTTTCTCCCATCTACAAATATCCAAGCACACATACACATATCAGCACTTACACGCACTCAAATACAATGCCCTTCCTACTCACTCTGACACACACAAAGACCTTCAAAAAAATACACATCTCACAGTGTAGGAGTGAGCTGATGTCATCCTCCTGGAATAACTCAGCCCAGCCTCTGCCTGCAGATCGGCTTCACTCAGCCTCAGGTTTCTATGTGTGGTCAGAAACTGAGAGGTAACCTTGGCAACCAAGGCCTTGCAGGCACCTGTTAGGGAGACGGGAAAGAAAAAAGTCGTGTAAAATGATCTGGATGCTCCTGACTGGGGAGTGGAGGGCAAGGCCTGTGTGATGAGCCCACAGACAGGGCCAGAGCAGAGGTCTGGGCAAGGGATCCAGTTCTGGGGAGGATCTGGTCTGATGAGGGCAGCTTTGGATGCCTTGGGTCACTCTAGAATGGGACACACAGGCAGGCCATGCAAGTGGGTGAGATTGGCAACCACGACCAGAGAAACCAGTGGGTCTGGGGTCATGTGCCACAGAAGAAGCTTCTGATCCAGGCAAGGCATAAACTGAATTCCACCCTCACCACCACTACTACCATATCCATTCTT
The DNA here is from genome assembly GCF_015220235.1 of Choloepus didactylus. Taxonomy (NCBI): domain Eukaryota; kingdom Metazoa; phylum Chordata; class Mammalia; order Pilosa; family Megalonychidae; genus Choloepus; species Choloepus didactylus. The sequence goes on along the minus strand of NC_051308.1, from coordinate 57,241,919 downwards.
CAGTGGGTGCAGTCACAGTGTCAGGGCATATGTTCAAAATTCAGTTCAAGGTCTTTGGCCAGGGGGGACGAGAGGAGGAAGGGAATTAGAAGAAGAAGAAGACGGAGGAGGAGGAGAAGGAGTAGGTGGAGGAGAAGGAGGGGGAGGAAAAAAACAAGGAAGGAGGAGAAGAAGGAAAAGGAAAAGATAGGAGAGAAGGAGAAGGAGGGAAGAGAGGAAGCGCAGGAGTAGTTTTAGGAATTTTCAAAAGTTATTTGAACTATAATATATTTGGTCTAATAAGAAACTGACTTGAGAACCCAAATTCTAACTTGGGTACAACTCATTACTTGGGAAGTTTTAATGTGGGGTAAATTAAGCTGCTTCTCCTTAGGCTTGCATGTAGAAAGAAAAGAGGATGAGAAAGTGGGGAAGCAGCCCTCTGGTTCTTACGGATTATCAATGCTCCATATAAGGTTCTACATAATCACCAATTATGAGACTAGACAGACTCTGGATAACAAGGAAGCATGGTAAGAGTTCCCTGCTCCTATCCCAGCAAATGCAGACGGTTTCCCCCCATTCATTGCATCATCATCTGGAATACCAGCTCTGTGGGACCATGGGCCATGGGAACATCACCGGGGCTCCACAGTCTAATGGAAAGGACACTATAGTTCAAGTCGGAAGACCCGGTCCCATTTATGGCTCTGTAGAGAACTAGCTGTGTGACTTGGTGAATGGTACAAAAATGTACCCAAAGTCAGAGTCATATTTTCTAAGGAAAAAGCAGGTGATGATCTGTCAGAAGATTCTTTTCATCCATTTTGCTTGCAGGAGTTGTAGGGCCCAGAACACCAGAACTTGTCAAAGGCAAACCCAGGAAGATGTACAGTGTTTTCACCTACCTATACCTTGACCTGTTTCCCTGACTTTGTAAGTGGCTGACCTTGATCAATTCTGGTCTTGCTGATACTTGGCCTTTATGTTCTAATGCACCTCTAGGCTATCATGCTTCCAGTATCAGCCCTGTTTCCTGTAATATATCTTTTCCTCCTCATTGAGCAGAAGAGTCTCATCTGGCCTGATCCCAGCTTCTAGGAAGAGCCAACAAAGAGGCCAACTAGAAAATGTGTTTAATGCCAAAATTTTATAATTCCAGGGCATTCTGATGAGTTATATGAACATGTAGGACATATGAGCAGTACTTTAGGAATGGTTATCTATGAATAGTGGAAAGAGTGGTTTGGGAATGGGATTGGACAGAGCCCACTGCAATCATCTAGTTACAAAGAAGCAACAGGTCTTGGGACTGGATCTGAGGAGCAAAGTACAAGAAGCCAAAAGTGAGTCGGAGTTTTCTGGCTGCAGTGGCTGGGAAATGATGGTTTCTCTGACGGAAATGGAGACAAGGAGGGGAGATGGCTTTGGAGAAGACATTGAGTTTAGACTGACAGTGAGGTGGTGGCAGGACTTCCAATGGGAGGAACAGAGTAGGTGTGGGAGGAACAGGCTGAAAGGACACAGGGACAGACTGTCCAGATTTGAAAGTCAATTGTACAAAAGTAAAAATCAAAATGGACAAGCTGAATTGGCTTTCTCTGAGGAAAGAAAGTGGAGAGAAAAGAGAACAGGACTAAGGGCTTGGGGATAGGAAGGCATCCAGGGGAGCCACAGCCAGGGAAGGAGGCAGAGATTGCAGTGCATACTGTCAAAGAAACCGAGGGGGAGATGGCAATCAGAAGAAGGTGATCAGCAGGGCCAAACAGTACCTGCCCAGAGTACAAGGAAACTTTACAGAGGCCATGGGATTTGATTCATTTAACAAACATGTTATGGGGCATTTATGTATGCCAGGCCTTGTGCTAGGCTCTAAAATGCTGGTTAGGAAGTTATCTTCCATTCATCAGACACCTAAGGCATGCAGGCGATGGTGCCAGGCCCTGAGAACAGTCCTGTGTGGGGAAGAGGGAGGCTGAGGCTGCCTGGGTCCTATTCCTTGAACAAGCTTTGATCCTCTATGATGAAGGAAGGACAGCTGCAGGGAGGAGGGGGAAGAGGAGGGTATGTAAAAATGTGTACAGTTGAGTGCAGACCAGTTATTCAAAAATTTTGTCATTTAAAGGAAAGAGAGAACCAGAAAAATAGATTGAGGGGACGGAAAGATCTTGGCACACTCCCCTTACTTCCACCCCACCAGATAGATGAGACTGGGATGCTTCTAAACAAGAGAAAAAGAATTGCTGGAAAAGAAAAGCAGAACTTGTTGGAGGAGGTGGGGCTATTATAAAAGTAAATAGAAAATTCAGTACTCATTTCCGAAGAGCCAAGAGGAACCCACTCGGACCGGTTAAGAAATGGCCAAGTGGTGAGATAGTGACAAAGAGTCTGGGAGAGTGGTTCTGACGGTGCGTGGTTGGAAAACGCTGTGTGAGTCAGAAAAGGGAACCACTTGGGACAGGTAGTGTCGGTGAAGGCTTCCTGGAGGAGGTGGCCCCTAACCTGAGCCTTAAAGGATGGTCGGATTTGGAACGGCAACAGGTGAGGACATGCCCAGCGTAGAGCAAATTGGGAGCCATTTACCTCTACTGAGAGCTTTCGGCCCCCTCCCGGGCCCTTCTTTCTGCACCCGCCAACCTCAGCTCCAGAGCCCAGCTCGGATTCCCAGCACTGACGTCAGCGGGCGATGACCTCAGCGCCGACGAGGCCGCGGGGGCTGGGGCGGAGGCGGGCGCGAGTGGCTGCGCGCGGGGCGGGGCGTCGGGCCTGGCCCCCATCCGCTCGCGGCGGCCAATGGGCTCCGCCGACGGCTCCCCCGCCTCCGCGGACAGTATGAAAGGCGCGGCCCGCGGAAAGTCCGGGCAGAGCCGGAGCAGCGGCGGGGCGAGCGGGTCCTTCTGCGCGGTGCGTCCGAACCCTTCCACCTAGCCGCGCGTCCCAACCGGAGCTCTCGCACTGCGCCACACCGCCCGTGCCCCCTGAGTCGCCGGACATGAGCCAGGCCTGCTGGACCGGGAAGAGAACCGATATGCTGCCGGAGATTGCCGCCGCGGTGGGCTTCCTCTCTAGCCTCCTGAGGACCCGAGGCTGCGTGAGCGAGCAAAGACTTAAGGTTTTCAGCGGGGCTCTCCAGGAGGCACTAACAGGTGAGCGCAAGCCGAGGGAGCCTGCGGCCACCCGGCCTCGGCCCCCCTCCTTGCCTGGGGCGCCTTTCCTCTCCTAGTGCAGGGTTACCCACGCCAGTAGCTCCGGGCCTCGGTTTCCCTCTTCCGGCTCCTGGGGCGGCCCGCAGACCCCATCCCCAAGGGCCGGTCTCTCTTCCCCAGACCTGCGCTCTCGGGTCTCTGTTCTGATTGGGCTCCCTTCTCCGTTATCTGGGCAGCAAACCCTTGTTGGGTGCGATCCCGAGTCCCCGGCTTATGCCCGAAGAGGGGGTGCCTGCGGGTCACAGTGCGGACTCATCTCTCTCATTGCACCTTTGAGACCTTAAAAAACACTTGAGGTACGCTGAGGGCGACAGAGCCCGGCCGCCCGAAGTGTTCCTTGTGGGAGAAGTCTCAGTTGAGCTGTTTGAACAACTTAAGAGATCCTGCCGTGGTTCTTCCCGGCGGTGCGGTGCTGCTCTGTGCCTGGGCTAGTCTCCCGGTTACTGACTCGCTTGAAGTTGGCATCTGACCCCCTTTGAATTCTCTTTGGTTCCCCTTAGCCATCTGTCTCCTATTATGGTATCCAAGGGAGCCTCGGAGCTAGTAACTCTCAGTAACCACGCTCCACAGGGCATGTGTTGGAGTTGTGTGAAAAGAGGGAGGTGGACAACAGATAAGCAGTCCTCCCACTGGGAAAGACCTCTTTCTCCCAGCTGTTTCTAGCTGTTTGGCTGTGTTGTTGCCTGGTGGTACCCAACTGCAGTAACCAATTCTGAACATGCCTACAACATATCCTCTCTTCTGAGGAACAACAACCCATTTTTGATTCACTTAGCCACTGCTAAGGTTTTCTGATTCTGGGGCACACAGTGGGAGACCCAGTGACTTGCTGTTGACCCTGACAATGTTGAAGCCTTCGTGGCCTAGGTCCAGCCCCACATACCAGACCCTGTCACACCCCTCCCTCCTTAAATTGAAGATATGCCAAAAGCAATACACTGGCCACTACCGAGAGATCCAGTATACACACACACACACACACACACACACACACTGGCCACTATCAAGAGACCCAGTACACACACACACACACCCTACCGAGAGACCCAGTACACACACACACCCTGTCCTGGAAAGGAGATCTCTCTAGCTCTCATGAAGTTTTCTCTGCTAGAGTGGCAGGAGGATTTCCAGGAGGGTCCTGTAGCTCAGGAGAAACCACCTTGTTTATTTAACCTCACTGGGCCCCTTTCTCTCCTCCTGTCCCCCCATCCTGACCCCCATCTTGTAGAAGCACTCATGGCCCAGTTGCTCTAACCAGAGTTTCTCCCTCTTGTCCCCTCTCCACAGAGCACTACAAACACCACTGGTTTCCTGAAAAGCCGTCCAAGGGCTCTGGCTACCGCTGCATCCGCATCAACCACAAGATGGACCCCATTATCAGCAAGGTGGCCAGCCAGATTGGACTCAGCCAGCCCCAGCTGCACCAGCTGCTCCCCAGTGAGCTGACCCTGTGGGTGGACCCCTATGAGGTGTCTTACCGCATCGGGGAGGATGGTTCCATCTGTGTCCTGTACGAGGAGGCCCCGGTAGCCGCCTCCTATGGGCTTCTCACCTGCAAGAACCAAATGATGCTGGGCAGGAGCAGCCCCTCGAAGAACTACGTGATGGCGGTCTCCAGTTAGATCCCCCTTGCCCCCACCTCGGCACTCTACTGTGCTCATTCTGCTGTGACAACAGGCCGCTGCATACCTCAACCTGGGGAACTGTATTTTTAAATGAAGAGCTATTTATATATGTAATTTTTTTTTTTAAGAAAAGAGAAAAAAAACCAAAAGATTTTTTTAAGAAAAAAGTCCTTAAAGGGAGCTGCTTCGAAGTGGCCTCCCCAGGTGCCTTTGGAGAGAACTGTCATGCACTTGAGTCTGGGAGCCAGTGTGTGCCTATGGGAGGGGGAATGGTTGGGGGTGGGCCTGGCCCAAATGAGATGAGAGAAACTTGGCCAGCACCCCAAGAAGATGAGAGAGAGAGTAACCAAGGTTAGCAACTGTGAATGAGAAAGGTCAGGATATGCCTTGGTGCAGGAAGAGAGGCTCAGTTCAAACCTCTCCCTCTCCCAACCTGGACACCTGCATCCCTGAGCCTGCTCTTACTCAGGAGCATTCAAGCCTGGACTTAGCTAATACTATATTGCCTATTTTTCTTTTCTTTTTCTGATGAGATCCTGGGCAGAGAGTGAAAAGACCTCTCCTTATTTCTTCTGTTCTAAGCAACTTTTCTTGAAACCATGGCTTGTTTCTCCTTCTAACCTCAGGGGCCTGCAGATGTTGCTCCCCAGCCATCAGTCTAAAGCCTTTTGTTTTGGGGTTTGGGGGAGTAAGGCAGAGGTTGGAGTTCTTTTGGGGGTGGGATGGAAGGGAACTTTGCTTTGCTATATGCTGCTCTGTGTGTATGTGTGGCAAATAATTTGGGGGGTGATTTGCAATGCAATTTTGGGATCCAAAGAGTATCCACTGGAGATGTTTGTTGGCCAAAGCCCTTTTTGGAACCATACAAAAGTCCTGATGTTGCTGCTATTATCCCTTTGAGAGGTGACTCAAAAGCTACAGGGAACTTTAGGTCCTTTATTACTGCCTTCTTTTCAAAAGCACAACACTTCTTACCTCCTCTAAGCCTTTCTTTTTCCTTTCCCCTTCTGGTTTGGTCATGGAGCTACCCTCTTTTCTGGGATGAGAGTTCTCAGTCAGTGTGCAATATGGCCTTCTGGATCCCAGGAGAGTCTGGAGGAGAACTGGCTCTGAGAACCTCCTCCTGGTGCCCTGGTGGACTTTGGGAACCATCTCTCTCACTATCCTTGGGATTACGGCTGGCTGATCTGCCCTGCATGTACTCTTTGGCTAAGTGGGAGAGTGCCCCAAATTCTGCAGGACTCCCTGGTATTCCTGTAGGGCTGACACTAAAAGCCAAACCTGGGGCATTGTTTTATCTACCTGGTGCTCAGAGCGCCTGTGATAGAGGTTGCTGTCTTTCCCAGTACCATCCCAATTTTTCTGTAGACTTGTGCAATATTTACTGTTCTGGGTTGGAGAAAAATGGTAAGTTACACTGGGAAGAAGTCCTCTTCCTGCAGTTTCTCAGTGATGTCGAAGAGGGGTTCTCAGAAGGCCTTGAGTTTCCCAAACCTAATCACCTTAAGAAGGATGTAGCTAGAGCATCCGGTCAACTTGACTATCCTGCCGTTGGCCCTTAGTGAGGAAGCTTCCCCCCCTCACCTCCAGGCTCCCCTTCCCACTGCCAGGCCCCATTCTTGGGTTTCTTTACCAATTCTGACTCAAAAAGGTGCTATTTACTAAACACTCTCCTTCCCCATTCCTGCCAGTTATGCCTCCTGTTCAACTCTCCAGATTCTGTGATGCCTTCCCAAACCCTGCTTCCAGTTTTTATTGCTTTAAAGTTAATTTCGGGCCCCCAGGTCTGAGAGCTCATTTTCTGGCCTGTGGGTTGAAACAAAGCTGTGAATCACTGCAGATTGTGTTCTTGCCTCTTGTCTGCAAACAGGTCCCTGCTTTTTTAGAAGCAGTCTCACGGTCTCATGCTTAATCTTTTCTCTCTTCTCTTCTTTTTGATGTTCACTTTAAAAACCCCAGAGCTGGACTGTTGAGCAGGCCTGTCTCTCCTATTAAGTAAAAATAAATAATGGTAGTGTGTTTGTAAGCTATTCTGACAGAAAGGAAAAAGGTTACTAATTGTAAAATAGTGTTTTTATATGGAAGTATGTACAGCTTTATGGACAAGTGTACTTTTTTTTTGTTACTTTAATAAAAATGTAGCAGATGAAGTCTTGTGTGTAGAAGGTTAATTCCCATATCACTAATTTGCATTTCCCTCTCAGTTACAAACGCTTCCTTTGTTTCTCATAGTATTTCTCTTCAGTAGCACTCAGGAGACCAATAACATATGGCTGGTATAAAAGAAAAATCTAGTTGTGGCTGAGCTCTTTCCAAGCACCTCCTAACTTTCCTCCTTGGTTGCATATAGTAACAGGTCCTTAGGAAAATGCTAAAACGGACAGGGCTCTACTCTGAGCATTGCCTAGCCTGGCCACCCTGTTCTTGCTAGGCCTTAGTTTCACTCACTCATTTATTTACTCAACAAGCATGTATTGTCAGTAAATACAAGGCACTAAGAATTTTTAAAATAATCCAAACTCAATATGTTTCTCACAGACTGGGGGTGCTGAGCAGGTGACACCCAACTCCTTCCAGGCTTGGATAGGGTTGTTTGGTGAAATTCCTGTGAAGGTTCTCACCATCTTGGGCTGCCATTCACTACCTGCCATTCTTATCTTATTTAGATGAGAATAATTGGGCCTTGGGAGGTATGCACTGGAGCTGTATGTGTAGCTGAATGATTTCATAAGTTAGCTAAAAATCAGCAACTTCTGGCAGCAAACACTTGTATGAGAGCCAAAGGTTCGTTACCAATTTATAACTTCCTTTGGCTATATGGATAGAATCTATACAAAGGAAATAAGAACAGCCTTTACCATCGCCACTCTGGCTTCTTTCCATGAGGTTTTAACACAGGCTTCCCCACCCCAACCCCATCTGCTCGCTCAGCAGTTCCCACTGGAGGTCACAAGTACATTTTTGTCCTGGGCAAATTTTTCTTGGCCATAAGTGGGCTGTATTTAAACTAAATTTTAGACATGTTGACTCTTGAACAGTGGTAACTCCCCTCCCCTTCATTTCATTTCCTACTTCCATGACTTTCATCAACAAACATGCAGTTTGTCTTAGGTATGGAGGGTCAGATGTAAGTCAGGGAGCTGTGTATGGTATGTTTATATGAGGCAGGGGTGGGGATGAGATGGGCATGGGGAAAGCAAGGCTAGCTCATCTGTATCTAGAATTGGTTATTGGTGCTCACTTGTGTCAAAGGATTGTTATTTAAAGTAATGTCCCATTTTCGTTTGTAGCCTCTAATACAAATGTCCTAGGAAATCATTTATAAGGACCCTCTTTTATTGGATGTAAGGACAGGGTTAGGGTTGAAACATTTTATTCCTCCCGGAATGCTATTCTCTTTTGAGTATTTAGTACAAAGTCAACATCTATCTTCTTGGTTGCTGAAGGCCCCACTCATGAAGGATATTTCATTGTTTAATGGAAAGCCTGAAATTCAGGAGAGGTTGCCTGGAGGCTGAGAGAACATCCCTACCCCACTTCTATTTCTCCAAACCAGGGAAACCACAGAATGACAGATTCATCTTGAAGATGCTCTTGGCTCTAATTTTCCCTTAATTTACATGGGAGGTTCTGTGATTAAGCAATCCATTATTTATTTTAGAACTGGCCAGTTTCAAGAGGAATGGGGAGGATGCCTTGGCCTGGCTGGGGCTACAGGGGCTTTGGCCAGGAACTGCTTAAGGAGTTGCAGTTGGCTTTCATGTGTTCAGGAACCAGGTATTGGTTGGTCCACGCTGCTTCCAGCTTCCCCACTTGATAAACAGTGTCAGCCAGGGAGACCTGTGCTCTGTCAGCTATTTTTGGATGATAATGCACCTCCTAGAGAGTGTAGGCAAGGCCCTGGGAGCTGCAGATTAGGAGCTCATCCTAGCTCCTGATAAGGAGGTTTGGGTGGGGAAGTCCTTGATGCTGCAACAAACAAGCCCCAAGAGGAGGAAATCCACTTCTGTGGGGACTGACATCTGCTCCTATAGCAGCCTTTGGTAAGAAAAGAGTGAAAGACTCACGTGTCCTGACTTCCAGGCCAGTAACCACATCCCTGGCCCAACAAAACATGGTGCTCAAGAAAGAGAACTGGGCTGGGAGTGAGAATATATGGATTGTTCTTCTTGCTAACTGGCTGTGTAAATTTGGGCAAGCCTCTCAGCTTTTCCTGCCTTAGAAATTAGAGAGTTGGATTAAATGATCTCGGTTGCTTCCTTCAGCTTTTGATTCTAAGTCACTGGAAGGCAATTAGCACAATTATTATCATTATTTTCAGTTAGTTGAATTGAAGGGTCATTTGGGCTGGGAAGCGGAATAAGTAATAATTCCACTAATAATAAGTAATAATCTTCCCTTGCTTAGGTCAGACTCCTGCATGGTGAGGCACTGCACAGAGTGGTTAGGAGCTCAGGCTCTAGTGTCAGGCTGACTGGTGGGTTCTAAGCTTTAACCATCTATCTAGCTGCTAGCTGTGCAACCTAGGGCAAGTTACTTAACCAACTGGGCCTCAGTTTCCTCCTTTGTAAAAAGGGATTGAGAATAGAAGCCATGTCAAAGAGTTCTGAGGGTTAAATGAAATCGAGCAATTATCTGGAAAAGTACCTGGCACATTTAAGTATTCAATAAGTGAGAATTGTTCCAAGTGGACGTTAACCTCATTTCTTTGAGGGCTCAGAATTCATTCTGAGATCAAGGACGCTCCAGCATACTGCTAACTGTAAGGAAACCATTATTAAAGTAATAGTACCTATTAGTACCTCCAAGTACAGCCGCAGTTAACACAACCAAGCAGGCTATGACCTCTCCCTTAGAAAGAAGATTCTTCTTCCTCTGTTTGAGAGCCCTTCTTAGTGTCATATGCAGCCCATAGTAGGCAGTCTATAAACATCTGCTTAATGAATGTTTAGCTGAATCGATTTATGCCTGACTTCCATCATTCTTGCTGAAATGTACCGTGTCCTTGCTAGGCATCTGAATTCATTTGCTTCAGGGCAACTTTGATCTGATGGCTCCACTGGTTTGCTTGTGGATTAGTATCAAACTGGGCTACGTGTTCATTTGCACAAAAAGTGGGTGGGGAAAGGGATTTTCCAATAGCAACTTTGTTTACTTCTATTCTCCCCACCTGTGGAATTATACCCCAGTACTCCCCCTTCCCAGATGAGAAATAAATGGGGAAGCTTAATAAGGTCAATGAGTTCTGGAGAGCTTTGGCTTTCTCTTTGTGCCATTTCTTTGCAGAGCTGGCAAGAAAAAACATTTATGCTCAGTCTAAAAGGCTAGCAGGCACTGGATAATGATCTTATGCAAACAAGTATGCCCTGGACCTAGGTGAAGCCAGGCCTTTCCCTGTACTGATGGGAAACCTGGTTCTCTGGCCCCCAGCAACTCAAGTCATTTTGTTGCCAGCTGGATCCTGGCTCTCCCTGGCTCTACTACCCTCCACCCCCATTCCCGTAAACAAGGGCAGGCTTTAATTTAACTCCTGTCAGTAAAGCTGACAGGCTGCCCAGAGCTCATCAGATAAGAGGAGGTTGTAGTTGGGTGGGTTGGAGCAAGGACTACTTTATCAGCACCAGCAGGATGGGGACATTTAAAATTTGGCATTTAAAATTCAGAGGGCACCAGCGGAATGAGGGCGAGGCCAAGCAGTAAATGAGTGTGGAGGGCTGGACAGGAGTTGCAGTGAGTTTGGAGAACTCAAGCCTTGTCTGAAAGGGGCCTCTGCTCCTTAGCTCTAGCTCATCATGTAAGACAATAACATATATATATATATATTTTATATAATAAATATATATATAATAATAGATATTATAATTTCTTAAGAGATGCCCAAAATGTAGACTTTTATTTAAAATCTCCTTAAATTCTAATGATGGCAACTAAGTTTAAAAAATCTTAAACACTGTTTTTAAAAAACTGCATAGGCCACAGTTTATGACCTCTGATGATGTACCTGGGACCACCTGGGAGTGAGGATATAGGGGTTTCACACTCTCAGCAGCCATCCTGGGAGTTGAGGCTCTGCACTGGGCATCAATGGCTGGCTATCACCATGGCCATGGTCTCAAGGAAGAGGCAGTCCTACATGTTCCTGATAGAACAGAGAACACACACTGGACCTCTGCTTCCCCACAAGGATTATGCTAGAAACAGTTCTGTTTGGGACTGTGGCCTCTGTCCCTTTGCACAAGGAATGCCCTGCCCACCTCCTGCCCACCCACATTTGTCTGGTTAACTCTTGTCTCTCAAGATTCGGACCATCCAGGCGATTTTTAAGTGGCGCTTTCCCGTCCCAGTCTGGGAAATCCCCTTATTCCTGTGATACTCAGTTCCTACTTCTGTCCTAGCCCTTACAGCCTGAATTAAGGGGTCTCATTACAGCTAGACTATATACCAGGGACCTTGCCTGAACAGTGTCCGATGCTTGGTATGTGTTAGCGAATATTGGTTGAATGAACGAAAGTCAAAATTGCCAGAATATAGAGTGGATGCTAATGGATAAAAGGGTTTTAGATTGGAGTGGGAGAAAAATAATCAAGACATTCCAGGTCAGCTAGTGAGGGGTCTCAGCTCAAAATAGACTACCTGCCATTGCACCATCTTAAGAAAACTTAGTCCTTGGATTTTATAGGCTCTTAGGTGTGTAAGCACCTGCTATTGAAATGTAAATATCACAGAGAGGGGTGGACACACTTTAAATCATAATCTGAGAGAACTTTAGTTATCAATTAACTCCCTAAGTAGGTTTACCCAGAAGGTTATCACCTGGAGCTAAAAAGGCTGGGCTGCCATCAGGAAAGGGGCTCTGACCTGGGCAGCAGGGGAGGGAGAATACATGACTTCACAACTACTTGAACACTGATCCTGTCCTCCTCCCCAGTGTCCACTTGGAGGCCAGGGGCTGAATGGTGGAAATAGCACTGGACTTAGGAGTTGGGTCCTAGCTTCAGGTCTGACAATAACTAGTAATAGATGTCTTTCACAACTTGGACTAGTCCCTTCCATGGCAGAACCTCAGTTTTCTCATCTGTAAAATGAGTCACTTGTGCCAAATCTCTGTTTCTCCCATTCTGTTTTATTTCTGGCAAGCACATAGTCCAGGTCCCGTCACACTCAAAATACAGCAGGCTTCTCCCTGCCCTCTCTGCCCCACTACCAGACCGGGCCTGCAGCCTGGGACAACCACAAACTCCATTTTCATCATGCCGTTCCCTCCTGCTGCCTTTCTTTGCCATTCTAAATAACTAAAATGGGAATTCAAGGCTCTCACAATTTTTCCGACCCCAAATACCCTGTGCAACAGGCAGTCCATGCTAGGATGGTCAGTTCTCTCCTGCTCACCTTTACTTGCAGCCCTGCCCACATTTGCAAGTTTCTCAACAATTTATATGGTTCAAAACCACTTTCTTTCGGGACCTGAGCACCTACTGTGTGCTGGACACCCACTATTGCTGCGCTCCCTGCCTGGTGCTGTTATACACAGTAATTCTAACATAATCTCCACAAGGATATTATGAGATACTATTAACTCAAATTTACAGATAAAGGGAGCAAAGCACAGGTAGCTAGAAGGGTGTGTGTGTGTGTGTGTGTGTGTGTGTGTGTGTGTGTGTAAACAGGTTTAAAACCCAGGTAGTCTGTCTCTAGATCCATTCTTTTTCCCTTCACCTGCTGCCTCTTTGGGATGCCTTTCCTGAATAATTCCTTTTGATACGTGTTCTTACCTCAGGGCTTTTCAACATTTATACCTACGGTTTAAAACTCTTCATGCTTTTTAACACATTTCTTATCCCAGAGCCTCTTAACGATTTATATACACGGTTTATTACTGTTCACACTTTTATAACAAATACAGTCAGCATGTCTTCATGTATTGCTTTTGGTTGATGTCTGGTGGTTTTGCAAGCTTATGTCCCCTACACAGTTGTTATGTTACCATATGCAACTTCAAAGCAAGAACCTTCTCTTCTATCTCTTTTTATTCCCATGTGCTTGTCTAAGATTTGGAGTGGAGCAGGCCAAAGTACACTTGGCTGTTTAACGTAAAGATACGGGTGAGTAAATTGTAGTGTGCCCACAGGTGACTGTGGGGCAAGTACCCCTTCCTCACTGCTCTCCCCACCCACCCACTCATGACCTGAAAGGAAAATACCCTGTTTGGGAGTTTTCTAAAAGGCTGTAAGGGAACCATGTGGGCTAAGCCTGTCTGCATACGCAGTTCCCAGATATTGTCTACGCCCCAGCAAACGTGTTCTTTGGTGGATGCTGCTGGCAGGGCTTTGTTTGATCTTCTCTGTTAAGTCTGTTCAACCCTCAACCATAACAACTTGAAATAATAAGTAGTGAATAGTCAGGGAAGGAACACAGATATGGATGTAGATCTAGATAAATAAGTTTGGAAATAAATGGTGTCTTATCTTTGGAACGAACTTTCACACAACAGACAGATGCATTAGTTAAGGAGTCTGTCTGCTTGCCTGGACCATGAGTTTAAATTTACATGCTTTGAAGAGGCTCTGAACCTCTGGTTGGGGGAGGGGAGGATGACAGGGAGGAAAAGAGAGGGTTGGAGGTAAAAGCCCTCTGAGGAGACTTTCTTTTACAATTGTTCCTGTCCTGGCTCTAGGAACCTATGATAGAAGAGGGATGGACCCTTTACTGCGTGCATGTGGGGGTGGGGGTGGGTAGGTGTGATGGTGCATTTGAGCAACTCAGCTGTTAGTTCTCAGCAGCTGGTGGGTGCCAAGAGAATTACAATTAAGTGTCTGACCCCCTCCCCCTGCTTCTCCCTGGCTTAACTCCTCTCACAAACCCTTTCTTTTTGTGTGCAGTGTTCCCTTGCCAGCGGCCGGCTCCTCCAGGTGTTTCCTGTCCTCTTTGTTTGCAGGCTTGGTGGCTGAGGGCGGGGAGAGGGAGTCTGTTTTAGCTTCCTGTTAGCCAATGGCAGCCAGGGTGGGGGAAGCGGGTGCTCCTGTATCTGTGTAGAACCGACCAAAGGCAGCAGCTGCCTCCCAACACCTGCCTTTCTGGGATCCTATAAGCAGTAACAGGTCCAAGGAGCAAGAAGGTTTCCTGAGCAGGGCAGTGACTTCTGAAGGATCAGTGGGAGCCGTGTGGTCATCTCACAAGCAGAGTGTCCAGAAGCTCCCAACTCTAGTTTTCCTTTCCCTGGAGGATAGGGGTAAGGTCAGGGCCTGAAGTGTGGGTCACCCCAAGACCTCAGGGCAAAGCCTGGCTGCTCTGGAGTCTAATCCTTACTTGATATGCCCTGTTGCTGCTGGGTCACTCTCCACCATTCACCTGACATGAAGTGAATGGCATGACCAGGAGCTCCTGAGGCAAAGGCCAAAAATGGAAAAGGGCCATCTTGGTAGAGACTCCATTTTTTTACCTCAGACCTGAAACCGCTATATGCTTCCCATCTTCACCAAGCTTCCCCAACCCCAGCCTGCGTGGTTCAGAGACAACCACTGTCTTGGGTTTCTCCCCAGCCACTCTTCCCATGAAGGCAGTGCAGCATTTGCAGTTTAGTTTTCCCCATCTCAGTTGAAATGATACAATCATCTGTGCAATTATTTTATTTGTGTCTGTCTCCCTGCTAGGCGGCTGGCTCCAGAGAAGCATGGTTTGTGTATATTTTTGATGCCTTCTTGTATCCCCACCTGGTAGGTTTCTCAACAATATTTTAAATGAATGAATGGGATGTTAGCTCTTTAATCCTTTTCTGTCTTTGTGCTTGTGGTGGGCTAACAGAACAACACAATAATAAATAGCATTAGGGAACAGTCATCATGTATATAATCTTGTTACATCCTTGGAACAGCTCTGTGGGGTTGGTATTATTTACGTCTACCCTATAGGAGAGGAATCGAAGGCTCAGAGGAGGTTAAGCAAATTTCCTATGGGTACAGTGTTACTAAGTGGCAGAGACAGGATCAAATCCAGGACTGACTGAATAAACTGAGAGGAAACAAGAAAAATTAAGGCAGAATTGGACTCAGGATTTCTTCTATTGCTCCCTGTCACAGATAGCCCTCTGGTCTTTTGGTTTCCAAGAACCTTTATACCAAGCCATAGTTCACTTTGCAGATATCTATAGAAGATAAGAAATTTGGATCCTCAATCTTGCACATCTTTTATGCCTAAGCTAACATTTCCTTTGTGAAATCTTTGCCATTTATCCAAATCCTAAGTGTTTTTTAAGAAAACTTTCTGGGCTCTTATAGCAAGAAATCACAGCTCCACCTCTCATTCATGTATATGGCAGTGGTGTGTATGCGTGTGTGTGTCTTCCATGGATTTCTTTTTGTTTATATGTCATATTTCAACTTGAATATAAGCTCCTAGAAATCACCTCTGATATTGCTCAATATCCACCACAGCCTCTAACACAGTAGCTGGGTATGAAACTGACAGCAAGAAGGACTGGAGCACCAGGGGATCTAGACATTTCAGTGGGGTTTTTCTCTTTTTCTCTTCCCTTTACCCTTTGCCTCTTTCCATTTGGAGAAATCCCAGCAGACTGACCAGCCAGATGAAAAGCTTCACCCTAATGAGGAATTTCAGCTGCTGATTTCCCAGCCCTGGTGCAAAACACAGGAACTCCTTGTGTTCATTGTGACCCACTTCCTTTCTTGCCCAGCCCTTCTCAGGGTGGAGGCTTAGGTCTCAGTGACTTCTCTTGTTTTCATGAAAGAAAAATAATCTCCCAATCACAGTTACTACTTGACCAATAGGCTTCATCCATGGTACCTCCCAGAGGGGTAAAATGGAGCACTGATTTATCCTAGGAGATTCAAAGATAGCAAGGAAGATAGAACAGGATGTACAAGCACTTGTTAGAATTATAGTGCTATTTAATGTGATTATTATTATTGCTAGAGAGAGGATGTGGATCAATGCCGACCTTGAAATCCAGGGGTTGTATCTAGGGTCTGACACAGGGCTGATTTGCTAATGGCGGTTTGAAAGACATTTTTATGATTTTGAGTTTTCAGCCTTTTGTCTGACAGGCAGGCAGGCAGGCAATGAGTGTCCTGGAGTAAGAGATAAGTCCTCGTGGGAAGCATAGGGTGGGGGCAGGACAGAGGAGGTATGTGTCCTCAGGGTGTTGCCTGTTCAAAGGAGGTGATAGGATAATTACATATGAAAGTACATAAAACACTGACTACATGGGATTAAAAGCAAACTAAGGAATGATATGCTATACATAAGTAAGGGCTCAGATGTTTGCCAGAAAAATGGGATAATCACAGCTGGGTGAGGTTAGCTGAGCAAGGACTGGGAAAAAGAACTGTTTCAAGATATGCCTTTGGACTAACACATCTTTACTGCCTAATTCTAGACTGAAGAAACCCAAACCAGCTCTGAGTACTGGCAGCTTGGCCAATGCAAATGTCAGGTCAGGAGGTCAGGAGGCTGGACAGAAAAGCAGGGCTTGAGGCCAATGTTCCCTCTGCAGCCCCTGTCATCACCCCCATAACTTTGCATATGTTTTAAGATATAGGGAATAGTTCCTTTTTAATCTGAATTAATTTAGGTGTTTTAGCACCTTAATCCAGAGTTCTCCTTAATCCTCCCAAGTCAGGCTGGAGGAGAAGGGAGACAAAAATCTGAGATTCAGGAAGCTGGGGGCAGATTTCACCCTTACTCTCTAAAAAAAAAAAAAAAGATCTACCTTAGATCTTTCTAGTCTCAGTTGCCTCATGAAATAATAGATGTGAAGTAGTGGAAAAATGTTTAAAGTACCATACTCACTTCACCTCCTGGGAGGGTAGGTGTTTTTACCCCCAATTTACAGAGAGGAAACTGGGTCTCAGACAGCCTAGATGACTTGCCCAGAGTTAAACAACAGGCAGATGGTGAGCTGAGACTGGAAGCTAAGCCTTCTGACTCAAGTCCTCTTCTTTCCACCCAGCTTCCTAATGTTTGAAGGCATACATGGACATTTTGATGAAATCCCATTCTGAAAAAACTCAAACTTTATTATGTAGTGACAGAGCACCCAAATCCCACTCCTTTCCACCTGTCCCAGAGGCCTTGGATTTTCCATTTAACCCTATTTCTGAAGCGGTGAAGGTGAAGCAACGTCAGCCTGGTCAGGGGATTTTGCATAACGAAAACTTCAAAGCACAAAGCCCCAAACTACTGTAGCTTAGTGTTGCTGCCCTCAAATCAAGGTCTCTCTTCCCAGGGGCCCTGGCTCTATACAGAGCTGGCCAGAAGCCGAGGAGGAGCATGGGGATAGAGCCTTCCTGAAAGAGGACAGATGGGCAGGCTGGTCCCAGTGCTGGAGCTTTGAACAACCTTTTTGTTTTCCAGCAAAACATCCAGCGTTACTTCCCCTCTCACCTACTGCTCCTAGGCAGCCTCCCCACCCCCATCCTGGCTTTGGGCTGGCTCTGAGGGGCCGATGGATCTGGAGGGATGGGGGCCGTTCTCCTTTATTACTGGGAAACGATGAAAGGAGGCTTGCAACTGGTGTGGGGCAACTGTTGCCATCTGTCTGGTGGAACGTCACCAGGGAGGGTCTCTTGGATTCACTCCTTCATGCACCGCTGGGCTTGGGCCTTTTGTTTGGTTGGCTGGGGAGGGAAGCGGAGAGAGGGGGAGTGAGAGAAGCAGCTGCTTTGTGTCTGGACCAAATTTCAGTGGCCCTCTAGGGTAATTTGCATGAGGAAGCTGCCCCTGCCCCAAACCTCTCAAGTGATTGACAACTCTGACCCCCTCCCCTCTTCACAACCCCTCTCCTCCCCCTTTGGTCCGGGGTTAGGAGGAGTGGCCCCAGCACCTCCTCTGAGACTGGGAACTGGAAAAGCCACTCCTGTCCTCTCCCCACCCTCTGCTTCCATCCCTTTTCTAGTGTGAGGTGGATCTGGCTGGTATCTTCCTCCCACTTGCCTCCCACCTCCTTAACCCCAGCCTGAGAGAAATGAAATCCTAGTCTTGCTTCCTCCCCACCTCCATCAGGCCTTTACAGCTTTTTTCTTTTTGTTTGGTTTCTGCGGACTAGGCTTGGCAGGCAGAGGGGCCAAGGCAGGAGAAAAGGCCCATTAGCCGCTCCGCAGCTGAGCAGGAAAAGAAAGGAGCTGAATAGAGGCGGTGTGGTTGGCAGCCTTCCAGCCCAGCTCTAGGTCTTTGAATAACACCCTAGACCAGGGGCTGGGGGATCAGTGTGGGGGAGGCTTTGGGCCATTTAATTATTTAAAGGTCTCAATAAAAGCAGCTAAGTCCCTGGGGAAGGGGGAGGACAGGCAGATGGTGTGCCCAAGGAACAGGGAAATGGGTGTAGGGTGGGCGAAGATGGGGGTAGGGGGAATAGGAAACAAGAGGCAAGGGCTCAGAGTGTAAGGGGATGGGAAAACGGGAAGTGGATTGCCCTCTACACCCAAGCAGCACCCTGCAGATAGCCATTCCCTACACCTCAGCCTCTCCTTGCTGTACCTCTGCCCACCACTCTGCAACATCAACATTAGTGTCTACTCCAAGTAAGTGAAATACACAGCAAAGCTGCAAAGTTTGGGGATAACCACTTCACGTCTCTACTGGCACTTAGAGAAACTCCAGACTGATTTGGGTGACCAGAAGTGGACATATATGGGTGGGAGGATTTTGTGTGTGTGTGTGTTCTTTTTTAAATTTACTATTTTTTTTATTGTCGTAAAATTCACATAGCATAAAATTATCATTTTATCTGGCTTCATTTTATATGGTGAGACTATACAGTGAATCTTTTGGGAGCATTAAGTCAGGTAATCAAGATTCTGCTATTGGGGGCATGCACAGCTTCAAAAGGCAACCCAGCTAGCCTGCTTCTTTGACAGTACTGCAGGAAGGGCTATGTCTTGGAGAACAAGGTCAGAAAGGGCTCCCAGGTAGAAACACACTATCTAAATTTGAATCCAGCTCTGCCATTTACTAGCTCTGTGACCTCAGGCATATTACCTAACTTCTCAATGCCTCCATTCTATCATCTGTAAAATGAGGACAAACATAGTTTCCACTCACAAGATTAGTGGAAGGCTTGATTAACATACCTAGAGCACTTAGAAGAGTGCCTGGCTCACAGTAACCACGCAATAAATGTTATTAAATTATCATTATTATTACCATTACCAGATCAGGAGGCATCGCGACAGCTATGCAATGGAAACTGAGAGAAACCAGAGAATTTGGGAATTGGGTGAGGCCAAAAGAAAGTTTGGCCAGGGTGTAGATTTGTCCCCTCCCTTGCTCCCATTTGTAATGAGTTGTAGTTGGAGATGTGGTATTTTTCCTAAAATAATAGTCCCATTGCAGCCCTCTTTCCCACCTGCATCCCAGTCCACCTTGACCGGACTGAGCCAACAACCCTACGTCCTTGGGCTCTGAGACCTTCTGGCCCAGACTCCTGCTCTGCAGCACTTAGGCATTGCTGTTAGCCTATTTTACAGAGGGAAGGACCCGATCGAATGGTGGGGGACTTGAAATCGGAGTCTCCTGCTTCCCGGGGCCCTTTTCACTCTCTTCAGCCCCAGCCGGCCCGCGAGGTCACCCGGCATGAAGCGGTCCCTCGGCCGCTCCGCGGGCACACACTCGAGACAGCATCTTCCTTAGCCGTCTTTAGTTCACAGGTCTGGTCAGCCCCAAACATGAGCTGGGTTTGTTTTTAGAACCTTCCGGTGGAGGCAGTTCCTTCTTCCTCAATATGCCTTGGGGGGCAACGGAGGTGCCTTTCAACCCGGCCCGTCGCAGTTTAGGTGATTTCCCCAGTGGGTGCTGGAATGAGACCTGCCCAGCCCGGGTGGAGCCGCCCGGAAGAGGAGGCGAGGGTAGGCTGTGGAAGAGAGGGCAGGCAGGTGTCTGGCTCCCTCCCTTCCGGATACGGGCCGAGGGAGGAGCCCTCAGCCACCCACCCACGTCCCTTGATCGCCACAGGGCAGCTGGCTGGGACCTCGAAACACGACCCAACAGGCCCGCAAATCCGCTCTCCTCGCTCGGCAACAGCTTCGGCGACACCACGTTCGCGGGCTCTCAGGAAGCCCTGCCTTGGCAACAAGCTGCTGATTGGCTGGACCGGGAGCTGAGCGGGCCAATCAAGGCCCTCCCTATCGCGGGCCAATCAAGGCCCTCCCTATCGCGGGCCAATCAAGGCCCTCCCTATCGCTTGTGAGTTTGGCAAAGAATTAAAAAGAACGGGTGGGGAGAGGCGTACTAGGTGGTTTCGGAACCAAGTTGCTTTCCTGGTTGGCTGTGGAGGAACCCGGCCTTTGAGAAAGAGCGGGGAAGGCTGTTGTGCCTGTAGCACCCTCCCGCCACTCCCGCTTGCTGAAGGGCCCAAGGTCCCTAAAACCTCGGACTTTTCTTCATTTCTCAGGTCTCCTCGCAGCTTGACTGACTGCAGGTCCCGACCTAAATAATTCTAAAAGTTCTGGGTTTCTGAATCTCCCTCTAAAGTCTCTCTGGATTTGGGCATTTCCCCAAGTTTGATACTCGGGCCTTCCTCATTTTCTTTTTTTGTTTCTGTGTGCGCTCACTCCCTCCTATGGTCCAGTTACTTGAACTCTCCACTCATATTACCAATCATCCACCCTCTAAGGCCACATTCACCATCCGCTTCATTATATTGTAGCGATTGGCACGAGCCCCTCATCTTGGTAACAGATTATAGATTTTCTGAGAACATAAATTATATAAACTTTGCAAAAGAAAGTATCTTGAATAATTTTGCCCTCTCTGTACCTAGACTCTAAGAACCCAGCACAGAAGCACAGGTTTTAAGGCTCTAGCAACTGGTGATCAGGGTTTGACTCCAGCCTCTGCCACTTACTGGCTGTGTGACATTAAGCAACTATCTAACCTCTCTGAGCCGGAGTTTCCACCTACAAAAAAATGCTGTTGATGATAATAATGTCTATCTCCTAGCATTATTGTGACAAAAGCCCTGGCACATAAATGCCCAATAAATGATATTATTTTAGGTATTGATAACAAAGGAATGACTGTTTATTTCCTACATTTAATCTCAGCTTCCCATTCTTGGTTTAGGTGTTAAGGATAACCCTAGATTCTAGAAATTTAAAATTTTTATAAGTAAAAGACTAGATGACTTTTGCTTTTAGCTCATGGATTTGACCAAGGGAGAGGTCTCTTGACAACACTAGATTCCTCTTTTCCTCAAGTACTTTTCCTCAGATGCATCCCTTTCAAATATTTTAGAACAGCAGCAGCTTACAATAATTCCCATTGTAACAGGATTTAACATTTGCCTTTTTTCATGGAATCAGACCTGCATGGAGTGCCATACATGGTCTCTCCATATATCTATGTTAACATCAAGATGTGGTTGCAAAGTTTTCCCAAATGCCCTCTCCTGAAGTCCTTTCTGGTTGCCTGGAGACGCACTTCTTCTGCCTTCTCTTGCCTCCTACCTTCCCTCAAATATACACACTGGTGAGTGGATTTTCTTCAGTAAACAGAGACTGGTGCTTTAGTGCTCACAGACCCCTGGTGGCCATCCATTCCCACCACCTGCTGGACTCTCTTGATGTCAGAGTGGCCCTTGTGTTTTGCATTGCCAGGAACAAAAGCAACGATGTGCCTGGGGCACCTTGGTGGTACAGGATGGTGGGGACAGGGGAGAGGCCAGGGAGCACAAGGCCATGAGGTGTATAACTCAATGGGAGCCAGTATACCTGGGTTTCAGTGTTGAATGCATGCTTTTAGGGGCAAGTCAATTAAACATGCTAGGTCTCAATTATTCTACCATCAAAGCGGGATGAATCATACCTGTCTCCTTGCTATATAAATATTTTAGGAAGGGAAATGGGGACATAGAACTGAAAGTACTTTATATTCTTTGAAAGAAATAATTGGAAGTGGGAGCTATTAAATTCATTTCTTGCCACTGTTTTCAATAGGGCCCAAAAATATGATCCAACAGGTATTAAAAACTATGAATTTCGCTCTATGCTAACTATTGTAGGTTATATGGAGAAATTATATGGCATGATCTCTACCTTTGATGAACTTACAATCTAACCAGGACATTCACCTAACACATGAAACAATTGATAGATATGTGGTACTGACTGTGGGTTTATAGGGATGTTTCTCCAAACTATCCTATTTTGTCCTCCAGGGAAAGGATCATATGATGATGTGACAATGGAGCCAGTATGTGGAAGTGCCTCACCTACCCAGCATAACTGCTGGCCTCTTACCTCCCACTTTCTGTCACCAGTGGAGCATGGAGTCTTACAAACCATCCTTGCTGCTGCCTTTACTCCTGCTCACGAGTCATGGCCTGATTCTTGTGTCCTGGGCTTGGGGAGATGCCAGTACATGCATTGGGTTTTCTCTCCATCCCACCTTTGATGTTTGTTGCCCTTCATATCTGGTCATGTTGGTACCTGTTCCTGATGCTTGCTCGCATGCACCCTGCACTGCTGCTGCTCACAGAAGCCATCACAACCTTGTAGCTGCAGCCCGCTGTTCTGGAGTGGATCTTGGGTGGGACACTGGGGTGCTGCTCTTCCAACTACACCTGTCCTAGGAAAGATAGGTCACCTTTCCTCCTCCTTCCATAAGAGGCAGAAGAATGCTAGCATACCCCTTCTAATTTCTGCATTTGCCCTCCAGGCCTGATAGACTAGAAAAGATGCAAGATGCTCACTCCTGGGGCTGTGCCCCATTTAGGGAGACTCTCCTCTACACCCCTACCCCCCAGAGTTGAGACCTTCTTGGTGGAGGGAGCCAGTCTGAGATGGGGTGGAGGATTAGTTCTGTTGTTGTCCCCAACTGGGTTTTTGCTTGCTCAGCAGGCAGATTCCAGCTCCAGATTTACAGTTTTGGGCTCATGGACTTAGCTCCTTTCCTTCTTTGGGAAATGCCAACAAAGATTCAGCATAACTTCTGAGAAGGACTAGATCAATGTAATTGCTACCATCTTTGAAAATAAAAGATGAGACATGTAAATTCAAATAAAAATCAAATACCACCGTACACCTATCAGACTAACAAAGTGTTTAAAGTCTGAAACAAATTCGGTATTGTGAGAATGTGGGGAAATGAGGGTTCTCATATACAGTCGGTGTGAGTGTATATTTGCACCACCACTTTGGAGAGGAGTTTGGCAGAATCTAGTAAAGGCAAGTTGCTCACATTTTAGCACTCATCAGTTCTCTCTTAGGCATATATGATGGCTCATAGCTGCTGGTGATTTTGCCCCCCAGGGAACATTTGGCAATGCCTGCAGACATTTTTGATTGTTTTGCCTGGGGTTGCTACTGGCATCTATTTGGTAGAGGACATTGTTGCTGCTAAACATCCTGGATGTGCAGCCCTCCTTTCCCCTTCCTCAGCTCCACAAAAAATTATCCAGCCCTAAATGCCATTAGTACCTCTGTTGAAAACCTCTGGTGTATATACCTTAGGGAGACTTTCATAAGCAGACTCAAAGAGACATGTAAAAGGATGTTCATTGCATTATTTCTAGCACTAAAGTATTGAAAACCATCTAAGTGTCCCTCAAAAGGAGAATGGAGAAATAAATTTAGGTGTATTCATACAATGGAAAGTTACACAGTAGTTAGAATTTATGAACTGGAACTAAAAGAATCAGTATGCATAAATCTTGAGTGAAAAAACTGTGTTACGTAAAGTATGATGCCGTCGTGTAAAGTTTAAAGACCAAAATAACTCTCTGTTTAGTTTATGGATACATAAATATGTTAACAAGAGTATAAAAACACACCAACCTCAGAAGAGAATTTACCTCTGAAGAGGAAGGGGGAGAAATGGGATTTGGAAGAGGTAGAAGGGGACTTAAAATGTAGTTGTGACTTAATTTTCTTAGCTAAAGCATATATGTCAGAATGTTAACATTTGTTAAATCTGCATGGTAAATAAATGGGCCTTTGCTATATGTTGCTTTCTGTTCATTGTTGTAGCTTTGAAATATTTCATAAGTAATTTTAAAAAATGAAAGATTTAGACGCAGGGATATATGTGAGCTGTCTTCTGTCTGTACTGCCCCAGAAGGACATCTCCCTCCATTTTCTCTGTTGTTTGGTTTGGTGAATGCGTGATGCCTACCTTGGTCTATTTCTGCCGTTTCCAGGGCATCATCAACAGAGGGCAGGACCAGCATCATAGATGGGTCCTCTACAGTGCCTGGAGCTTGGGGCTTGGGCGATCTTCCATCTCCAAGCCCCTGGAAACAACTGTCAGACATCCGGGATGAAACTCTTTTAGTCTGCCTTGGGGGAGCCCCCTTTAGGTTGTGTAGAGGGGTGAAGTAGCCCCCAAATTCATGTCCACCTAGAACCTCAGAATGTGACCTTATTTGGAAATAGGGTCTTTGCAGGTGTAATTAGTTAAGGATCGAGATGACATAGGCCCCAAATCCAGTGACTGGTGTTCTTATCAGAAGTGGAGAGCATACAGAGAGACACAGGAGAGGGCCATGTGCAAAGAGAGGCAGCGATTGTCATGCTGCCACAAGCCAAGGAAGCTGGAAGAAGCAGTTCCCTAGAGCCTCCAGAAGGAACAGGACCATGCCAATACCTAGATTTCAGATGTCTGGGCTCCAGAACTGTTAGAGAATAAATTTCTGTTGTTTTAAGCCACCTGTTTGTGGTACTTTGCTACTGTGGCCCTGGGAAACTGGTACAGATGATTCCACAGATTTGAAACCCGACTCAAAACAGTGTTCCTTTCAGCAGAATGAAGGAATTCTAGAATAAGAAGAAGGAGGCATTTTCATGTGGTGGCCCTAATTTATATAATGACAGCCTATCCCCCCGTTGTGTCTTTGTGACCCAGCTCCACAAAGCTGTCATTGTGGCAGGTGTGGGGATTTCTGCAGCTCACAAAGTCCCTTCCATAGATTCCTCAAAAGGAAACTCTGCCGTTTGTTTGGTTGCCCAGCATCTGAGCTCTTATATTTCTTATGGGTAATTCCCCACCACATAAGACAGAAACTGACTCCTACCATGGAAGATGAGATTGTCGGATACTTGCTTTCCCAGTCTCACTTACACTAGAGCACTGGTGTATGACTAGGTTCTGCCAATTTGACTTTGAATTGAAAGTTGGTGGCATGTAAGAGCAGAGGCCTTGAGGAATCCACTCTGGTGAGGGTGGGGTAGTGATGGCAGCTACATCCAGATTCCACAACAGTGGTTCTCATGAGGCATCTGTTATCCAGTATTGGTGTGATCGATGCCAGTTCCAGTGTCTGGCCCAGGGCTGGTGGCCATGGTGTCTTCATGGACTGACCTTGGGCATTGTTTCTGACCACATGCCCTTCAAGTCTGGTTCCAGAGTCTCCCAGAGATCCTGTAAGCTACCCAATATCTGTCCTCCCCTATAAACAAACACAAATGAATGAATTTCCTTTATGCTTAAGTCAGCTAAATTCAGTTTCTGTTACTTGCATCCTAAGAACTCTGATTGACACAACCCTTCCTACCATCTGGTGGGTTGACTCCAAATGGTCCTTGGTTGTGTTGATTGCATGTCTTGGACTTCCCAGGGCACAATTTTCTTAAAATATTATTTTTTGTTCCCATGGATACATGTGTATTTATTGAAATGTGTTATAATTTTTGGTTCAGAAAATATGATTATTGAGGCCAACGAGAGATGTTTGTCATCCTTTAAAATGCCTATGGTTTGAGAGTCTTTGCATGTGAGGGTGGACCAATAAATACCAACCAACATGACAGCAGCATTAGTCAAAAGTCAAAAGGGTGTACTGGGCCCACTACCATGTTGCCATAATGATCCCCACTGATCTTGACTCACCTTTACTTCTAGGCTTGGAACTCATACCCCTGATACCATGGCCACATATCTAGTTCTACTTTGGGATTTTAGTGTTCTAACTTCTTCTTTGGAGTAACTCTCCCCACATCTTGTGCAAACTGCCATTTTTGGTCCTGGTATCTGTCAGATCTACCTCCCAAACTGCCTAAAAATGCTGACATCTGTTATTGTGTCAGCCTGTCTGAAAATCCTGTTTTGCCAAGACGTGTGGCTCAGTGTGACACCTGTGGAGGAGATGTGGGTGTTGTTGGGCAGAATGCAAGGCCAAGGCTGCTGGTTCTCTGCTTCTGGTGGGTTCAAGAGGGTTCGAGATTGAACCCATCTGCTTTCTAATACTTTGCTTATCTAGGAGGTCTTCTTATTTCCTCTTGAAACTCTGACCCATTTCCTGTTATTATTTCCTAAACTGGGTCAAATGTAATTTTGTCCTTTCTCCTCCAAGTGTAGCTGGCAACCTGGGGTCATGGGTGGGAATAGCTCATTCATCTTTAGTGTTTGCAGTTCCTGTTGGAACCCAGCATGATTCAACAGCGTCTGCTTTGGTCCTTTTGTCCATTTCAGCCTTTCTGCTCCAGTTTCCCCCCTTATTCTGTTTTCTGCATTGTGTGGTGCAGCCAACAACAAAGTTCGGTCTATTGTGTTGGCCCTTCTCACACCATATGTGGGTTCTGTCCCCAGGGTGTGGCCTAGTTTCCAGGAAGGATTGCTACTCTGGAAACTTGGGTTACCCCGGGGTTGAGCAATGTGTTTGCTCCATTGGGCACAACATCTTGACCTGGATCACCCAGAGGCTTAGCTAGTAGTGAGGGGCCATGTCTACCAGCCTCTGTCTGCCTGGTTGAGGCCTAGAACTTTCTGGGGGACTTTGAAAAGGACTACAAGGGATCCTGAGTCTCCTGATGACATATGTCAGTTGCGGACCCTGAACCTGAGTGCTTGGTGCAATGAATGGTTGAGCTAGTGAATAAAGTGGCTTGCCAGTCCCCCAGAGAGAGTGTACTCAGGGCTGCTCCTCTAATCTTTTCTGGCCATTCCAGCCCTCATCATTTCTCCCTTTTTTAAAAAAATGAAACTATATTTTGTCCATACATTTGGCACCTACATTGACTGTCTCATGAGTTCATAAATGAACTGTCTTTTAAATTATTATGGCAAATAATTGTTAGTCATCTTTATATCCATCAAACTACATAGCAAGTACCTTGAAAGCTTTATGTTAATTCCTTCATATTAAATGTACCAACCACTGACACATTATCTGGCTCCAGGTTTTGCATCTAGTAAACATTTGTTGAGTGGTTGAGCTGTGTTCACAGAGAGAAAAGACCATGATTTTTCCTTTTCTTTTTGCCTTCTCACTATGATCCATGTTTCTGCTTGTGTTTTCATGACTTAATTTGGATGGGAAAACATTATATCTGTATTTTTCATATATCTAACTGAACTTAGCAATCCCTTCGGTTATGAATTTAGGCCACAAACCACAGCAATATTAGCACTATCTGAAGCTTTGTCATCAACTGAAATCACTGATATTTTTATATCATATTGTTAATGAAAATACATCAAAATGCCATTTACACTCATTATTAGACCTGTTGCTAGATCTTGTTAGTTGATGCATTAATAAAAAGCATATGTATTACTAGATCACAAGTTTATATTATATTATTTTGATGACTGTATTTCAATGTAATTGGTTTCCTTTGTAAACTTAAGTACTTTATGCCTTTAAGAACAGGGTCCACGAGACTCAGTGATGAAGACCTCCTGGTCACATGTGCCTTCTGGTGCCCTGGCTGTTAGAGTCGAAAGGGGCTGGGGCTGACCAGAGCAGACTGGGAGAAAGTGGGCCTGGACGGAATCCTTCAAGCAAGGTTTCAGAAACGGCTCCGATGGTGCGAGGTGAGATGCTGCCCACTAGTGGCTGGAAGCAGAATTGTGAGATTGCGCAGTGTAGGACAGGCCCTTGGACTTGAGGGTTTGGGGTAGTGGTAGTTAAGTTTCTTGGTGCTTGTGTCTGAAATAAGAGAATAAAGGCAGTAGGTGGTTTGGCCCCTGCCTACCGTCCCAGCCTCATTGCTTGAACTCTCTCGCCTGTTCTCTGTGCTTCAGCCGTTTTCCCCTTTCTTTCGGTGCCTCCGACTTTCCGGCTTGCGGCTTCCTCCCGCGTTGGGGCATTTACACTGCAGTTACCTCTATCTGGCCGGCTCCTCCCACCCCTCCACCAGACAGCGACACCGCCCCTCTGGATCTTGGAGTATCCATCCCGGAACCTCCAGTCTAGGTCAGGCTCCTCGAATTATCCTCACGGGGACCTGTGCTCACATCCTTCAAAGTCCCTTCTCGCTGTGTAACTACCATCTTAGTGTGTTTTTGTTCAGTGTCTGTTACCACACTGGACTACAAAGCCTCCAAGGGAGGGACTGTTTGTTTTCTTTCTCCACGGTATCCCCAGTGCCTGCCCAGTAGCACTCAGTAAACACAGATTGATGAAGAGTGAATTTTAATTGGAAAATCATTTAGGACTGTGAATGCTAGCAGAATGCATTTAGGCCCACCAAAAAGAGGTAAAATGGTCTCTTTCCACTTACTCCTACCATACACCTAGTAATCCTGCTTAAAGCAGTAACACAGGGATCTCCAGGTTAGCATAGTAGAAATGGTAAAGCAAATTTGACAAGCTGGGGTCAAATCCTGGTCCTGATGTTTCATTACTGGGTGACCTGAGCTCTTAGTGCCTCTGTTTCCTCATCTATAAAACAGCAAAAGTGTTAGTTCTTATGGCATAGAATTATTAGGAATACTAAATGAGATAACATAAGAAAAGCACCTAGCACATAATAAGTACTAAACAAAGCCTGAGAGATGGTCCATTGTGGCTCTTTTCTTTGTAAACAATTGGATTTAGAAAGGAGGGAAGCCTTGTAGCAGGGCTGGGTGCTGTTCAGAAGCAAAACTGAGAGGCAGGGGATTGCTCCTTGAAGCTTGGACATACCCTCCGTATGTGTCTGGTTCTTGCCTCCTCTGCTTAGCGTTTCTCTGTACTTGGGCACTGAGGCTAGATGTGCTTAATTTGCTGTCCTTAAAGAGAGGCCTATGGTTAAAATTATGATTTCTTGCTGATCTTTTCATAAGCTCACATTTCCGCCTAACTTTTGCTCCAGAGACTTATAGCCAAATTAGTTTATTTTGCTTTAAGATGGAGTTGTGATACTTGCAACATGTTTGGTACAGAATTTGGCATGTATGAGTGCTCAGTAAATATCAGTTGTTATTTCCCAATAGAAAATGGATTGCTTGAAAGCACAAGCCTGAGGTGCACTCCTAACTTAAATGACATTTGCTCAGCACCTAGTACAACATCTGGGATTTAAAGGCTTTTAAGAAATGTGCATTGGGAGGATGAATGAAATAATGGGTGTGTGGTTGAATGCTTATTTCCCTCTTCCTGGCTCAACTGGGTTATGCTGTGCCTGGAAGCCCTCAGTTCTGCACAGTTACCGCTAGAGGGCAGGAGCAGTTCAGACAATATCCAGGACCAGGGCGATTTGGAATTACTGGGATGAAGAGAGAATGGTTGAAGGAGAAAAATGTTAGAAAGACTGGAAAAAAATAGTTGTTCTTTTCTCTTGGAGACTAAATGGAAGGGAATGTGTAGCTAATGGAATTGAAGTTAGACTTAAAGAAGAACTTCCAGAATATAAAGTTTGTTAAATGTTAGTTTGATGAAAAAGGATGATGAACTGACTGCCTCAAAAGCTTTTTTTATAGGTTACTTTCTATTTTTTTTTCTTTTTAACCCCTTAGCTAAAATGAGAAAGAGGGCTTTTCAAGTCCCAGGCCTATGAGACCCTACTAGATCTCCTACAACAATCTTCCTGTAGTCTGCCTTAAATAACTCCATTATTGCAGATGCAGTTGTAAAATAACTTTATTGTCTGGTTAGCTACCACTCATGCTTTTCCTGTAATAAGGATCCTTTATAGAGGCATGATGGTGTTCACATGCAGATGCTTTCTGAAGAGCCCTGGGGCAGGGGGCAGCCTTACCCCTTACATCAGAGCTCATTTGTTGAAATGAGCTGGTTTGGCTTTTGTGGATTTCAGGGTCTGGAACCAAGACCATAGTCCAAGGATCCCCTCCTTCCTTCTCAGTGAAGCCATTTCAAAGCACACCCAGCATCAGGGACATAATGGCATCTGGGCAGGGACCAGCCTGGGGCTAACTCTCCTCAACCAGTGCTTGCCCCTGGCTGCCCAGGTGGTTCCATCCCAACAGTGCACAAGGGAGTAGGTGGGTTAGGTCCCTGGCAACATTATCTTTCAGAAATGGGAAGAACTAATTGCTCTCTACTTCAAACTCTAAAGCAACAGGAATCTTAAGTAAAAAGGGTGTGTGTAGCTCAGAGATAGGAGAGCAGAGGGTTTTGTGCCTAGACCCAAGTGAGCATCTCCAGCCAGAGCTGGTACTTTTAACCCTTGCTTTAGGACAAATCAGTTAATATCGATTAACCACATCTTCCTCTTTTGTGCTAGCAGGCAGGTCCAGGACTGGTTGGAGCCTGTCTCTTCCATCAGGATATAGGAGCTTTCTTCTTGGATAAAAGGAGAGGATATACTATCTTGCTCATGCTTTGAAAATTACATGGCCTCCACCTTTGATGATAAAGACCCACATAGGATGCTTTGAGAATGCAGGGCGAGTGCTAGGCAAGAATGAACTTACTGGGACTACTTCCTCAGTTCCGCCAACTGGAACTGTGTTTGCCCACATTATGAATGTCAATGATGAGCAAAGTCTGGCATTTCCACTTCTGAAGTCTGATCCACCTTCAAAGAGCTCTCCAGCTGCTAAAATATAGCCCCATGAATTTATCTAAGCCTAACGTTGGTTGTCTCCTCCCACAACAGGCCATGAACATTGTCTTTATGTTGGTGCCATCCAATCTTCTGGTTTTCAAGGAGGAAAGTTAAGGAGGCCTAGAAGTATGGCTTCTCTCCACAGGTTGCTGGCAGATGCTCCCATAGAAGAGGCATCAGTGGAGGAAGGGTGAGTGGAGGAGGTGGACTTAGCAAGAGGCAGTTGGGCAACAGGAATATTTTGAGGAGCAACGAGTGCAAACACAGAGTAAGTGTATGACTAGACCAATGCCGGGGAGAGCTGCAAAGCGCTGCTCACAAAGAGAGTTGGGATTGTGAGAAAAGCAAGGTTATGTACTATTGCCCAAGCAACTTTTAAATTTCCACGACACCAGCTAATTGGGAAGATCTAATGGGTGGTGGAATTACTGGGGTTGGGGCTTCCAGGGATTACTCCTTCGCCACCACTTCTGTCCCTGAAAAAGAGAGAGAGCTTCTGCCTGTGTCCCTCAGCTGAAGACTGCCTGTCCCCTGATCCCACCTAACCCTGTCTACAGGGGAGAAGCCTAAAGAGCGAGCCCCTGGAGTTCTGTCACATGGTCTATCCCAGACCTTCCAGCAAAAGCCAAACCAAACCATCAAGCCAAATGCATTGGGACAGTGGGGGCTCTCCGCTGCGTGCCCTGGATGAGGCCACTCAGATCTCAATGAGGTTGGCGAGGCGCAGGCAGAGCGGCGCGTCCACCGGCATCGCGCTGCGCTTGATCTCATTCCCGTCCAGGCGCAGCACCTGCAGCTTGGAGAAGTTCATGACGTCCACCACGGTGCAGAAGCTGCTGATGGAGAACTCTGTGGGGACAAGAGGGGTAGGCGTGGGCGGGGAGAAACCAGATCAGGGATCCAGAGCCACAGAAAGGGAAACAGCCTCCATGTAGCTGCTTAAGATAAACACTTGACATAAGGGGCGGAACTTGTGGAGGAGGCAACGGGAGGCATTTCCCAGGACTGGAGTCATAACTACTTTGCACCACTAGGCGGAATAATTAGGGACAGAGGAGGGGCTCTGCCTGCATCTGCAGCTCCGCCTGCTAATCACCCATACCAATTTATATATTACTCCCCAGACCCTTGAACGTCCTTGAGTGTCCTTCCAGCCAGGACCTGATCTATTCCCATCTGTAGGCAGCAGGGGGCAGCAGAGGGCAGCAGAGGGTAGTAAGAAACCAACCCTAGCAGCTTTGAAGGGTTTATTGTTTTTGGAGAGGGAGGGCTTGGTTGAATTGCTATAAGGAGGACTGGGGAAATGGAAGGTTTAAATCTTGAATGTCTCCTGCCACTTTGTAGATAGAGAAAGTGGCAGGAAATTAAAGCAAAAAAGCTTGGGTCAATAGACGAGTGTCTTTGAGTGCCAGGGCTTTGAAGGGGTTGCTTGTTTCCATTCTGAGTACTGCCAAAGAAGTGAGTGGAGGCTTTGAGGTTAAAGGAGCCTGGAAATTCATCAACCACTGGGATTGCTGTGGACCTCAAACAAATAATTCCTTTGCCACCTACATTTAATAAAATATAATCTACCCCCTTTAAAAAAGAAACTCAAAAGATGTTCCCTTCTTTGAAAATATTTCCCTAAATCATGCAATCCTAACAGATAAAATAGTTCTTTTTGTTTTAACATAAATCTCTGTTGATATGCACCCTGTTCTCCCTCTGGTTTTCCTCAGTTGAAAAACTGGGTGTTCTCTGGATGAACAAACTGGTTCTCCCTCTGGTTGTCCTCTTGGACAAATTAACCACCTTTGTCTCAAAGTCTACTGAGTCAGTAACTTGAAAGGAAAAATCCAAGAGCTCAGCTAAAACTCCAGCAGGGACATTAAAAGTCACTGTTGAAAAGTTGCTGAAGCCTTGAAGAGGTGCCTTCAATGTGGTGAGTGAGGGTTCTGGGAAAGTTGCTCTGTCATTCTCTGCATAGCTGGTTTGGAATAAGTTTCCCATTGGGTCTGGGGTAGGCTCGGACACGTATGCACCCCCAGCAGCTGTAACACTTGGGCGGCCTGGGCCGCGGCTTGCTTTTGCACCCACCAGAGGCATTCCTCAGCCTGCGGCGGTGGTCAGGAGTTGTGAATCAGTCTGGGGCTGGGTGGGAGGAGCAGGAGGAAGGTTTTTCTTACTCTCTTCCTAGGGGCAACCATGAGGGCTCCACTTGGGGGATGTTATAGGTATGAAAATAAAGGTTCCAAGGAAAACAGCATGGAGAGCTTAAAACGGCTGATGAAGAAAGTATTTTAAAATAAGCATTAACTATTCAGAAGATAAAAAGCATTTAATAATGGGAAGTTTGATTGTTTCCAGTATTAATTAAAAACTGACCAAGGTGAGATGGGGTGAAGCTGCAGTAAATTAACATGCACCACAAAGAATGGAAGATCCAGGCCCAACAGATAACGAGAGACCGGAAAGAGTGGGGGAGTCTGTTCTTTCAGAGCATTCTGAGTGAGTAGAAGATCTGGAATACTTTTGGATGTTTCCTTTCTGGTCCCTGGATACAGATGAAATGGCCTCTGAGTGGGCAACGTGGGGGCAAAGAAGAGCCCAGGCCAGGGGCTGGCTCTAACGGCATTTGTGTATATGGGGTGGGGTGGGGAGAATAGCGAAGGGGCCCAGCTTAAATAGGGCTTCCAACCCTATAATATGCATAAAGTACAGTAATAGACTCTCTATCCCAGGCCTGGAAGCCCTAAGACTGTCTGCTAAAGACCCAGATCCCAACTATGTGTGTGCGCACGCAAGCACACACACATACACACACGTACACATATACACATGGGGTACATGGGGTATATATAGATTCCATCGATACGTGGGGCACTTTGATCCCCCGTGTCTCTTTCCCATGCTCATAAATAGGACAGGGCTCCTGCTTGGAGAAACTGGAGGACATTTTCCAGTCCATATTAGACACTGGCATAAGTCTTTCCAAATTTCTCCTGGTGTACCCGCCCTGCTTCACTGGATCCCAAAACTTCAGAATAACATTCCGAGCTGTGTTCCCTTGCCGTTGCCAGGCTGGAAAAACTGAGGAAGATATTTTTGGAAGAAGGAAGAGGGAGGGAGAGGACCAGGCCTTATTCCCCTACATGCCTTTTAGTTTCTGTTCTTTTAGCTCCTCCCTCAGAGGTTGCATCAATCCCACCTTCACAGCCCATCCCCACCTCTGTCAAGTCCCTGACTGTCTGTGCAGGGAGACACACCCCACCTTTTCCCCAGGAGAGGGGCCTGAGCTTGGGCTAGGGCACTTCCTGCCAGTGGTCTGAATCGAGACATACTCCTCACCACTTGCTGCCAAAGATGCCCAGCTCTAGGCCCTTTGATATCGGAGGTGGGAATTCACGGGTGCATATATTATCCAGGCTGGGTGACATGAAGAGATTACACTTCCTTCTCTGTGCTTCAGTTCCCCCATCTTTGCAATGCAAAAAAAAAAAAACAAAAAACAAAAACAAAAAAAACAAAACTGTACCCATCAACTTCAAAGTGGCAATGAAAAGAAATACTAAGAATAATAATTATCATGTACTGGTTTTTAAATTATGTGCCAGGCACTGGACCAAGCAGTTATATTAGTAGTTAAATTAGTATTAATTCAGTAATTTAAGAAAAACAATGAATTGGTATTATTTTGCCTAAAGGGAAGACTGACTGGGAGACAGAATAAATGGTAACTAGATACAGGAGATTTGGCTTAAATTGCAAAAGAAGGGATTTGGGGTAGACATTGAAAATTTCTAGGTGTTTGACTGAAGGGAGAAACTTCTTGCAAGACATTGGGACACTTTCTAAAGTAATTTTATTATCTGAGGCGCTTTTGGAAGACGTGGACCACCTTGTATTTGAACGGTGGGTGTGGTTCTGCATGAAGGCAGGCACGTGACAAGACGCTGGGATGAAGCCTTTCCCACCCCGAGTTTCTCTGATTGTACAGTTAGGCTGTCTCTGAGGACAGCTGCTCTTAACTGTCACATTTTTGGGGTCAAACTTTGATGAAGCATAGAATACAATAAGATATTTCTGATGTGACAGTGCTCTCTAAATCAGAGTCGGTGGCATGTAAGTAGTGGTGACTGCCAGGTGGAATGATAGACAGCCACGAACACATGTCAAACCCTTTGCAGCAGGCAGCATTTTAGAGACATCTTAGAGGGGAAAAAACAAACAAACAAACAAACAGGAATAAGAAGACCCCAAAGAAAGAGAGATTTTAAATAAAAAGCAGTTTGGATTGTACATGATGAGATCTTGCACTTCAAATTAGATGGCCAGGCCCCCCTTCACCTCGCCTGCCCAACCCTCACCTCCCATATTGTCCTTGGGGGTTGGCGCCTCTCTCACTCAGGAAGGGCTGTCCAGCTCGTTAACAACTTGCTAAATGACTGATCTGGTCTCTGAACACAGGGAGAGAGAGGACTGAGAGGGAGAGGATGACAGCAACTCAATCCCTCTCAGGGCTTTGATGGTGCTGTTTGCTCTCAGCAGGCTCTGCTTCAAAGCCTGTTCCCAGTGGTCATTAATGAGTCCTCCTTTCCCCAGACAGGACTGAGGTTAAAGGCTGACTCAGTCCCTTTCAGCTGGGATTAAGACATCAAAGGCCCTGGGGTAATGTCAGTGCCTCAGTGCGTTCTGAACACAAGACCCTGAGAGGAAAGGGAACTGACATTTAACTAGGTAATTCAATCTGAAATGAATATTTTAGCTCTTAGAGGCAGACGTAGTCCATTTGGTTCCTTCTGTCATTTGCAGGGAAGTTCTAGGAAAACAAGAAGCCCAGGGTCTCCCCCACCCACTACCACCCCAGGCTTGGTGGTGTCCAGGCTCAGTTACCCTAGGGAGGATCTCTGCCCTGCCACCAGGAGCTCCTTGTACTCCACGGAAAACTGACCCGAACAAGTACTGCCTTCAGCTCTGAGAGGCTGCACAATTTTGTCCACAAGCTGCAATGTTTGAAAAACAAATAAACACCAAAATACAAGGCCAGACTTTAGAGCAGGAGTAGAACATGTGGAAACAGAGGGACCATCCTCTTCTGGGTTGGTAAGTACAGACACCGTGGTTTCTCAGCAGCCCGCCTTCCTCCCAAGAGGGACCCTACAAGTTAAACTTAAACTCCCCTCTCCATTAACTGCCCCCTCCCAAACTACTCCAAACTCACCTCTCACTGCTCCTAAACAAATGACCCTTCCTCTCAGACACATACGTTCCCTGGCTATCCCCTACAAGTGACCCGTTAAATGACTGGTTCCTTTGTTTGTGGCAATACCCCTTCCCAGAATGGCTTTATCCTGCTTTCCTCCAGTCAATGCCCACTTACATTCAAGACATAGATTGAAACTTACCTCTCCTGGGAAATCTTCTCCCATGCCAACCCTTCCCCACTGAATTTTCTTAGCACTGCTGTTAAGTTTACATTTATGCTATTTTGTACCTGTATAGGTGGATAGCTTGGTTTTCAGGTTGCTTCACTTATACTTTGGTTCCCCTACTTTTTTTCTTTTGTATTCCTGCTAGTGCTCAGAACAGGGTCTTTCAAATGAAAAAGATGCAACTCCCCCTCCCCTTTTCAAGGTCTCACCATTGATCCTATTGCCTTGGAGGTAGAGGTTCTCCAGATTGGTGTTGACTGGGGGTATCTTCTGCAACTGGTTGTAGGAGAGGTCAAGCTCAAGGAGGCTGCTGGCATTGAAGGTGTTGGAGGCCAGGCCGTTGTTCGTGAGGCTGTTGTGGGACAGCCGCACATACAGCAGCTTGGGTGACCCCCGGAAGTAGCTGTCAGGGACGGAGTAGACATTGTTGTGCTCCATGTACAGCTGCTCAAGGGCTGAGGGCAGTCCATCAGGCACTTTTCGAAGGTGGTTGTAACTCAGGTCCAGCAAGATCAGTGAGCGGAGTCCCCTCATTGCACTGCCCACTTCCTGGATCTCATTGTGTTGGAGGTACAAGGCTGTGAGGTTCTCCAGCCCCTCCAGAGCATTATTGGGGACCCGGGAGATCTGGTTGTGGTCAAGATGGAGCTCCCTCAGGGATCGAGGCAGTGGACCAGGCATCCTGGTCAGGTTGTTGTGGTCTAGATACAGCCTCTCCAGGTGCCGCAGCTTGGAGAAGACCTTCTTACCAACCTTATCACTGGTGATCTGGTTGCCATGGAGAGCAATCCAGAGCAGTCCAGTGGCATTGTCGAAGACGCCTTCCTGGATAGAGGAGATCTGGTTGTTCTGAAAGTAGACATACTTCATGCGGGAGGGAACGAAAGGCAGGTACTTGAGGTTGCGGTTGTCACAGTACATGGCTGTGGGGAAGTTGGGTGGACAGTCGCACTCCTGGGGGCAGTCACGGGGTTCTGGTGGAGGTGGAGAGCCGTAAGCATAGGCTGGACCTTCCTCCACCCCATAGGGGTAAGGCTCATAGGGCTCATAAGGGTAAGGATCATAGGTATCGTAGTAGGTGGACTGCTGGCTGCGGAGATAGTGGAACCACCAGTGGGGGTCTTCATCATACTGAGCCCGGGAGAGGGAGCAGAGGCCAGCCAGCAGCAGGAGGGAGGCCCACTGCATTTTGTCTTTCTGTAAGATGGGAGAGAGAATAGAGCAAGCAGGCATGAGTGAGACTCTAGAGAGGCAGGATAGGGAAGCCTTAGGCTTTGAGCTAGGTGGATCTGACTTTAGTCTCAAGCATCTGAGAGCAGGAGACTTGCTCCTGCTTCCTCCGAGCCTCCTTCCAATGTCAGCTCTGTATACCTGTTCCAGCTGGACCTTAGCTATCTGGGGTAAGCTAGGGGACCAGTTGCATTTTCCACTAGTGATAGAGTCATAGAAAAAGAATTTTGAGATTCGGAAAAACTTGAATTCTGGGTTGGGGGTGGGCTGCATTGTTTTGCAGAGGTAGATCTTTAGGAGCCTCCAGAAACCTTGAGGTCCTATTGGCACAGCTGGAAAGCCCAGGCCAATCCCTGTAGTTGTGGTGGTGGCAGGTACTCTTCAGGCCTGAATCCACATCCAATTTGGACTTTCCAGGGAAAGAATATTTTCAAAGGGTCCAAGGAAAAACCCTCTGGCTCTTTCCATATCTCTGGGAAATCTCCAGAAGTGGCTTGAAACATCAAAGGGATGAGCTGAACTTCTTTGGGAAGATCTTTTGGTCTCTTGGGAAGGCTGGGGTTTCTGGTTTTGAGTCATTGGGGGGAGGGGGGTGGATCACTCTGCAACCACCAGCCAACATAGGGTTGGGCTACCTTCCAAAGTTCTGTTGTCTATAATAGTTTGGGGGTGAGAAAACTCTCTGATTAGCACTTTGTGCCACATGTGCAACTTGGCAGGGAAAAGGTCTTCATATAACGAGTACATATCCCTTGCAGAGTGGGGGTACTGACCCCTAGGTATGGCACTTGTCTTCTAGAGTGAGTTACTGAGTGCATGGAGCCTGAATTAGTTCACTTCTTTATCTTCTGTGGTGTCTAGTAAAATGCTAGCACTCCCCAGGCTCCACCAGGGATGTTATGCAAGACTCACATGGGGCAAAGAGAAATGAATGAAGAACACAGCAAAATGGAATAGGATTTGGAGACCCTTGTGTATATGCCCAAGGGAAAGTGGCTTAGGATTGGGATTCTGGCATCATCTCTCCTATCCTAAGCTCCCAACTTGCTCCAAGCGATAATACCTGGATTGCCAGGCTCCATATTTAGGTGCCCCACATTGCCAGGCAGCCTGTTGCCTTTGAGCTTGCTATGCTGGTGAGTTGATAAAGGGCAGGCTTGGTGAGAAATGTGGGGTGTGGTGTCATCTGAAGGACCCCAACTCTGACACTCAATCTAGTCACCTTCTGTCCACCATCTCTCCCAGACCTCTCTGTGCCCTGAAAGCAGGGGTCCCTTAGGTCCCTTAGGCCTGCTTTATCCTATCAGTCCCTGGGCTGCAGAGAAGCAGGCACCCTGGCTCATCCTCAGGCAGCCTCAGGCCCGAGACAAAGAGCTCACAGTGCTTCTGAGAAGCAGACCCAACTGCCCACTGCCTGGGCATGCCTCTGGGCCTGGCTCTGGCCAAGAGAGGAGACGGGTGGAGCGGCCCACTGCCAACAGTGCATTTTTCCACACACAGCCCAGGCTGCTCCAGGACCAAGGTGGCTGTCTGGAGGGCTGGCACAGTGAGCATCTGTCTCCATTTCTCCTTCCAGATTGGGCACTTTGGCAGACAAAAGCCACCTTCCTCTTCAAGACAGCTTTCCAGGGGCTGTGCACCCAGCCCACTTTGGCCTTTCCTTAGGAGCCATGATGGTTGAAAGGGTTTGGTGGGAGCTTATGCTTCTTACCCTACCCTCATCCCTTAGCAATGTTGCTCCAAGGTTATAGACTTTTAAATCACCCCCCTCTCCCCTGCAATGCTAGCGACCCTTCTGTGCTTAGAGTTTTGTAAAGTGGAAAGTTTCTAGGACTGGTGCTCTATGAGTTGGAGGGAGTATACTCAGAAGTAATGCTGTTTTCCCATTTCCCCACTTTAGAGAAAGTTCTCTCCCCCCACATCAGAATCAAAGAGGTCAAACCAGAAGCCGTCCCCTAACCTTCACTGGACCCCACCTACACCTCAGTCTATAACTCCCTGGACATGGCCAAATCTCAATACTTCTCTTTCTCTCCCCTTCACCCCAGCAACACACATACCCCCCCCCCAAATTTGCCCCCCATCCCACTCCATAGCAGCATTTAAGTACCATATCCTCTCTATAGGAGAGAGTGTAACAACATTCACAGCTAGAATGGTGGGCTAATGGGTGGTAGGGAGAGCTGGCTTCCCTAAATATCTGGTCCTTCCCTTTTTTCATGCCTAAGATTTGGAGGTTTCCCCTAACAACCATAAAGGAACTGTAGAAGGAAGGTAAAATGCTGGGATCCTTTTGCTTTATGTCCCCTCCAGCATCCTAGATCATTGTCCAGATGGGGGAGAATGAAGAATGGACTTCTCCCTGCCTGCCCCTCTCCCCATTCCCCAGCTCCTTTCCTTTATTTCCCTTATGGAACTACAAGGGACAAAAATTGAAGTAAAATAACTAAACTTACCTCAAGCTGAGTCTTTCAGGGAGTGACCACGTCTCTCTGTCTGGCCTCCTGGGGTTGGAGAACTATGAGAGAGGGAGAGAAAGAGGGAGAGAGAGAGGGAGGGAGAGAGAGGGAGAGAGAGGGAGTGTGTCTACTCAGAGTGTGCAAGGCTGTGCCAGACCAGGGGTCCGCCCCCAAATTCCTAATCAAATATTGTGAAGACAGGGGCTGAGTAGCCCAGATCCTGGCTTTTTCAGCTCTGCTATGGGGGCGGAGCTCACATTCAACCACGCAAAATCCTTCTGTCCGCCTGACGCTGTAAAAACCACCTTCTTTCCACTCATGTATCTTTTCTGAAGCATTGGCAGCTCTGGGTCTCTTTCTGCTGAATGAGTTAGTGGCATCCCAGAAGTTATTTGCACAGTCTCATATGAGGTGCCTGGCTTTCTCATTAAACCCACAAGGGCAGATGCAGGGACAAGGCAGAGGGAGAGCAGGATTTGGGAAGAAGGATCTTAATGCTTTCAGCAACCTAGCTGTCCCCTGGATGAGCTGGTACTCACCCTTCTTGGCTGGAGCATCCCCCCTGTAGGGAGGTGGTTCGACTAAAGTGTGGGAAGCACAACCTAGGACAGCTGTCTCTGCCTCTGGTTCTATCCCTCACCAGTGGAAGTGGTTTTTCTCCCAAAAGGAAGAAAACCTAACATATGTTGAGCACCTACTATGTACTAGCAATATGCACTTTCATTTAATCCTCACAACAGTCTTAGGGTTAATAATATTTACCTTATTGGGTTGTAGCAAGAATTATATGAGGTAATGTGTATGAGGCAACAGTCCTAGCACATAGCTGATGCTCAGTGTGACGGATTATTCCCATCATACCCATTTTACAAATGTCGAGTCCCTGAATGAGGGGAAGAAGGAGGCGGAGAAGCTGGAAGAAGTGAGACCAGGAAGGGAATTTTAGGCATGGAAAGAGCTTTGTTTTTTATTCTAAATGTTTGAAAAACAACATATTTTAAGCAGGGGAAGCACAGGGATCTGATTTATATTTTAAAAAGCACATGGGAGGGACCACTTTGAGGAGAAAGGGAGGCAAGAGTGAAACAGAGAGGCCCTTGCCTGAGAGAAAATGGAGGCTTGGACTAGTGCACTGGCAGAGGGAATAATATATTTTTAAACAGAGAACTAAAAAGTCTCACAGAAGGATAAGGTATGGGAAGTTAGGGATTCCTAGATTTTTGTTTTGAGCAACGGGGTTGGTGATAGCACCATTATCTGAGATGGGGAAGATGGTGGGGGTGGGTCAGAGTTGGGTAGAAAATCAAAGTTACATTTTGGATTGCAAACTTACCGAGATGCCTCTTGGGCATTCCCGTGGAGATGCATGCAGGCAGTTGGATATATGAATCCGAATTTGGAGATCAGGGGCTGGAAGAAAACATTTGGGAACTATAAAAATTGGGATCACATAGAATCTTGGTAACTTAGATGAACCCATGTGTCCTAAATGCTCTCTCCTCAACTAATTGGCTCAAGCCAACATCCAAAAAACACCCCTTTAAAAAAAATAATACCAATACCCCCTCAGATGACTTAAATCTGAAGAATTTACAGGCCTCAAGGCAGATGGTTGCTCCAATATGTTTGAGCTAGCAACTTAATACGTACGTTGTCAGAAAGAGAGGGGAAATGTCCTTGTCAGAGACCCACTTTCTTCTCCAGATTAAAAAAGACTTTTTAAAAAGATGAAATACAGTGAATGAACCTTTGCTAACCTTCTACTATAAAGTAGGTGGTTTACTTATGTCATCTCATTTAATGATCACAGTAGGTATTTTTCATTAGAAATAAGGGCTAAGTGGTAAAATAAGGATTTGAACCTTGGTCTACATGACTCCAAAGCCCACACACTTCCCCACAACTCTAGACCAGAGGTTTGGTGGAGCAGAGGGGCTGGGGGATTTCTGTCAGAAGAGGACTCACGAAGATGGAGCCCAGCTTACTATTGTGGTCCAATCTGCCTGAATCTGGGGCCAAGGGAGTGTAAAGATGGGGGGCTGAGGTACAATGCTTCTCTTCCTGACCTCACACTTATTTTATTTCAATTTAGTAAACATTTCTTGAGCATCTGCTTTGTGCCAGGCATGGTACTAAGTGGTGGGATTTGTAAGAAACCTTAGCTATAATACCTGCTCATAATAAAGTGAACCCTGATCCTATGAGTGAGGCAGTCTGGCCTTAAAGTGAAAATGGTTGTAAATAATGCACAGAAAACTTTTTCATCATTTTTCAGTACAGAAAGCAGTCCTTTCAATGGTCCTGGCAACTGGGCCTGGGAGACACTAGTTAGCCTTGGCAAATCCACCCATTGGGTATAGATGTTTTATATTTATTTATTTTTTTTTAATTCTAGCAACTGAATAAAACTGCACTTATTAACAATGAAAGTCAGTAGAGTCTGGGAACCAAATATTGACTGGGATTCTCTCCAGTCAACCTCTACCAAAAAGGCAATATCTCTATGTGGTTTGTTGACCATTTCTAAAGCAGTGAGATTTGTACCAGTTTTCTAGTCCTTCTTTTTCAAGCTAGGCCTGGGAGGAGGGAAGGAGGGAGTGAGTGACAGGGTCTAGGTCAGGAGACAGATCCAGGGAACCATCCACTGTGCAGAAGTTCCATTATCAACGGGTTCAAACTTCTATCTGAGTAATATTGCTCTGTTTGCCTGGTTCATGGATCCAGACGCTCAGAGCTTGGCTTACATAAACTCTCAGTTATGTCCCCCAGATTGTGGAGGGAGCCCATATGTGAAGGAGACCCAGCTGGGATACTGGCACTTTCTGGGAGACACCAAGCCAGCACTACCGAGCTACTAGACTGCAAGCAGAGTAAAGAGAGAGACTGTGTTATTCATTTCTGTATCTGCTAAACCCAGCTGGACACACAATGCCTGACACTTAGTAGGCAATCCATACAGGGTTACGAAACAAATTATATTTTTGTCTCCCTACCGAGTCTGCCTGTCTTCAAT
This sequence comes from Choloepus didactylus, assembly GCF_015220235.1. NCBI lineage: Eukaryota > Metazoa > Chordata > Mammalia > Pilosa > Megalonychidae > Choloepus > Choloepus didactylus. The sequence goes on along the minus strand of NC_051308.1, from coordinate 57,199,275 downwards.
ACCCAATTTTGGGTGGAATAACAACCACCAACTAGGCCAGGAAAACAATTAGGCTTTTAGGACAATCAGACTTTCCAGGGGTTCAGACCACTGCTATTTCCTCCCCACCCAGAAAAGTACAGGTTAAGCCACAACCACTAGGCAAAACTGATTGCCTCTGACACTGGACCCACACTGTCTGGGAAAGATGGAGTGCCTTCTGACTCAAATTCCCACCAGCAGACTCGGTGATGCTCCTGTGCTACCAACCTTTTCCTCTTCATCCTCCTCAGAACCCAAAGCCCTGTTTTTATAACACAATTCCAGACAACTGGGGACAGGGGCAAGACTGAAAATCCATCCAAACAGAATTCTTGAGTGGACATAAAGAGGTCAGAAGAAAAATGATCATGATGGCACAATCCAGGCCCTGCTGGCCCATCCTGACAACTCATGACACCAGAGAAGGATTTTTTTTTAATAGTGGAAAGTCTTGGCTACATTGGCACCCAACAATGGTGCCCTAAAGTATCCAAGGGGCATGGTTTTCTTTACTCCCTTGACACCAAGGGGTCATTAGAAGTCCTCACATGGATAGAATCCTCTTTCCAGAGGATGAGAACATCAAAGATGTTGGGGGCCGGGGAGGTGTTTGTTTTACTTCAACTATAGAAGGAGGAATACTTCGGGTTACAACTTTTAGGAGATGCACTGAAGATTTCAGAATTTCCTTTTAATGAGCTGTTTAAGAGCAAGACAGACAACCTTTCTCTTTTAATGGGTACCATCTCTTACTATTTTTTAATGTGTGTTTATTGGATGATTGATATTATTAATATGATAATGACAGGATGAATTCCAGTAGACCACCTTATAGAAAGTGGGTGTGTTTGAGTTGGAGGGAGGTTTGGTCAGGGAAAATGGCTGAGTAGGGAAAGAGGCAGAGCAGATAACCTGAAACCTGAAGGCTGGAGGGTTTGGTCAGAGAATCAATAGATGACATTCTTCTGGATCTGTGAATGAGTTAAGAAGTAATGGTCTTCCTCAGACTGAGCTGAGAGCTGTTAGAAGGAACTGATTATGACAGAGCAGTTCCTGGGGTGCTGGCACCTGCCACACAGGTGACATGGCTGCAGGTGAAACCAGGCCTAGATATCAGCTATAAAATGCCAGCTACCATTTCTGAGATTCTCACCACAATTGCATAAGGCAGGTATTAGCATACCCTTTTTTTTTTTTTTTAACAGATGAGGAGACCAAAGTTCAGAAAGGCTAATTAACTTAAGTTTGTACAGTATTAAGCAGCAGAGCTGGGTTTCTAAGTCTGCATGCCTCTAGAGTCTGAGTTCCTGTTTTGCTATATAGAACCTCCACGTAAAGGAAAAAGCATGGGATTGGAACATACAAACATGCTCAAATTCCAGCTCCGTCGCTTACTAGCTCTATGACTTTGGGCTAGTTGCTTAAGAATTAATGAGACTCAATTTCCTCATTTGTAAAATAATCGTAGCCCTGCGGAACTGTTGGAAGGATTAAATGAGATAAAGTGTATAGGCTTCTGGTAGGAAGCCCGGCATGTGGTGGCCTTCAATAAAGGCAGCCATGATCAGCTATTTTAGTAGATTGCAAGCTCCCTGAGGAGGAAGGCAGTGTCATTGTGCCACCTACTTAACAGAATGCTTAGCCGAGTGCCTGGCATGTATTAGGCCCTTTCTAAACATTTTTGAATAAATGAAATATGAAGAAGCTGGATTGCACTAAATGGTAGTATATTAGTTTCCTGTGGCTGCTATAATGAAGTACCACAAACTTGGTGCCTTGAAACAATCAAAATTTGTTCTCTCACAGTTCTGGAAGCCAGAAATCCAAAATCAAGATTTTGGCAAGGTTCCTTCTGGGGGCCTAGAGGGAGAATCTGTTCCATGCCTCTCTTCTAGCTTCTGGTGGTTGCTGGCAGTCTGTGGCATTCTTTGGCTTGTAGTTGCTTCACTCCATTCTCTCTCCTCCTCTGTTGTCACATGGCTTTCTTTCCTGTATGTGTCTCTGTGTGTCCTTTCCTCGTCTTATCAGGATGCAAGTGATTGAGTTTAGAGCTTCACCTAATCCAGTACACCTCATCTTAACTAATTATATCTGCAAAGACTTTATTTCCAAATAAGATCACATTCACAGGTTTTGGGTGGATGTGAATTTTGGGGAGATGCTATTCAAACTAGTACAGGCAGTAAATCTACTTTGGGAATTTAAAAAGATCAGAGAAAAGCTAGCCAAGAGGTAGGACATTCAGTGGTTGGAATCATCAAACCCACCAATGAAGGGAAAGAGAGGTGATTGCGAGTTCAGTGCAGACCATCTATAGACATGGAAACATATCTTTGGGGGATAGACAAGGAAATATCTTTCGTACTCAGGGGGTAAGGGAAAAGGTCAGGATCGAAGATCCAAGAACAGCAGCCCGAAAGAGGCGATGTCTTGGGTCCTTCTCAGACAGGAGTTATGAATCAGGTTCAGGGTGGAGGGAAGGTGGGCCAAGAATACCACTAACCCACAGTAGCACCATTCTGAACTACCTTGGGCTGTGGGGAGAGGTTAGCTCCTGCCTGAGGATGGATGGGGCTGATTCCTCAAGGCAAAAACTAGTGACATGTCCCATGGGCCTATCCAAGAAAGGAAGATCTAAGGACTTGGGTCTAGTTCCATTAGCTTCAGTGAAGACCAGCAATAGTGACCCCTTAGAATGTGTGAGATTCCTTGAACTCTAACTTCTTCTATTGTCTATTTACCTCTATATGGTCCCTATAGTAAAGTGACAGTTGAAGGAAGGAAGGAAGGGAAGAAGGAAGGAAAGGAGGGAGGAAGGAAAGAAGGAATGAGGTAGGGGAGAGAGAGGGGAAAGGGGAGGGGGAGAGAGAAAGAGAGAGAGAGAAAGAAAGGAAGGAAATCCACTTAAAAACAGAAGTTTAGGGAAGGCCATGTATTATCACTTTCATGGAAAGGGCATGAATTTTAAGTCTGACCAAATGGCTTTGAATCCAAGAAACCTTGAACATATTCCTTAATTTCCTTTGCTGACAGTTTCCTTAGCTGTAGAATTGGGATGATTGACACCTATCTCACTGGGTGGTTTTAAAACAATTTGTAAGTACATAGCACAGTATCCAGTACATAGTAGACACATAGAAAAATATCACTCCCTTTCCTCACCCTGTATGTTTGTCCAGGAAATGGTTGGTGTACCAGAGAGGAGGACCTTATGTCTTACTTTAAGGGAAGATCCTGAGGGAAGATGATTTCAGTAGGAAGTTGAGTGGTGGCAGCTCGGAAAGAAAACAGACTAAATTCTTGAATTGTAGGAAAAGACAGAATTGTGTATCCTGGGGGCTTAACAGGTCAAAAGAGTCTAGGTATTTGACAGTAGCAGCCCTCCATTTAAGGAAAATGGTTTGTAGCCCCAGCTGCACATTAGAACCATGGGGACAGCTTTGGAAAACACCAATACTCAGGACCCACTCCCTTTCAATGAAATCGAATCTCTGCAGATGGGACCTGGCACCTTTTTTATTGGTTGACTAGTGAATTTATATATGTGTTTTTTGTTTAGTTAGTTAGTTCCTCAAGGAATTCTAGTGTGTAGCCAGGTTTGAAAGTGGTATCTGGAGGCAGGCAGATGGGCTTGATGACCTCTGAGACAGTCTCTTCACATAAACATCTAACTCCAAAACAGAGGAACTTTTCAAACTTTTCTTTACAAAGTACCCAGAAAAGGAGAGGAAAAGAAATATGTACCCCTAAGTGATCAAGGGACATGATCCCAAGCAGTCCACTCAAGCTGAAATCTCACATTTGATGTTAAAAAATCATGTAAATTTTGCATTTTATTCCATAAAATATTCATAGAATGTTGCCCTCCCACCCCCACCCACCCAAAAGAAAAGCTCCTTGAGTGAAAATGGTGCTCCAGATGCACCATGCTTCTCTGGGGACTTTATGAACCCCCAGAAATCTACCAGATGCTGTCAGGTTTATGAGCACCCCAACATGGGCAGTAGTCTTAGGCTATTCACCTTGGCCTTGTGGGTAAGCTGGGAGGACTGCCCATGTGCCTCATGGGGATAATCCCCAGCTGTGGGGTCACCAGGGCAGGAACCCACAGACCCATCTCCTTGTTCTGCTGCTGTAGCATCTTGGGGTGAATGCACTATTGCTTCTTCCACAACTTTCTTGCTGGAGAAACCGCCAAACGGCCCACAGCCAGGCTGCTTGGTAAGCTTTGTGAAGAAATAAATTCCTTTGCCAATCCCCATGAGGTTGTATTTCTAAGGGAATTTGTAAGAATAGAAATTGTTTTGATCTTCAATCAAGATACAGAAAGATTCACTCCCTCCTCCCCCACTCCCACTTCTTAGATCTCCAACCACTTTAATAAACACACCCTTGTGGGAGAATTTGCTTTCGCTCCCACTTCCCTGTCAGCATCTGCCTCACAAGAAGTTCTCAAACTGCAGCCCCCTGAGGCATTTCTATCTGACCTGCTACATTTCCTTTGGTCCTACCCTTCTCTCCTAATCCATTGCCCCCTCTATCTCCAGCTTCCCATTTTATCAATTTTAACAGAACATCTTCCAGTTTTGTTCTGGTTTGAGGGGGCAACTGGGGTGTGGGGTGTAGGATTAGAAGGAGGGGCCTTCTATTCCAACATCCCAAATATGCTGACCTCACACTTTCTGGAAAACTAGAAGACAGAAACAGAGGGGATTAATATTTTTAATCTCCATGAAATGCTGAAACTGCTACAAATATCTCCATTTTACACATAAGATAAACTGAGGCTCAAATAGGTAACTAAGATTTAAACAAAGGCTCAGCTTTTTGGCATACAGTATGAATGAATGAATGGATGGATGAATGGATGGATGGATAGATGGCTGGCTGGCTGACTGGATGCATGGATGCCATAAACTGGGACTGAGGTCAGGGTTTTTTGGACCATTCTGACTGACATAGGGTCAGCAGGAGCCATTGTTATTGATCCCAGCCTCATTCCCCATCAGTAAAAAATACTGAAAGAGATTTCCTGGGGTCCTCACAGGCAGTCCAAACTCTTCATCATCCATGTTTCTCTTGCTGATGGGGCTTCGTCACCAATGGGAGAAAAGGGCAGTCTTGGGCATTTGCTCTGTGGCCTGTATTATAACCGACACTTACCTAAAGGAGTCAGCTGTGTTCACCTGGGAATGTTAGTTACTAAAGAGCTCTGCAAAGCCCAGCTCCAGAAACTCTGCTCCCAGGGTCTCCATCCCAGGTTCTAGAATGGTGGGACAGCCTGACCTGCACAACAGGGCTCCCTTACTCTGTCCTCGCCTTCCTCCAGAACAAGGTTTCCATGGAAACCAAACCTGAAGGGTACAGAGGAGAAGGGTCTTTCTCTCTTTTCTCCTTCCAGTATCCTTGCCTAATTCTTATTTGACTTTGGTCCTGGTTTTTACTGACATTGCTGAAGGAACAGCTCCCACAACTCTGCACCTGTGCCTAGAACACTGGAATTTCAGCAAAGGTTTGAGAAATTGCATTGAGTTGACAGCTGCCAGACATACCATCTTGTCTCAACAGGAGGGAACAGAGCTGTAGTCATGGCAAGGAAGGGAGGAGGGAAAGGAGACAGGGAAAGGGGAGATGGGGAAGAAGAGGAGAACTTCTGAGTTAGAAAGGCCTTAGTCTTCAGTTGGCTACTGTGAGTTTATTGGAGGAGAGGACCGAGTGTCACCAATTAGTGGGGTTTGACATGATCAGGTGCCATCATTTGGAAGGAAATGAAGAAGTGAAAGGTTAGCAGCTGGGTGATGTTTTTGCCTAGTCACAGTGTTCTTAGAGACTTGTGTCTGCAACCCAGAGCTGGGAGCCCTGTGGAGGCTCAGATCTGTGCAGGGACACCATCAGGCAGCATTTTAATTAAGTGGGAGAAATGACTGGGGTTCAGGCCCAAAGATGATGCTTTAATTAGCATCCTCTCCTCTGCTGTATGAGGCCCTCTTCCTAACTTAACACAGAGGAGGGATGGGAAAAGAGCTCCAGCCGGTTGAAGGTAAAGGAAGTTAGGTTGCGAATTTTGTTTTTAATTTGGATGCCACTCCAACTACAGAGGACCACCTTCTGATGAACCCTCTCTTCCCCTCTGCATTACCCACTCTCTTGTGCTGAGTGTTGAAATTAGTGAATGTGTGTTTGTGTGTATGTGTGTTGGGGAGGGTGATGTGCCTGCTCACTCCCCCTTCCCACAAAACCTCATTCAGTCTGTGGTCTGTGCCCTGGGGGAGGCCAACCCCATGGCAGCCATCGGGTTACGCAGAGTCCGTGGCTGCCAGCAGCTTCTCGTCAAGCCCCAGTAGCACCAGGCCTGGGGAAATGCAAGGAAATACTAAGGAGCCATTTCCTAAGGCCTCCAGCATCCGGGAGTTGAGTGGGCCTGGCCACCAAGTAGAGGGAACCTTGAGTGCTGCTGGCAGGGCCCTGGCAGCACCTGTGGTAACTGCAGCGCCAACCAAGGGCAAAGGAGCCCGGAGGCATGGACGCACTTCCGCTTGAAGCTCTGCGGTTCGGAGAGGCCACCTGGCTCCACTTGTCTGGAGCAATTACAGACCGTGGCCACAGGGGCAGCAAGATGGCTTATCCAGAGGTTGGTGACCCCTGCGTCCTCTGGGGGTTATAGCAGGGGGAACGGATGTAGGAGATCCAGGGGCTCCTCCTCGTTGGCAGTCAGCAGTCTAAGAAAGAAGCCTTTTCCCGATGAGCTTGCAGCACTGGCGCCTGTTCTCTTCCCACCCCACACACCTCCCTGTCCACCCAACCTCACTGGGATCTTCATTCAAAGTAATAAACCCAGGGTGATCGGCGAAGAAGGCCTGCGTACCAATCCTGGTATGCACTGAGTGGGAATGGGCTGATTTGGTTGCCTCTCCTTCCCCACTTGCCATCCATCCCTACCAGGATCTGGCTCCCCTCCAGGCCCCTCCAGGGACCCTCCAGAAGGAAAGTAGTAACCTTCAAGTGCTTGAAGAGCAGCCAGGGAGGAGTCGCCAGGGGAGTATGGTGCTATTAATTAGCTAAAAGCAAATTCTGACTGCACTGTACATAATATGCATTGCATTGTGGCGGCTGCCCCCGCGTCCACCCACACCAGCTGGCCTGCTGCTTGCTGTTGTCTCCTGAGCCTTTCTCACTGCCTTTCCCTGAGTGGTGATGAACACTGCTGTGTATGATGAGGCTGAAATGCTTAATAGGAAATCATTGTATTTGCTGATAATTCCCTGCTACCTGGGATGGGCGAATTAGGAACTCTCTAGGCACATTCACTCACTGTGGAGGGCTGCTCCCTGTGGGAACTGTAGACTTTGCAGAGCACCAAGACTGCAGGCACATCAGTGTATGCATAGATAACATATGCTGGTGCAGTCTGGCAGCAACACTGACCCAGGAGGCTGAATTCAACCATATGTAGTGGAGCGTGGCCGCAATATGCTTTTAGAGGAGCATTAAGGCAAGTTGTGCTTATCTTCTCCTATTTTAGAAGGGCATACTAGCTGGCGTGACATGTACCCCAGTGACTTTACATATTTCAAAGACTTTCCCATATGTTTTTTTTTTTATATTTCTTTTTTTTTTTTCATTTTTATTGAGATTGTTCAGATACCATACAATTATCCAAAGATCCAAAGTGTACAATCACTTGCTCCTGGGTACCCTCATACAGCTGTGCATCCATCACACTTAATTTTTGTTCAATTTTTAGAAACTTTTCATTACTCCAGACAAGAAATAAAGTGAAAGATGAAAAAAGAAAAAAAGAAAAGGAAACTCTAATCCTCCCCTATCCCTAACCAACCCCCCTCAATTGTTGACTCGTAGTCGTGATATAGTACATTTGTTACTGTTTATGAAAATATGTTGAAATGCTACTAACTGTAGTATATAGTTTGTAATAGGTATATAGTTCTTCCCTATATGCCCCTCTATTATTAACTTCTAATTGTATTGTCATACATTTGTTCTGGTTCATGGAAGTGATTTCTAGTATTTGTATAGTTGATCATGGATATTGCCCACCATAGGATTCAGTTTTATACATTCCCATCTTTTGACCTCCAACTTTCCTTCTGGTGACATATATGACTCTGAGCTTCCCCTTTCTACCTCATTCACACACCATTCGGCGCTGTTAGTTATTCTCACATCTTGCTACCAACACCCCTGTTCATTTCCAAACATTTAAGTTCATCCTAATTGAACATTCTGCTCATACTAAGCAACCACTCCCCATTCTTAAGCCTCGTCCTATATCTTGGTACCTTATATTTCATGTCTATGAATTTACATATTATAATTAGTTCCTATCAGTGAGACCCTGCAATAATTGTCCTTATGTGTCTGGCTTATTTCACTCAGTATATTGCCCTCGAGGTTTTGTCATCAACCCATTTTTTTTTAATATGGTTTTGTTCACTCACCATACATTCCACCCCAAGTAAATAATCAATGGTTCTCTGCATGGTCATACATTTGTGTTCACCACCTTCACCACTATCTATATAAGGGCATCTACATTTCTTCCACAAGGCAGGAGGGAGAGTCAAAGAAGGTAGAGAGGCAAAAGAAAGAGGAAAAAAAATGACAGCTAGGAAGCAACAAAAGGAAAAATAACCTTAAATCAAAGTAGAGTAAAGAGTCAGACAATACCACCAACGTCAAGTGTCTAACATGCCTCCCCTATCCCCCCCTCTTATCTACATTCACCTTGGTATATCACCTTGTTACATTAAAGGAAGCATAATACAATGATTCTATTAGTTACAGTCTCTAGTTTATGCTGATTGCATCCCTCCCCCAATGCCTCCCCATTTTTAACACCTTGCAAGGTTGGCATTTGCTTGTTCTCCCTCTTAAAAGAACATATTTGTACATTTTATCACAATTGTTGAATACTCTAGATTTCACCAAGCTACACAGTCCCAGTCTTTATCTTTCCTCCTTTCTTGTGGTGTCTCACATGCTCCCCACCTTCCTCTCTCAACCATATTCATAGTTACCTTTGTTCAGCGTACTTACATTGTTGTGCTACCATCTCCCAAAATTGTGTTCCAAACCACGCACTCCTGTCTTCTATCACCCTGTAGTGCTCCCTTTAGTATTTCCTGTAGGGCAGGTGTCTTGTTCACAAAGTCTCTCATTGTCTGTCAGAAAATATTTTGAGCTCTCTCTCATATTTGAAGGACAGCTTTGCTGGGTATAGGATTCTTGGTTGGCGGTTTTTCTCTTACAGTATCTTAAATATATCACATCACTTCCTTCTTGCCTCCATGGTTTCTGCTGAGAGATCTGCACACAGTCTTATTAAGCTTCCTTTGTATGTAATGGATCACTTTTCTCTTGCTGCTTTCAGGATTCTTTGTCTTTGACATTTGATAATCTGATTATTAAGTGTCTTGGCATAGGCCTATTCATATCTTTTCTGTTTGGAGTATGCTGCGCTTCTTGGATCTGTAATTTTATGTCTTTCATAAGAGATGGGAAATTTTCATTAATTATTTCCTCTATTATTGCTTCTGCCCCCTTTCCCTTCTCTTCTCTTTCTGGAACACCAATGATACGTATATTATTGTACTTTGTTTCATCCTTGAGTTCCGGGAGACGTTGCTCATATTTTTTCATTCTTTTCTCCATCTGCTCTTTTGCGTGTAGGCTTTCAGGTGTTTTGTTCTCCAGTTCCTGAGTGTTTTCTTCTGCCTCTTGAGATCTGCTGTTGTATGTTTCCATTGTGTCTTTCATCTCTTGTGTTGTGCCTTTCATTTCCATAGATTCTACTAGTTGTTTTCTTGAACTTTTGATTTCTGCCATATATATGCCCAGTGTATCCTTTACAGCCTCTATCTCTTTTGCAATATCTTCTCTAAACTTTTTGATTTGATTTAGCATTAGTTGTTTAAATTCCTGTATCTCAGTTGAAGTGTACGTTTGTTCCTTTGACTGGGCCATAACTTTGTTTTTCTTAGTGTAGGTTGTAATTTTCTGTTGTCGAGGCATGGTTTCCTTGGTTATCCAAATCAGGTTTTCCCAGACCAGAACAGGCTCAGGTCCCAGAGGGAAGAAATATTCAGTATCTGGTTTCCCTGCAGGTTTGTCTTAGAAAATTGCTCCACCCTGTGATGCCTCAGGTCACTGTGCTTTTCTGTTAGCCTATAATTCTTGACTGGTGTGAGGAGATATGGCCGTGTTCCCCTAGGCTCTGGGGTCAGGTTCTGAATGGAAAGGGCCCCACCCCTTTCCTCCTAGAGAAGACAGACCCCCCAGGTGGAAGTCATTAGCATTTCAATGGTCTCGCTCTCTGCTTGTGCTGTCTCCACCCTTCGCCGAGTCACAGCCCTGGAAACTGAATATGACTGGGGCTTTCTCCACTGAGCTGAAAAAGAAACAGATAGTCCCCTTCAGACCCAGTCCAAGGCGACCCTCCGGCTCTCCAAGGTCAGTCGTCACCCAAAGCCTCTGTCTGTTTTTTGGGAATGCATACCTGTAGTGAGCAGTTCACACTTGCTACTTAAAACCCCAGTTGGAGCTCAGCTGAGCTATATTCGCTTGCTGGGAGAAAGCTTCTCTCTGGCACCACGAGGCTTTGCAGCTCGGGCTGTGGGGGAGGGGGTCTCATGACTTGGTTCCGCAGGTTTTACTTACAGATTTTATGCTGTGTTCTCGGGCATTCCTCCTAATTCAGGTTGGTGTATGATGAGTGGATGGTCTTGTTTGTCCCCCCGCAGTTATTCTGGATTATTTACTAGTTGTTTCTGTTTTTTTGTAGTTGTTCCAGGGGGACTACTTAGCTTCCACTCCTCTCTATGCCGCCATCTTGCCCCGCCTCCCTCCCATATGTTTTTTATTTGATCCTCACAACATCCCTATGAAGTGGGCAGAACAGATATTAGAGTGCATATTAAGCATCCAGCTGATTGCATAGCACATAATATGTGCTCAGTAAATAAAAAATATTATTATTTTCAGGTGCAGAAACTGAGACTCAGAGTGGGGAAGTGACTTGCTCAAGCACACCGAAAGCAGCAGAATCAGAACTGAAATTGAGGTTTTCCAACTCTTGGTCGAGAAAGCCAGTTTTGGTTTCAGGAACTCAAGCGATAGCTTTTCCCCAGAAAACAACCCAAATAGAATGAATTTCTCTAGGGGCTCAGGGACCGGGCCTACCTTGGCCTAAGGAGAAGCAACAGATGACTGAGCAGAGAAAGCCTCTCTGCCCTCGGCACTGTCCTGCCCAGTGCCTCGGTCACGGCCTCCCCAGCCCAGGGGGAGAGTGGTGCTGATTGTAATCGACAGCTGAGCTGGCTGGGCTGTCACTTCCCTGAGCTCCTGTTGTCCCTCCAGAAGCCCTCATTTTGCTGCCTTGAGCCTCTCCCTGGGGCAGCCCCTGGAGGCTTGTCTACTACAGAACGACCCATCTGCGTCTCTCCTCTCCTCTGGGAGCCTGACTGAGCATGTTGTGTCTGCATCAGTGTGAATTCATCACCATCCCAGAGGGACTTGACATTGCCCTTGCTTCAGAGTGCAGGATCGCAGCCCAGAGGGGTTAAGTGACTTTCCAGAAGTCAGGCAAGGGAATGTCAGCTCAAATTCCTGGCAGGAGCTTTCTGAGTAGCCTCCATGCTCTTCTTCCCCTTTCTCTTGCCCTGTCCTCTGATAGCCAGAGCAGGAACGCAGACTCTTGGAGAAGAGAGAGGTCATAAACTGAGGCAGGAAGGACCAGAAAGCAGTGGGGCTTTCCCCTGCCTTTGGGCGAGATGAGGTTAAAAACCTGTTGATCTTGCTGCCTCCTGCCATCATAACAGGGACATCTCTGAGGGGAGGGAGGGAGGGAGAAGTGGCAGACAGGCTGCCCTGGGGGACTGGATAATTATTGTTTTGTTTCTTTAACCCATCCACGATCCCAGCCCTTGGGCCTATCCTTCTGCCCTCCCTTCCTCCCTCCCTTCTTGTTAAAAGTCTGTGGCTTAACTGCTTTTAAAAAGTGGCAGCCACTCCCAGCTTTTGTGGTTCTGTAAATGTCAAGACCAGTTGGGAGGATTTTTTTCCCCTCCTAAAGAAAGGAGAACCCTAGAGAGGCATAACTTCAGGGAAATCCTGAGTCTTAGGGACAAAACCAGTTTCTATCTTTTCCCTGCTTCCTCTGTTGATTCTTAATGGCACAAAAGTCAGAATAGGATGTGTAGGCCAGTAGAAAGGACACTGGCTGGGTGAAAGGAGGCTACCTTAGAGGAAGGAGAGAAGGGGGACTGGTTGGCAGGGGGCATCTGGGAGGCAGGCAATGTGCTATTCCTTGACCTGGTGGTGGTCACCTGGGGGGTTGCTTTCCTTGTGTTCTGTGCACTTTTCTGTACGTGTTACGCTTCATAAGAAATAATACTTTTAAGAAAGAGTCAGGATTTTGGGTTCAGTCTCAGCTCTACCGCTTATTTATTGTAAGATCTTAGGATAATTACTTTAATCTCTCTGGTCCTTAGTTTCCTCATCTATAAAATGGGATCAACAAAAAGTTGGATCAAGTGAAAACTTGGGTATTGTTGGTGCTTTGTAAATTATAAAGCATGATTCATGTATAAAATATTTTATTTTAGGGAGAGCCAGATGAAGGTGGAGATCAGCAAGAGAGTAAAAGCTGCCGATGGGAACTGAGTCAGCCAAGGAAAGGTCAGCAGCTGTGCTCCAAGTTTGGGGGACCGGGGAGGGTGGTATCCTGCATGGAGAGACAGGAAATCAGGACTCAAGCCCCACTTCTACAATTTGTGGCTTCGGGCATTCGCTTCTCCAACCTGAAGGAGAAAGGAGGTTGGAAACTAGATTTTGTTACATGTCTGTAATGTGATGTAAGGGTATTATGAGGTTGGCATTATTATCCCTATTTTACAGGCAGGGAGATTGAGGCTGGGAAAGTTACCCAATCACACTGCTAAGAAGAAGTGTTTCCTGGAATATGAGTGGTGATGGGGTTCAAATTCAACATAGTCAAAACCTTATGATTTCATAAAACACCAGAGGGCTGATTCCTGGTTCCTTAGTGAATCAGAGGAAAGGAGATTAAAAAAAATAAACAATGATTGAAACCAGAAACCAAGACTTGTACTGCCTTGTGGAAATGATTAAGACTGCTAGACCCTTGAGGCAGGATGTGCATCTATGTAATTTCCTCTGTGCAGCGGCCAGTTCAGCACAGAGCCTGTGTGCACTGAGCCCTGCTTTGGTCATGTGTTGTGGGCCACAAAAGATGGTATAGATGCAAATCTATGCCTGCAACTAGAGAGGTCAACAGCTCCAATCCTGAGATGCCCTGACCCTTGACTGGGTCATGACATAGGTTTCCATCTTGGTTTTGATATTGCTGCTGGATTGTCTGTGGGTGGTCAGCCTGCCCATGTGACCCTTCAGACTGGGAAATCCCCCGAGACTCCATCTGTGTGAGCATTCAGCACAGTCTGCCACTCAGGCATCTTCTAAATGCAAGCCCTGTGCTAGGGATGCGGATAAGGGGTTGGTTTTCCTGGTCCAAGGAATTGGCCCTATTTCCGGTGGACATTCCCTCTTCCAAACCCCCTGGCTAGCTCCTTCCCAGGGGCCCAGCTCCCCAGCAGGTGAGGATTGATCTTTTTTTGCCCCATCCCTTTGCTGGGGCCACGGCTGTGGCTGCCAACAGTTCTGGTCACAGCCCCAGGTGCAGCAGAAAGGAAAAACGCAGTGGTGTTTGCTCTTCTAACAGCTTTGAATAGAGCCTTTCAGAAGAGCTGCTGGCTGGCTGTCTGTCTAGTGGGCCAGCAGAAACTGCTGCCAGGTGTATCAACAGTCCTGGAGAACTTGTCCATTCTGGGCCCCTCCTTTCAACAGGCGAGTCTCCTAGAAAAGACTAAAGATGTCGCAGTGTTTTTGCTCTCTACCACTTCAGCTATGATGGATGTGCTCAAAGGGGTCACAGCTGGAATCAGAATTCTAGAGGATCCCTTGGATGGATGGCTCCGAACTTGAATCCACCTCAGAATCACCTAGGGCAGTAGTCCCTAGACTTTAGTGTGCATTAGATTCTTCGGGAAGGTTGTTTTTTTTTGTTTTGTTTTGTTTTAAGTCTTCATTTTATTGAGATATATTCACATACCACGCAGTCATACAAAACAAATCGTACATTCGATTGTTCACAGTACCATTACATAGTTGTACATTCATCACCTAAATCAATCCCTGACACCTTCATTAGCACACACACAAAAATAACAAGAATAATAATTAAAGTGAAAAAGAGCAATTAAAGTAAAAAAGAACACTGGGTACCTTTGTCTGTTTGTTTGTTTGTTTCCTTCACCTATTTTTCTACTCATCCATCCATAAACTAGACAAAGGGAGTGTGGTCCTTATGGCTTTCCCAATCCCATTATCACCCCTCATAAGCTACATTTTTATACAATTGTCTTTGAGATTCATGGGTTCTAGGTTGTAGTTTGATAGTTTCAGGTATCTACCACCAACTACCCCAATTCTTTAGAACCTAAAAAGGGTTGTCTATATTGTGCATAAGAGTGCCCACCAGAGTGACCTCTCGGCTCCTTTTGGAATCTCTCTGCCACTGAAGCTTATTCCATTTCCTTTCACATCCCCCTTTTGGTCAAGAAGATGTTCTCCGTCCCACGATGCCGGGTCTACATTCCTCCCCGGGAGTCATATTCCACGTTGCCAAGGAGATTCACTCCCCTGGGTGTCTGATCCCACATAGCGGGGAGGGCAGTGATTTTACCTTTCAAGTTGGCTTAGCTAGAGAGAGACGGCCACATCTGAGCAACAAAGAGGCATTCGGGAGGAGGCTCTTAGGCACAATTATAGGGAGGCCTAGCCTCTCCTTTGCAGCAACAGTCTTCGGGAAGGTTGTTAAAATACAAATGGCTGGGTCCCCTCCCCAGAGTCTCTGATACAGTGAGTCTGGGGTACAGTGCAAGAATTTGCATTTCCAGTAAGTTCCCAGGTGTTGCTGATACTGTTGATCTGGGACCTACACTTTGAGAATCACTGCTCTAGGAAGTTATAAATACAGATTCTCAGACCCCAATCAAGGGGATCCTGTCAGAATACGGTGGGGCCCAGGAATCCGCACTTTAACAAGCAGGTAGGATTTGCTGAAGCACAACGTTTGGAAACCAGTACCTTAGATCTCCATGATTAAGTCAGGATCCTAGGATTCCCAAAAAGGCGTATTGAGGAGGTGGGCTTCAAGCCCCTCTGGGGCAAGGACAGTGTCATATTTAGACATCTCTGTACTTGGCAGCAAGCAGCACAAAAGAGGTGCAAAAGGAGAGTTTGTTGCTGAGTGAAACCTGGGACTGCACTGAGGTAAATAGAGATTATGCACTTTGGTTTTTCAATAGGGCAGAACTTGAATATAGCTGGTGGTCCTGCTTAATTTCTAGGACTGTAACCAAATGCTAACAGATATAATTATAGTTACTGAATCATTATCTGAAGGCTTTCTAACTTTCTGATATATTGTTATGTAGCCAGAAGCAATTATCTGAAACTGTTGTAACTCACTGAACTGGAAACTAGATGTCCTGTTTCTTCACTGATGTTACTATATTTTATAACCGCATAATAACTCGTGACTGGACCAGCATGTATCCCCTTTTCTTCTGTTTCAACCCTGAAGTCTGGTACTCCTGTGTGTAGGCCCTCAATGTTTATTAATGAAATAACATCAGTCTAGAACTGACCAAGCCAGTTCTAATCAGAGTTAGCCTGTGCCTGACACATGCAATGGCCTAAATCTTAAACTTCATATGAGCTAAGCAAGTAATCAATCTGCACATACTCAGAGATTAGACTATCTCTAGACCTGCCTGCCTTTGAATGCTGTAAAACACTGAAAGTTTCCCCCGTCTGGGGAGACAGATTTGAGGAACTGTCATCCTGTCTTTGCAAGGCTAGCCTTTCCTTAATAAACTCTTTCTCTTCTCAAAATCCCAGTGCCACTTAATTGATTCTGGTGTGCATCAGGCAACAGGACTTTGTTCAGCATGATCAGGGGATGTTTCTCCACTTTGTTTAAGAGCCAGAGAAGACTCCTGCACCTTCTTTGCACCTTAAAAATTCCTCTTTTCCCAACTTGGGTAGAATAACACAAATTTCCCTCTGAGATTAGGAGGGAAAATGAGTTGAAATCATAATCATACTCAGCAGCTTCTTGTCATATTTGGGGCACAGACTGATGCACTGTAGCCCCTCAAGGGAGATAGGAAAGAGCTGGGCTCTGCCCTGGGGTGGGGACAGGCAGTTGCTAGAGAACCCAGCTGCAGGGGCTGAGAGGGGTCTAGCCTGGCAGGCAGAACACGGTGGGATGGGATGGGGTAGGGGTAGGGGGATAGAGCAGGTAATGGAACAGGAGCTCTTAGAGTTGAGATCCCAATGCAGAATGGCCAGGTTTGGAAATTGTGGCCATCCAGGCCTATGAGGGGGCCTTAACTGTTGGCAGGAATATGGGTCCTGGGGAAGAAATGGAAAAAGCTGGGAGAACAAATAGGTTTTGTCTCCCATGATAGGTCTGCTGGATTCGTAGTGGCTGTATGGAGCGCTAAGCAAGGGATGGGGTTTAAATCTGACTTCTGCATAAAAAGTAGCACGAGTGATGTGATTGATTCACAACAGCTACCATGGGTGCCTAGCAGGGATTTGCTGTCCCTGGGAAAGAGTAAGAGGGCCAGGATATTAGCTCCCAGAGGCAGGGATTCACCAGATCAAACTGTCACTATCAGACTGCGGGAGAGGCCTGGGTCCTTGGGCTGTAAGGTCCTTGGGCCTCAAGAATGAAGAAGAAAGCTGGTTGTCAGACCTGGGGCCCAGAGTCAGAGGTAGATAAACAGCCAGCCCTGGGCTTAAGCATCTTAAATCCCTCCTGCCTGGGACCAGAATTAGGACACAAGGACTGTACTGTGGCCCCTGCTGGAGTGGGAACCAAGGCAAGGCCACCTGCAGGGGCAGCTCAGAAGGACTTACTATGGAGAGAAGACAGATTGGGTTCCCTGGGGATCTCGAATCCTGTTGGCAGTGCTGACCTCTCAGCCCTGACTTCATCCATCCAGTCTCTGCTGAGGGACTGTCCAGGCCTGGACAACTCATTTGGGATGTGTCTGGGATCAGAAGACAAAGAAAATAACCAAGATCTGGGAGATACATTAACTGTTCCACTCTGTGTCCTGACATCTGGTGTTCTAATGGGAAAATTAATGGGTTGCCTCTGTCTCCTTCCTGACCTCTGTGGCCCTGGCCGGACCTCCTGACTTTATTGCTTCATCTCATCCTTCAGAAGATGATCATGCGTCAATTCAGAAAGTGCTTACCATCCATGAGTTCCCTCCCCTCCTCCAGCCTTCTTTCTGTCCCCCGTGCAATCCCAGGTTCCTGCTACAAGCCTGTGCACATTCCTATCTGAGGACAGAAGGGGTCATTATGGGCTCACAATTAAGTCCCTGGAGCTGCAGAGTGGAGTCAATTAGTATGCAAGGCCCAAACAAATATTGTGCAACAAACTGGGGAAGATGATCTGGTCTGAGGGTTCCTGGGCTCTCAGCAGAGCTGGCTGGAGGGAGGGAGCACTAGGGAGGCAGCCTATATAAGGACTCTCAAATATAAGGACTATGGAATGCAGCCTTGGGCTGGTGCCCAAGAAATAAAATCACCCCCCAGGAACATGTTCTTCCCCAGCCTGGCTTCCCGAGAAGCCTCTCATTTCTTCATCAGGTTTCCAGGATCTCTGTCAAAGTTCATGTCCTCCTCACTGTGCCACCAGCTTCCCTACCTCAGTGCAAGTGAGAAGTGGCCTTTCCAGCTTCTCCTCCCTGGTTTCTCCCACCTTCCAAGCCGAGACTACTTGAGGTCTTTCTATTTCAAGATATCTCTCTGTGGAAACAAACAGGAGGTAACAGAATCTTAGGGAATGTTCCCTTTACACCAGGAAGAAAAGAGGAATCAGGGCACTGACTGACCTGCAGAGAGTGAGTCAGTGCTACCTCCGGTCCTAACTTTTCTTGGGGGCACATTTGCACATCTTAAGAGGATTGTATAGTCCTTACAAGCAGGAGCAGTGTCTATACATTCTCATAGATCCACAAGGTCTAGTGGTGTCTGGAACATAGTGCATGTTCAATAAATATTTCACTTCCTCATTCCCTCGTTTTTCAACATTTCTTGACTGTCCCTATGTGCCAAGCATAGGGACAACAATGACAAACAGGATCACAGAGTTCCTGCTTTCAAGAAACACGAGTAGAGAAAGGTCTGAACACATAAAACTGCAAAAGAAGGTCTTGAAGTCATTAGAGGAATGGACAGTTTTAGGCTCTGGTAGGGTGGAGAGTTATCTAAGGCTTTCCAGGGAGCCTTGAAGGATCAGTAGGACCTTGTTAGGTGTCAGTGAAGAAATAGGGCATGGCAGACTTTGACAAGTCTTGGAAGAATGGATGGGTCAGCAGGGTGTCATTTGCTGAGTGACTGTACTGAAATATAAATAGAAGAGGGATTTCTTCCTCATAACTCCCTGTCTAACCCTCTTCATTATCTTCCTCTTGTTAGTGTGGGGGAGATTGGGGATGGGTGGGAAAGATGGAGCTCAACAATCCTTCCATCTTCTTCCTCTCAGTTTTTCTCTAGACTCCCGCTCCCTCTTCAACCCCCTGTTCCAACCCAACTCAGCCCCAAGACCAAAGAACATGCCAGATTTAGACATGAGTTTAATAGGACTTACTGACAGGAGATGAATCTTCTTGGTGGCAGCCAACTGAGGAAAGATGGAAGTTAGTGTCCCACAAAGAGCCGGGTAGGGGTGGGGTGGGGGTGGGGATGCCAGGGGGTGTTTTATAAGGGTTAGGACAAGGACATTCCATAGGGTGTGAGAACAGAGTTTTGGCAGGGTCTTGTGACATAGGGATGTGGAGATTTATTATCAATTGTGATCGGGGAGGGGAGTTTGGGTGCTTTGTTTACAATACCATTTATACATTCTTTACCCCTCTGGGGAAGACCGATGGCTTTTAACATCTGTCCAGGTCAAGTATGCGGCTATGTGTAATAACTAACTTTCACTGTGGGGGGAGGGGGCATGGGCCCTGGGTCCTCACACCTCCACACCTATTAAAACAGGGGAAAAGGCCAGTTAGGATGGGACAATAGTATGAAGTAATGGCTAAGTGCAGCAACTTTGGAATAAGACTTTCTGGGATCAAATTCAGGTTTTGCTTCTTGCAAGCTATGTGTTCTTGGGAAAACCCTCTCTATGCCTCAGTTTCTAACCTTTAAAATGGGGATAATAGTAGTACCTACTTGATAGGGTTACAGTGAGGAGGAAATAAAACGTGGAAGGCACTTGTAAGTTGAACCTAGCACCTGGTAAATGGCTAGTAAGTGCTTGTTATCATTACTGCTCCCACTTCTAGTCCTCTTATTATAGAATTATGATATTTCAGAGTTTCTCTGGAGCATCTCTTATTGCAGAATCCATAGGACTGACTTCCTTAAGCCAGCAGTTCCCAAAGTTTTGTGTGCATCTCAATTATCTGTGGAGCTGTTGACACAGCTAAGGGGACTCTACCTCTGGAGATTGTTGTTGGAGCCCAGGGACTTATCATTTTAACAATCAATCCAGGTGTTTCTGATGAATACCAAGCATTGAGAACTTTGCCCAGGCCATTTATTTCCCTTTTCAGGTTTAGGGATTTGAAATCCTTGCCCAATCACTCCTGCCCCTCAAGACTGGATTAATTGGGAAATGTGTTACCTTGGAGAAGCATACCTGAGGAAGGAATTTGAATATATTTTCATCTTGTTAGCTAAGCAGGAAGGGACAGGGACAATTTGGTGTAATGACAAAAGGTCAGTACAAATGACAAATGATGATCTCTGTAGGAGTGTGTTCCGGTTTGCTAATGCCGCTCTTATGCGAAATACCAGAAATGCATTGGCTTTTATAAAGGGGGTTACAAATTTACAGTCTGAAGGCCATGTCCATATTAAGGCTTCAACATGAGTATACCTTCACCGAAGGAGGGCCAATGGCATCCGGAAAACCTCTGTTAGCTTGGAAGGCACATGGCTGGGTCTGCTGATCCCAGGTTGTGTTCCAGTTCCTCTTTCAGCCCCTGTGCATTCTTCAAACTGTTGCTCTTGGGGCGTTTCGTCCTCTCTTAGCTTCTCTGGAGCAAACTCTGGGCTAGCATTTCCAAAGTGTCAGCAGAAGTCTGTTTTCAGTGGCCGTCTTCAAAATGTTTCTCTCAGCTGCTCTCCAAAATGTCACTCTTAGCTGCTCTGAGGTCCTTCTATTTATGAGCTCTTTTATAGGACTGCAGTGATTAAATCAAGACCCATGCTGAATGGGTGGGGCCACATCTCCATGGAAATAATCTAATCAAAGGTATTACCCATGGCTGGGTGGGCCACATCTCCATGGAACAACATAATCCAAAGATTCCAACCTAATCAACACTTATGTCTGCCCCCACAAGATTGCATTAAAGAATATGGCTTTTTGCAGGACATAATACATCCAAACTAGCAGAGTGTGACTGGGCAATAATTCTTTTACACCATGAACTTAGTGCTCAGTGCTGCAGCCATAATAGCATAAGTTGGAGTGGAGGCAGGGATCTGTTGTGGGAAGCAGTGAGAAGGGGCCTCTGAACCAGATTTCTTTACCACTTTGATAAGACCTGCATCACCTTCTGGCTCAGGATCTCTGGCTGCCCTCCTTGCTCCCTGCTTCCACCATACTTCTAGAGTCTCCCTGCTCACCCCATCAGGCTGCTTCCTAAAACTGCACTGTGACATGCACCCCACTAGTTCAATGTCACCCGCATCATGGAACTGCCTTTTAAGGACTTTGATAATTTGCTCCTTTTCCCTGACTAACCTTGTGCAAGATGGTTCTGCTCTGCATATCAGCTGAGAACTGGAGGTGTTCTTTAGACCCTAAATAGGAACAAAGAGACTAAGCCCAGAGGGGTTACAGTTGTGAAATAGGAAAGGGGACCAATGTCCTGGGGATGGCTGGAAGGAAACCATGAAAAGGCAATGGGCCTCTGGGGTGATGGCACCTGCCATTGAGAGCAGTTGACCACTAGGGAAATAAACCCAAAATAATGCTGTGGAGCAAGATGGCCAATAAATGATATCAGTTCTACCACACCCTTCTGCTCCAGTCAATCCTGGTTCTCAAAACCCACTGCAGCCTCAGAATGCTTCTCAAAAGAGTGCCCCAGAGACCACTGTCATGTAATTTGAATTGATGTGGAGATGGCACCTATTTACCATCCCTGTCTGGAAAAACAAACGAACCAGCCATAACAAGTATCTGATGAAGATGCTTCAGGCAAAACATGAAAAGTGAGAAAGGTGCAGGGTGGGCAGAGATTGGTTCCTCCCTTCGCCCCACTCCTGCCCCAGGCAAGCGGCTAGCCTACATTTCCCAGCCTCCTTTGTGACTCCCTTGTGGTCGTGTCACTGGATTCTAGCCAATGGAAGGTGAGAAGATAAGCAGCCCTTCCAGGCCTGGCCCATCAAAGTCTGCCATGCGCAGTCCTCTCTGATTTCCCTTCCCACCTCGGGAGCCAGGGATGAACAGTAAAGCTATAGGTTGTAAGGATTCTAGATTCTGACACTACTAGGAGAGCTCCTTGCCAATCAAAAATAACCATTTTGGACTTTCTGTGAGCAAGAAATAAACTTCTATCCATTTAAGTCGTGTGTATTTTTAGCTTATTTTTGTTATAGCAGTTAGAGTTACCTTAACTAATAGAGTGAGGGTAAGACTTCTAGGGTTCCAAGCCTGAGAGACCACCATTAAGGGAAAAGTAGGGACAATGTGGTGAAGTCTTAAGCCACAGGAACAAAGCTCCTTGTAAGGCAGGTTAGATAGGGAAGGAGAGAGGGGGTGGTGACCCTAAGACCCATAGCAAGAAGTTCCTTTTGGCACATACACCAAGCCCTCACACACCCAGTCCTCACTCGGGTGGGCACCTGAAATGAACCAATGAAAAGTGCAGCTCATCAATCCCTTATTAGCATAACCAGAAGGGGAAGAGCCCCTCCAAGTCCTTATAATGCAGGAATCCCAGCCTCAGAACGCTTCTCTTCCACTGGAAAATGCCCAAGGTCACCCCCTTTGAGCGTGTACTTTCACTGCACATTAAAGTTCTGGGCTGTACACACTGACGAGTCTTTGGATTCTTTGGCTAGTCCTCAAATTCTTTCCTGTGGCTGCATCAAGAACCTTCACATTGTCAGCCCCTGGTTGAGGTCTTGAACTTCTCTGAGAACTCCCAGGGCTGTTTGACATCACTTGCTTGTCCAGGGGTCCAGAAGGAAGAAGAGGACCTGGGAATGTTAGGGTGGGGGCAGAGTAAGGAAGGAGGGAAGGGAGAGTGTAGAGGAGTGTGGAGGAGGGGCAGACACCTGGGGAAGTTGAGAAACAGATTATGGGAGGGATTGAGCAGCTCTTCCACTGACTTCTCAGGTCTCCTGAGCGTCAGGACTCTTGAACTGCTATCTCCTCTTTGCAACCTCTCAATTTTGACACCACCGCTCTCCTCTAATTTGCCCCATGCTTCCTCCTATTTTCTGCTTTTTTGCCACTTTTGTGAAGAAGGATCAGAGAAGGCATTTAAGAAATGCCAGCCCCCAGAAAGAAATCACATAAATTGATCCAGATGTTAGCTGAGGGGAGGCAGCTGCCTTTCCTGTCTGCACCAACAAATGTTAAGTAATCAGTCACCCTTCAGGGTTTGTCCTGGGGGCAGGAAAGAAGGGAGAATTTATGATTGAAGGCCAGGAGTCTTAGCTGAGAGCTTGGTGCATTTCAAGGGAGAGATAACCTTCAGTTAAAAGCTGGCTTAGTGCTGATTCAAAGGGAAATTGAGCCAAGTGAACTACAAAGTAATTTCTGACCTTGGGAAAATGGAAGTAAAATCAAACCAGCCCCCAGGCCTGAAGGGACCCTTAGTTAATTAACGCTGTGCCTGCAGGTTCTGTTCACACTAAGATATTTAAAGGTACAGTGTTTACCAAGTTGTGGCCTCCGAGGGAGCATGAACGGTTTCTAGAAGGGGTTCAGGGACCTTCATGATAAGCTCCACACTTGCTCCTCTATCTCCTTAGTTCAAGCCTCCCCTGTCTGCTGCAGAGTGTACAGCTAGGGTACAGCAACAATACCTTGACTTCTTCAGGGCCCTTCATGAAGGAAAACTTCCAAGGGGTTAGGTCTTGGAGTTCCTTCAAATACAAGGCAAATGCAAATGGCATATTTTCTTCATAGAAATTCTCCGATCTTAAGTTGAGGCAGGCCTCTCTCTCTATCTAAGCCAACTTGGCAGGTGAAATCACTGCCCTCCCCCCTACGTGGGATCAGACACCCAGGGGAGTGATTCTCCCTGGCAACGTAGAATATGACTCCTGGGGAGGAATGTAGACCCAGCATCGTGGGAGGGAGAACATCTTCTTGACCAAAAGGGGAATGTGAAATGAAGTAAGTTTCAGTGGCTGAGAGATTCCAAAAGGAGCCGAGAGGTCACTCGGGTGGGCACTCTTACGCACAATATAGACAACCATTTTTAGGTTCTAATGAATTAGAATAAGTAGCAGTAAATACCTGAAACTATCAAACTACACCCCAGAACCCTTGAATCTTGAAGACTATTGTATAAAAATGTAGCTTATGAGGGGTAACAATGTGATTGGGAAAGTCACATGGACCACACTCCCCTTTGTCCAGTGTATGGATGAATGAATAGAAAAATGGGGGCAAAAAAAAAAAAGGCACCCAGTGTTCTTTTTTACCTTAATTATTCTTTTTCACTTTAATTTTTATTCTTATTATTTTTGTGTGTTTGGTAATGAAAATGTTCAAAAATTAATTTTGGTGATGAATGCACAACTATATAATGGTACTGTGAACAACTGAATGTACGTTTTGTATGACTGCGTGGTATGTGAATATATCTCAATAAAAATGAATTAAAAAAAAGTTAAAAAAAAAAAGTTGAGGCAGGAAGAAACAGAGAAGAATCAAGAAGAATTTCCTAGAAGAGAGTTATTGAGATACCATGTTGTTCTAGAACTACCTGGGAATCAGTAGCAACAGTGTAATATAAAGGAAAAAAGCAGAACTCCAAAGTCCCAAAGTTACGAAAATGTCTTTATTTCATCATTTTTTAGGAAAGACATTTTTCTGGGTACACACTTCCAGGTTGGGATGATTTTTTTTTTCCTCAGAATTATTCCACCACTTTTCTTCTCAGTATGATTCCACTACATTCTTGCTTCCATTGCTGCTACTGGGAAGTCTACAATAAGTTTTAAGTTATTCCTTTGCATGTGACTTCTCTTTTCTTTCTTACTGATTTTCAGATCTTCTCTTTGATTCTCTTTTTCTTCAGCTTCTTTGAAATGTGTCTAGGTATGAATTTCTTCTTGTTTATTCTGCTTGGTATATGTTGTATTCCTTTATCTATGGATTCATGTCTTTCCTCAGTTCTAGAAAATCATCTTCAAATATTGTCTCTCCTCCATTCACTTTCCTGAGATTCTAATTAGTGTTTACTCAGTTTTCTTCTTCTGTCCTCCATTATTGCTTAATGCCTTTTCATATTTTTTACCTCTTTATTGCTCATTATATTTGGGTCATTTCTTCAGATCTTTCCCCTAGTTTACTAATTCTCTCTTTGGCTATCTCTAATCTGCTGTTTAATCTATAGAGTTTTTAAATGTAATGATGTTCTAGTTTGCTAATGCTGCCAGAATGCAAAACTCCAGAAATGGATTGGCTTTTATACAGGGGGTTTATTTGGTTACACAGTTACAGTCTTAAGGCCATAAAGTGTCCAAGGTAAGGCATCAAGAATTGGGTACCTTCACTGGAGGATGGCCAATGGTGTTGGAATAACCTCTGTCAGCTGGGAAGTCACGTGGCTGGTGTCTGCTCCAAGTTTTGGTTTCAAAATAGCTTTCTCCCAGGATGTTCCTCTCTAGGCCACAACTCCTCTTGAAAATGTCACTCTCAGTTGCTCTTGGGGCATTTGTCCTCTCTTAGCTTCTCTGGAGCAGGAGTCTGCTTTCAATGGCCATCTTCAAACTGTCTCTCATCTGTAGCTTCTGTGCATTCTTCAAAGTGTCCCTCCTGGCTATAGCAGCTTGCTCCTTCTGTCTGATCTTATATAGTGCTCCAGTAATTTAATTTAGACCCACCCTGAATGGGCGGGCCAACACCTCCATGGAAATTATCCAATCAGAGTCATCACCCACAGTTGGGTGGGGCACATCTCCATGGAAACACTCAAAGAATTACAATCTAATTAACACTGATAGGTCTGCCCACACAAGATTACAGCAATGACATTTGGGGGTACATAGTACATTCAAAGCGGCACAAACAATCAATTTTTTTTACCTGTAAAATATCCATTTGGTTCTTTCTCAAACATGCCTGGTCATTTTTGGTAATTTCTAGTTTAGTGTTCATATTTGTCATTCCATTTTTTATTTCTTTAAATCTTCCATACAGCATGACTTTATATTATGTATCTGATCATTTCAATGCCTGAAGCCTTGGCCATGGATGGATGGCGGAGAGGGTCTAAATTCGTTGTGGTGGTATGCTTCTTGTGTGTACAATGATCTTTGATTGTAAATTCTATATGTCGTGAATTTTCTGCCTCCACTTCCACTAAACACCTCCTCCTCACAATAACTCCCAGCTCAGATTCCTGAGAACAACCACCTGAGTGCCTCTGTTCATCTTTATGAGCCAGAGCTGGCCAGACTGGAAATTGGCTGCCATTGGGTCATGTGTTCACCTTTGGCCCTCTCTTCTGTGCCCGAGGAAACAGAGTCACAAAGTCAGAAGGGCTGTGGGCAGGGCAATTTTCCTTAGAGGAAGTCTGTGGATGTGTTGGCTTTTACTTAAGATATAATTTACAAACTTAGGGTAAATGACAGAGCAAAGGGTTTGTTATACCAGTGTGTCAAGACATCATTATTGAGAACTGCTGACGACTGTGACAAAAAAAGTAGCTTAGCAGCTGTTACATAGGTGTTCAATAAATGTTAGTTTCCTACCTGTCAGAAATTTCCCAACCCCACACCTATAAGGACAGGTGACTTCCTGAGGTTCCCATCCAATTTTGGGTTTTCATGGAACATACATACACATCTAAAAGTACTCCTGATAATTGGAAGCCTTTGACATCCATCCATTTTAGCTCTAACCATCTATCTGTGAACAATTAGAAAAATCAGTTATTTCTCTGAAGTGGCAGAGAGCCCAAGAGCTGAGTTGGCAGAACTAGTCCAGACTAATGGTTAACAGCATGGACTCTGGAGCCAGACTGCCCGGATGCAAATCCCAGATCCACCATTTATTAACTGAATCACTTTGTGCAAGTGATCACCTCTTTGTGTCTCATTTTCCATATCTGTGAAATAAGGGTAATAATTATTCTTACATGGTTACAGTGGGGATTGAGTTGATACATGTAAAGCCCTAGATCCATGACATCATACTAAATGCCCAACAAACATAGTTTATTGTATTATGAAAACTTCTGGAGATTGTCTCCCATGATCCTACTTCTAATTCATCTCAGAGAACTATGAATCTCTTCTTAGAATCACCTGGAAGAGACTTCACAAATGCTTTAGAAAGTCTTTATTGTATCTCATGGCCCATAAAGAAATCAAGACATTCCTCCCTGGGTCTAACCTCATTTTGCTACAACAAAATCTCATGTCTTCTTTGTGTCTTCTTGTCCTTGAAAGGTAGAAGGGTATGGCTCTGCTGACCCTTTTCCCATGTGCCAAATGGATCCAAAGCTAGTGACAAGCTCCTTCCCTTTGAATGTGGGAATCATGTTAAGATGCTTTAGAGGCAGATGGCAGCAGCTGGAGAGAAGCAAGGGAGGTCTGATACACCCAAACCTGCCCCTTCAGTGGCTTTGACCTCCCATCCCTCCCTTGATGACTCTCCCTCTGAAGTATTTTCAGCTCAAATTGAGTAGTGAAATTTTGTCCCTAGATGAAACCAATAATCCTTATCATGACAGAAAAATGCAAATGTTTGGTAGTTTTCCATTACACACAAGGCTTGGGAGAACATAGGGAGTCTTTAAAAAGAAATGCATTTGAGTGTGGTTTTTAAAAAATCGTTTTCTTCAAAATATTTCAGTTCCTCTATTTTTAGACAATGATGACTTTCTCCAAGCATTTCAACCAGGTTTGCAAAAGTCACTGAGCTCACTCCTGCACACAATCACGTCTGCATATACAAGGCACAGACAGAGGAACACAAGTACGATTACACACATATAATCACATATACATTTAAGTATGCAGGCATCTATAAAATGGCATACACATGTGCCCATCTACACACACACCTGCAAGCATTCAAGTGCACAATAAATGGCCACACCCTAAAACATACATATGAACAAATAGAAACTAGTAAATAGAGCCTCTTATGCAGTGTTACTGGCTTATAATAACATGGACTGTATGTATGCAGTACATCATTAATGTAGTTAATTCATGTCAGTTTTGAGGAAACAATTGCATGGGAGAGATTTGCATATTTTCAGCGAGGACCAGAAATCTAGCTGAATTCCTAAACCAGCTAAGTAGCCCCTTCTCCTTCCTCTGTCCTCGGACCTCAATCTAAGTGAAATGCAGAGCTGTCAGTGGAATCTGGACTGGGGCAAATGGCCATGTCCACTATGAAAAGAGAAATAAATAGCTCCACCATTGGAAACAAGTGTCCAGAAAGCAGCAAGTTTATCCTGTACTAGTGCCAAGGAACAACCAGATGCTGATTACATCCCTGCGGGGAAGAGGGAAGGACGTTGCAAGCACAGACTAGGTCCTGTTGTAAGAGCGAGACGGGAGGGCAGGAAGGGAGGAAAAACTGAATCTATAGGCTTTCTCTTTATACCAACCAGATTCATAAGTTTTCTTTATTTCAGCTGGAACTCACATCACAGCTGCCCTATTTACTTACCTACCGGCTGCATTTCTTAGAACCAGTTTTGTTCCTGTTCAAAAGGAAACCAGGCAAAGTTGGGAAAATATTTCCTCAGCCAGCTCCTCAGCAACGCTGTCTGAGGGATTCCATCTGGCCAAGATGCTCTTCAAGTAAGTAAATGCAGCCTTGCTCTCTCTCGGCACAGAGCAGAGTGGACAGAGAGGACAGAGAGGACAGAGAAAATGGCAGCCTCCTGAGATGGACTGCCACTGTGGTCATTTTAACCGAGCTCCCTCAGGATCCTGGAGTCTAGGGCTGTGCTGGCAAATGCTTAACAACCAGCTCTCTGGGATGTAGTGAGGGATGATTTGCAGTGTTTGCTGTGACCTGATTTTGGACTACCAAAAGTGAATCACTGAACCTAGAGCTGGGAAAGGGGATGTCAGCATCCCATTTTATAGTATTTCCACCATGCAGAAACAATAGGTATAAGTAACCTCAAGAGCATAGGACACAAAGGAGAGGCTAGGCCTCCCTATCGTTGTGCCTAAGAGCCTCCTCCCGAATGCCTCTTTGTTGCTCAGATGTGGCCCTCTCTCTCTGGCTAAGCCAGCTTGAAAGGTGAAATCACTGCCCTCCCCCCTACGTGGGATCAGACACCCAAGGGAGTGAATCTCCCTGGCAACGTGGAATATGACTCCCGGGGAGGAATGTAGACCCAGCATCGTGGGACGGAGAACATCTTCTTGACCAAAAGGGGGATGTGAAAGGAAATGAAATAAGCTTCAGTGGCAGAGAGATTCCAAAAGGAACCGAGAGGTCACTCTGGTGGGCACTCTTATGCACACTTTAGACAACCCTTTTTAGGTTCCAAAGAATTGGGGTAGCTGGTGGTGGATACCTGAAACTATCAAACTACAACCCAGAACCCATGAATCTCGAAGACAGTTGTATAAAAATGTAGCTTATGAGGGGTGACAATGGGATTGGGAAAGCCATAAGGACCACACTCCACTTTGTCTAGTTTATGGATGGATGAGTAGAAAAATAGGGGAAGGAAACAAACAGACAAAGGTACCCAGTGTTCTTTTTTACTTCAATTGCTCTTTTTCACTCTAATTATTATTCTTGTTATTTTTGTGTGTGTGCTAATGAAGGTGTCAGGGATTGATTTAGGTGATGAATGTACAACTATGTAATGGTACTGTAAACAATCGAAAGTACGATTTGTTTTGTATGACTGCGTGGTATGTGAATATATCTCAATAAAATGAAGACAAAAAAAAACATAAATAATAAAAAAAAAAGAGCATAGGATAACAGTAAATTGTAATAAAATAATTAGCAAGTGATGAGTTTTGAATAAGTATTACCTTTGTTTTTAATGTGACTTAATTGTAAGTTTATAGAATTTAATTTCAAATAATGACTGCTTTTAACAACTGGCTCACAAAGTTCTGGAAAATCTAAACAATCAGTTTTTGGGAACCAGTATGACTGGCTTCAGAACATCACTGCTGGAGTCCCCCCTTTTACTTAGAGTCAGAGAATGAATGCTTTGGTGTTAAAATCACTCCCATTAGCAGCCAAGCCACATCACTAAGAGGGGTTTAGAGCAGGCTCCATTTCCTTAAGGAGATCTGTCTTCAGAAGGTGGAAACACTTGGTCAGGAGAGAACAGATGTTGAAAAAAGCCAAAAGCCATGTGGTTTTTATTTGTTCCATCCACCATGCATATTTGACCAGAACAGCTTGAAACAGAGTAGGAAGTTCCATCTTTCCTGGTCAGTTCTGAATCTTACCATACTTCATCATAGTCAAAATAATTGGAAGATCTCTGGTTTTATTCCCTTGAGAAACTTGTGCTCTAGGGATATTTCTTCGGCTGGTGTTCACTGGCATTATCTGGGTCTTGTGCTCTAGTCCATTTGCCTTTTCAGCAGGAAGGTCCTGGAAGGTCTGTGACTATGAGACTTTCTCTGTTTCCTGGACCCCACCTAAAGGAGTTGCGATGTTACTCATCTCCCCAAACTCTCTTACGGTGTTCTGGTTTGCTGATGCTGCCATTATGCAAAATACCAGAAATGGATTGGCTTTTATAAAGGGGATTTATTAGGTTATGAATTTACAGTTCTAAGGCCATAAAAGTGTCCAAACTAAGGCATCAACAAGAGGATACCTTCACTGAAGGAAGGCCAGTGGCATCCAGAACATCTCTGTCAGCTGGAAAAGCACATGGGCGGCGTCTGCTGGTCCTTTGCCCTGGGGTTGTGTTTCAAATGGCTTTCTCCAAAACATCTCTGGGCTTCTGTCTCTCTTAGCTTCTCTCAGCTCTCTGCTTGGTTCTCCTGGGGCGTTTCTCTCCAAGCACCTGGGAATCCTTTCTTATCTTCTCTGGCACAAACTCTGGGCTTCATCTCTTAGCTTGGCATCTCCAAACGGCCTTCTGTCTGCATCTCCCAGCGTCTCTGTGTCAGTTCTTAGCTTCTCCTGGGGGCAAATATGGGATTATATACCTTAGCACCTGTTCTAGTTTGCTAATGCTGCTGGAATGCAAAACACCAGAAATGGACTGGCTTTTATAAAGGGGGTTTATTTGGTTACACAGTTACAGTCTTAAGGCCATAAAGTGTCCAAGGTAACACATCAGCAATTGGGTACTTTCACTGGAGGATGGCCAATGGCGCCCAGAAAACCTCTGTTAGCTGGGAAGGCATGTGGCTGGCGCCTGCTCCAAAGTTCTGGTTTCAAAATGGCTTTCTCCCAGGACGTTCCTCCCTAGGCCTCTGTTCCTCAAAAATGTCACTCTTAGTTGCTCTTCTGATGTTTTTCCTCTCTCAGCTTCTCTGGAGCAAAAGTCTGCTTTCAATGGCTGTCTTCAAACTGTCCCATCATCTGCAGCTTCTCTCTCAGTTCCTGTGCATTCTTCAAAATGTCTCTCTTGGCTGTAGCTCCTCTTCAAAATGCCGCTCACAGCTGCACTGAGTTCCCTCTGCCCATCAGCTCATTTATATGGCTCCACTGATCAAGGCCCACCCTGAATGGGTGGGGCCATGCCTCCATGGAAATATCTCATCAGAGTTATCACCTACAGTTGGATGGGGCGCATTTCCATGCAAATCTAATCAGCACCAAAATGTCTGCCCCACAAGACTGCATCAAAGATAATGGCATTTGGGGGACATAATACATTCAAACTGGCACAGCACCTCTCCAAAATGTCTCTTTCAATTTCTCTGAGCTCCTTCTCTCTGTGAGCTCTCTTAAAGGACTCCAGTGATCTAATTAAGACCCACCCAGAATGGGCAAAGTCACACTTCCATAGACACAATTTAATCAAAGGTCTTGTCCACAGTTAGGTGGGTCACATCTCCATGGAAACATTCAATCAAAAGGTTCCACCCAACAAGATTGGATTAAAAGACCATGGCTCTTCTGGGGTCCATAACAGTCTCAAACCAGCATATATGGGAAATAGGCCTACATGAGAGACAATATCTTACCCAACTGGGGTCAAAGTAGGCTATACATCTGTACCTCTGATCTTCTGATTCTGGGCCTTATCAAAAATACAAAGATCCAGAAACAGCAAGGTGGTAGAAAGGAGTATAGGGAATGAAACTTGGGGGAAAAATCATATTAGTGGTGTTGCAGATTCAGGAACTAAGGTAGGTTTTACAGCTCCCAGCTGTTGCTAAAAGATATATAGAACATGCCAGAACAGGCAGATTAGAACAAGAGACAAACCTTCAAAGAATTTAATGGGTAGAGAGGTGGGAGTGAATGGGGCATTCATGAATAGGCTTGTTTCTTCCATTTTGGGTTGTTTTGGATGGCTGCCTCCAGGCACCATCACTCCCACAATTCTTTATCCCCATCAGGACCTTTGCTATGTTGGCCCTGAAATTTTCATGTCCCTCACCCCACTCCTGTCTTCACTTTCCTGCTAATGCAGTGTAGATTCTGTGGCCCTTTTGTGTAATCACTCCTTTGCACAAACCTTTCATCCTTGTCTTCCTTCAACGTACTTACCCAGCAAAGCCCTAGCCGTAGGACAATCCAGCTTTTGCCCATTCTGCACCATTCCCAAGCAAGTAAACATGGCCAAGGGAAAACCACAACTGCATGGATTGATCTTACCCTAAATGCAAAAGGACACGTTTCTAATAATGCTTCAGTATTGCCTGGAAATGCAGTTACACTTCCCTAGTCAGTTTGCACCCCAATCTCCTGCTACAGTGGATAGACCATCCCTGCTCCTATTAAGGCAGGTCCCTCCCATTAAACACTGGATGGATCCCATCTCTTCCTCTCTACTCAAGACCTTTGGTCCTGCAGTAATCCTTTCTCTTCTCTGAGACATCAATTATTTCCTCTCTGCTGGATCAAAACCTCTGCAGTGTGGAAGGGTGGGAGGGGGGTGGTGATCAGCTTATTCTCTATTTCTCTACCTTGTGTATCTCCTCATCTTCCCCTCCCTCACTTGGATGCTTCTTGTCCTCCAATGTTGGAGCTCAGAGAGAAGGAGGAGACGTGGGAGGCAGGAAAAGTCTTACTTGACTGGTAATGTCATAATAAAGTCCTGGGTGCACCACACAGACTTTTTGATGGGGTCCCATGGTTCCCCCAGACAGTCTTCTTGTTCAGGGTCCTCTTGTAGACAGCCCCAGACCCCATCCTATTCCAGATTCCATTCAGCATTTTACTCCCACATCATAAGAGTACAGCAACTTCCCAACACAGCTCTGTCTGCTCTGCTCTACCACAGCAGCTAGCTAGCTGGTCACAATCTTTTGCCTTTATTCCCTTTCCACCTATGGCTCTATTATGTTATTATGTCTATTACATCTACATCTAAGTGACCTCTTAAAGCCCCAATCACTTGGCTTGGTGTGAGGGGCAAGTGCCTCTTCCCCTCCTCCACAATACCACCATAAAACTTTTTCCAAAGGGTTCCACGTCCCCACCCCACCCCACCCCCATGCAATCTCAATTCTTTAATACCCTCAAGGTAGTTGGTGTGCCTAGGGTTGCAGAATGGGGTTTGGATATCTCTTTTGCAAGTCCTCCACAGATAGCATAGCACCCCTCTCTAGCCTGTAGAATCACTTTGTAACTATTCCTTTGTGCTTTGGGGTCACAGTCAAAACTGAGGGAGAAATCCATATCTATCTATAACTAAATCCGCATGATGTAGCATGATACAAAGCTTGTGGGTTGAGAGAGAAGAACAGTAGACACAAAGAAAGAAATGAGAGTAATTGTTAAGTCACTTTAATGATGGAACAGCCAAGCAAAAGCCCATGAACATTCTCCAATTTCTATTCCTCCTGAGACCTGGGTTCCCGTGTACATGTGACCCTACTTTTCATTTTTTAGTATGGAACTATTTTATACTTGCATAGTACTTTAAAAATTCAAGTCTTTTCAGATCTATTTTCTCCACTGTATATTAAATAATTATCCTAAATATTCAGACGATGTTGTTAAATATGGGTGTGGGTATTGAATATCTATATCCTGTCCTTAGTGGTGACCCCACTTCTTGAGGCAACTTGAATGAGTCTCTTTTCCTTAATAGCCCAGCCAGAGAACCCCCAAACTGGATTTGCTTCTCACTAAATGCTTCTCTCTAGGACTGCTACCCCAGCAGCCCCTGATTTCATTTCACTCAGTGCTGCACTCTGAAGCCAGTTCAGGGGACGATTGGGAAGCCATCAAACACAGGATCTAAAGCCCTGAAGAGGCTGAAGATAAACAACACAGTTTATCAGGTCTCAAGCAGGGCTAGTTGGAACCTCTTTGCCTAATATGTCCTGATTACTTGATAGGAAAGCACTATTTTTACATGACACCCAAGGGCAGGGGCAGGAACCTACTGGAGGATAGTGAAACCAGAGGAGAAGGGCCAGTTCTCTCCTAAGCTCTCCTCCCAGGAGGCATTCATCAGATGCGTTTTCATTTCAAGAGTTAAAGTAGATACTAAGTTCTGTCTTGAGATGGACTAGTTTCTCGTGACAGGCCAGAAAAATGTTTCTCATTCTTCCAAACCCTTTTCTACTTCTTATATTTTCCTCCTTTTCTTCCTTTCTGGTGTCATTGCCCCTGTTTCTACTCCACATTCTGTTGCAATTTTTGTCTTTTTAAAAAAGTCTTTGTGGGTAAGTATTTTCAATCTAGAAAGACCTTTTTGAAGTATGGAAACCGCTTGCCTGGATCTAGCTTTTCTGCTGTTGTTTGTTTTACTAAAGACATCCATCCGTTATTATCTTTCCCTTATGGTGTTTTTGTTCCTTTGAAGGTCATAGCTTTTAATTGCCTTTACTTCTTCAACTTGTTTACTTTTTATATATAATATTAAATTGTACTTTGTTTCTTGTAAAATATTTAATTATTTTTACTTTGACAAAAAGTTCTCAAATTACTTGTTTTAAGAATTCTTAAGCTTTTTTCTTTTTTGTTTTCTCATTTTCAAACCCCTGTTCCTGGCTTTAAAATTTTTCACTTTAATTTTCTTTTCTTCTCTTCCTGTTTTTTAAATGGATATTTTGTTTTATGATTTGTTGAAATGATAGCCATCAGGAAGGGTGGATGTAGGAATGGTAAGGGTGGGAAGAGCCAACATGCAGGAGGCAGTGCTGATGACCTTTCTGATCTCCCATCCTTCGGAGCTGCCCCTGCGGTCTCTCTCAGGGCCTCCAGAGGAGTTTCCTCCACCTTCCTCTAGTAGACATTTGTCCTGCTTTGAGGCAGCCCAGCACCTTAGGAGCGTCCTCTCTGTCATCTTTAGTATGTCAGCTCTCCTCTTCACACTTGCCACCCCAGGGTTGTAAAATCCAGGATGTTCTCCCTCTGGGCACTGCCTCCAGGTTTCTGGGCAGAGAGAAGGAGGAAGGAAGAAAGGGTGGTGTCTGTCAGGAAAGCACAGCCTTCCCCATAAATTCCCCAAACTCTTCTGTTTGTATCTTGTGGCCAGAAATGTGTCATGTGTGTATCTCTAGCTCCAGGGGAGCCTGTGAAAGTGAGAATAATATAAAACTCTCTAATTTTGTCAAGGCCCTTAAAAGCTTTTTGTTGTTGTTTTGAAAGAATCTCAAATTTATAGAGAAGCTGCAAATATAGTACCAAAAAAAAAACACTTTTTTTTTTTTCTGGAGCTATTTGAGACTACATTGCCAACTAATGCCCCAGTACCTCTAAAAAATTTAATGTATATTTCCTGCAAACAAGGACATTCTCTTACTTAATGCTTAACTACAATACAACCATGGAAACCAGGAAATTAACATTTGATATAAAACTATCTTTTAATCCCAGACCCCATTAATATTTCCTCACTTGTCTCAAGAATCTCTATAGCAATAGGATTTAGTTACGAATCATATGTTGCATCTAGCTGTCATGTGTCCTAGTCTCTGCTTCTGAAACAGTTGCTCAGTCTTTCCTTGACTTTCATGACTTTGCTACTTTTGAAGATTACAGACCAGTTATTTCGTAGATATCCCTCAATCTGGGTTTGCTTGTTTCCTCATTATTAGATTTAGGTTATGCATCTGTGCTGGTCTGGATATACTACATCCCCCAAAACACCATGTTCTTTGATGCAATCTTGTGGGGCAGATGTATTAGTGTTGATTACATTGGAACCTATTGATTGAGCGTTTCCATGGAGATGTGACTCAATCAACTGGGCAAGACTTCTGATTGGATAATTTCCATGGAAGTGTTACCCCACCCATTCAGGGTGGGTCTGAATTAAATAATTGGAGCCATGTAAGAAGCTGATAAACAGAAGGAACTCAGTGCAGCTGTGAGTGACATTTTGGAGAGCAACTGAGAATGACATTTTGAAGAATAGCTGCAGCTAAGAGAGGACAAAACGCCCCAAAAGCAACACTTTGGAGAATGCCATTTTGAAACATAAATTGGGAGCTAGCAGATGCCAGCTACGTGCCTTCCCAGCTAACAGAGGTTTTCCAAATGCCAGTGGCCTTTTTCCAGTGAAGATACCTGATTGTTGATGCGTTACCTTGGATACTTTATGGCCTTAAGACTGTAACGTTGTAACCAAATAAACCTCCTTTATAAAATAATCCATTTCTGGTATTTTGCATTCTGGCAGCATTAGCAAACTGGAACAGCATCTTTTGTAGAAATAGCACAAGAGTGATCTGTGTTCTTCTCCTTGCACTCTTTCAGGAGTGCTCGATTTCAATTTATCCCATTATTAAAGACGTTTGCTCTGATCTTTATGGTAGTGTCTGCCACGTTTCTTTATGAAGTCTCTCCTTTTTCCTTTGTAATTAAAAAGTATTTTGCAGGTCAGTACTTTGAAACTATTTAGATATCCCATTTTTCATCAAACTTGAACTTATTCAGTTATTTATTTATATTAGTTTAGGTCAGAGGTCAGCAGAGTTTTTGCATAAAGGGCCAGATAGTAAATATTTTAAGCTTTGCAGACCAAGAGATAAAATCGATGATATTTTGTAAGTACTTTTACAAAAAGGGAGAAGACAAATTTCCACAAGTTTTTATTGATGAAATCAAAAATAAGATAATAGAGTGCTTTTTTTGTAAAATGTGTCTACTAATGAGAAGCATGGAGTTCTTTTTTTTGTGGGTGGGGGGATAGATTTCACATAATTGAGCTCAAAGTTAGTGCTTCCTATCACTGAATAGATAGCAAATGTCCATCTGTATAAACTATTTTTAGCTTGTGGGCCATATCAAAACAGGCAGCAGGCTGGCTTTAGTCCATGGGTCATAGTTTGTGTACTCATGGATTCTCATTGCACTCGAGTTATAATCTGTTATTAACATTATTTAGTTTGATGCCCAAATTGTCTCTAACTTGACTGGTACAAACCCCTTCAAGTTGGGGTCTGTGTCCTTTTGACATGTTCCCATCATTCTTGGAGCGCTTCCTTGCCTTTGGCACAGGTTGTTCCAGATTTATCTTGTACTTTCCCCATCCCAGTCCCAGATGCAGCTGTTTCTTCACAGAGCTGTGATTTCTTTCAGTTGAGAATGGTCTTTAGGAGCTGAGATCTGGGTGCTGGGTGTACTTATTGCTACAGGAGCGTGGCTCTTCCCAGGGCCCCTCAGCAGACAAAGCTAGGAAATAGGTGTGTGTGTATTGATCAATACTTTCAGTTCCAATCCAACACCACAGGATTATTTTTAGTTTTCTTCCTCACCATATGTGTAGCTCCCCTTTCCAACAGTGAGGACCCTGGCTCCCGCTATTACTGTTTTCTTATTTGATCCACCTGCCCTGCAAGTAACCAATTTCTCATCCCTGTGGCTGCCCCTGTCCCTTGATGTGCCCTTCTCATCCCACTCGGGCTCCGTTATCCTTTTCCAGGCCACCCTTACATATGGACATCTTGTCACCACACCCAAGCTCTGACTCCCTGTGACGGTTAGGTACATGTGTCAACTTGGCCAGGTGGTGGTGCCCAGGTGTCTGGTCAAGCAAGCACTGGCCTAACCGTTACTGCAAGGATATTTGTGGCTGGTTAATAAACCAGAAAGCTAGTTTATTAAATCATCAGTCAATTGCATCTGTGGCTGATTGCATCAATGAAGGGCATACTTTCTGCAGTGAGAGAATTCCGCTGGATTTAATCCAATCAGTTGAAGACTTTTAAGGGAGAAGAGAGAGAACTTTCACTTCTTCTTCAGCTAGCTAGCCTCTCCTGGGGAGTTCATCAAAGACCTTCATCGGAGTTGCCAGCTTGCTGCCTGCCCTATGGAATTTGGACTCATGCATCCCCACGGTTGCATGTAATGCTTTTATAAAATCTCATATTTACAGATATCTCCTTGTTGGTTCTGTTTCCCTAGAGAACCCTGACTAATACACCCCCTATGCCAAACTGCCCTTTGATGTGGAAGCTCTCCTCACTTTGCTTGGGCTCTGACATCCCATGCTGGACAGACCCCTACCCCAACAGATGCCTTCTCACTTCCACTGGGCCCTGACAACTTTTGGGGCCATCCCCCAACACTGACAGCCTTCTCACCCTGCTTGGGCTTGACTCCCTACACCAGCATGCCTCCTACTCATGTGGATGCCATCCTTCCTTGCTCAGATCCCGGTACCCCATGCCAGATCTCCACCCTCCTCCATGCGGAGTCCTTCCCCACCCTGTTTGGGCTCTGACACCCATTGCTGGGCCTTCTGCTAGCATGGATGCCTTCTTGGCACCATATGCAAGGCCACCTGCCCCCACGTGGATCTCCTCCTTACCTTGCTTGGGCTCCAACTCCCTACACCAGGTCACCCCTCGCCTATCTGGGTGAGCACCCACCTTCCTGTGCCTTACCCAATGGCTTCAGGACTGAATTCTTCAGGGAGGGGAAGGGATAAGGCCACTCTTTAAAGTCTTTACATTTTTGCAAAGTTGCTCAGATCTTTTCTGTTTTTTTAAAGAAGTAGTAATAGTTAATGCTCATCGTGCTTACGAGGTACCAGGCATTACTCTAAACACGTTCCACTGAGCTCATATAATCCTCCCTGCCTCTCTCATCCCTGGTTTATAGATGAGAAGACTGAGGCACAGAGAGGATTAGTAACTTGTCCCACTTCACACAGCCTATAAGTGATGGAAGCAGGGCTTAGACTCAGGCAGATTCACCCCAGAGTCTGTGTTATTAACCACCATGCTCTACCACACACTGCACACAAAACTTGTAACACACAGTTAAGCCCCACAGTGCACTGTTCCTGACTTCATTCCCTTATGTCTCCCTCCAGAAAAACACTACAGCCACTTGGGGAACGTTACTCCTATGTATGTATTATGCTTTCATCACACATTTTGCATTTTTGCATGCTTTTCAATTTTACATAAATGATATTATACTCCATGTTTTATCTTATAAGTTCCTTTTTCTTTCTCTGCATAACATTTTTGAGATTTATCCATACTGCATTTATAGCTTTAGTTCATTTCTTTAAAGTGCTGTATAGCATACGACTGTATGAAGATGCCACAGTTATTTATCCATTTTCCTGGTGATGAACACTTAGTTTGTTTACAGCTTTTCACTGTTAAAAGCAGGACTGAAATAAACAGTTTTTGTCTTTTTATGCAATTGTTCAAGTTTCTTTAGGATATGTATCTAGTAGTAGGATAAAATGTGAATCTTCAACTTTACTAGATTTTGCCAAATTATTTTTCCAAAGTGATTTTACCAGTTCCCATTCCAAATAGAGGTAGCTGAGTTCACATGTTTTCATTTCCATGCCAATGTCTAGTATTGCCAGACTTTAAAATTTTTTTAGTCTGAGGGGTGTAAATACTCTTTTTTTTTTTTTTTCTAATTTGCACATCTCTGATTACTAGTGAAATTGAGCCTCTTTTCACATGAATACTGGCATTTGGTGTATAATCATTCTTACTGACTCTGAGGAGTTTTTAAAATAAATTATGGGTATAAATCCTCTGTTCAGCTATATTTGCAAATTATTGCAAATAATCTCTCCTATTCAGTGCCTTGTCTTCTCATTTAAATTATGGTGTTTTTTGTACAGAAGATTATAATTTTAAGGCAATCAAATTGACTTCTTTTATGGTTTACATTTTCTGCATCTTGTTAAAAAATTTCTTCTCATGAAAGTGACAAATATGTCTATATATTCTTCTAAACATTTAAAGTTTTGTTCTTAAAACATCTAGGCATCTACTCCACCTGAAATTTATTTTTGTGAATTTTATGAGGTAAACAGCTAATTTTAATTTATTCCATATGGATATCCACTTGTCTCTACATCATTTATTTAGAAGTCCATCCTTTCCCTGCTGATTTAAATGTCATCTCTGTTATTTATCAAGTTTCCACATGTGTGGTTCTGTTTCTAGGTTCTATAATCTGTTCCACTGGACTGTTTGTCCATCCCTCTATGACACCACACTGTAGTTTATAACAAGTCTTCATATCTGTTAGGGCCAGTCTCTCCTCCTTACGTCATGGACTTGGCCCTTGGCTTTTCCATACTAATTTTTAAATCAGCTTGTTAAGTTTTTTGTCTGTTAGCTTTTTACAACTTTATTGAGGTATAATTGACATAAAAATGACAAATTTTTAATATGTTCAATGTGATGAGTTTTGACATGTGTATATACCCTTAAAAAATTCTCAGCACAATCAAGAAAATGAACCGATTAGCTGTAGACAGTCTCTAAGATGGCCCTCGGTTGTCCCCATGTCCTAGTATTCAGGGCCTATGTAATTCCCCTCGTGGTAGGTATGGTGATTTGTTTCTAACCAACAGAATATGAATATGGCAAAGGTGATGGAATGTCACTTCTGTGATTATATTATATAACATTGCAATTTTATCTTGCAAGCAAACTTCCTTGCCGGCTTTGATGAAGCCAGCTGCTCTGTTGTGAGCTGTTGCCTACGTGGCAAAGAAATGAGGGTGGCCTCCAGCCATCTGCCAGTAGGAAAGAAGCTCTCAGTCCGATAATCCACAAGGAAATGAATTCTGTGAGCTTGGAAGCAGAGCTTCCCCAGTCAAGCCTTGAGATGAATTTGCAGCTCCAGCTGACACCTTGGTTGCAGCTTGAGGATCGACTACACCTGGACTCCTGACTGTGACTGGAAACTGTGAAAAAATAAATGTGTGTTGTTTCAAGTGGCTTAAGTTTGTCATAATCCATTATGCAGCAACAAATAACTAATACAATATCCATCACCCCCGAAGTTTTCTTGAGCCCCTTTGTAATCCATCTCTCCCTTCTTCCTTGACTCCATATCCAGGCAACCACTTGTCTGCCGTCTGACACTGTAATTTAAATTTCGTTTTCTAGCCCAGTGAGATTTTTATCCCAGTGAGACCTGTGTTACACTTCTGACCTACATAACTGTAAGAGAATAAATTTGTATTGTTTTAAGCCACTTATGTTTATGAAAATTTGTTGCTGAAAACTGATATAATTTCAATGAAGTCCTATACATCAATTTTTTCTTTTATATTTTGTGCTTTTTCAGTCCTATTTAAGAAATCTTTGTCTAATCCAAGGTCACTAAGATTTTTCTCTTTTGTTTTCTTCTACAAGCTTATAGTTTTAGCTCTTATATTTAGGTCTGTGATCCACTTTAAGCAAACCTGTATATGGTATGAGGTTCTTTTCTTTCTTTGTTTTTTTTTTTTTCTGCGTATGACTATCCATCTAATTGTTCCAGCACCATTTGTTGAAAAGATTATCTCCCCTCCCCCATTGAATTACTTTGGTACCCCTTTGAAAAATCATTTGGTCATGTATTGTGGGTCTATTTCTGGGCTCCCTATTCTGTTCCACTGATTATCTTTATACCAATACCACACTGTCTTGATTGATGTAATTTTATAATAAGTCTGGAAATCAGGTAGTGTAAGTCCTTCAACTTTGTTTTTGTTTCCAAACTATTTTGGCTCTTCTAGGTCTTTTTGGTTTCCATATAAATTTTAGAATCAGCTTGTCAGTTTCTACAAATAGGCCTACTTGGATTTTGATTGGGATTGTGTGATAGTGTAGGTCAATTTGGGTAGACTTGACTTCTTAACAATATTGACTTTTCTGAGCAATGAATACAGTACCTTCATTCCTGAAGTTTCTGGGCCATTGGTAGTCCTGCATGGATTGAGTTGTTGCAGTTTTCCATTGACTTTAATCACAGGGTATGGTAGTACTAAGAGATGCCCTAGGGGATCTCCTGTATTGCAGGCAAACTCTTCTTTACTTCCATTGTGTAGTTGCAGTCCTATATCCTCTTGATGGTCAGGATCAATCAACCCAGCCAGTACAGTAATCCACTTCCTTGCCTGTTGATTCAGAGGCATAAGAAGCCCAAAGTGGCCAGATAGTAGTCTGAACTTCCAGTTCAGTGGAATCATTGTTGTGACTCCTGGTGGAAGCACTCCTCCTTTCAGAACTAAGACTTGTAGATCAGCAGAGTTTAAGGTTGTGGAGACAGGAAGCAAACATAATTCTAGTGGATCACTAAGGGTAATAGTGAGTGGTGCCACTCCCATTTCTACCCCTTGATTTTTGGACCCATGAATCCTGCCTATGAGAGAAAGAGCACCATAGAAGGGATGATGATTTAGAACATATACAACCTCTTAGAGAGCACTGCCCAAGCCCTGCAAGGTATTGCCACTTAGTTGGTGCTGTAACTGAGACTTCAAAAGGCTGTACTGTTCTACCAATCCTGCTGCTTCAGGATGATGGGAACATGGTAAGACCAGAGAATTCCATGAGCATGTGCCCATTCCTGCAGTACGTTTGCTGTGAAGTGGGTTCCTTGATTAGAAACAATGCTGTGCGGAATACCATGATGGTGGATAAGGCATTCTGTAAGTCCACGGATGGTAGTTTTGGCAGAAGCATGTCATGCAGGGAAGGCAAACCCATATCCGGAGTATGTGTCTATTTCAGTTAGAACAGAACTCTACCCCTTCCTTGATGGAAGTGGTCCAACATAGTCAACCTGCCACCAGGTAACAGGCTGATCATGTCAGGAAATGTTGCCTTATCAGGGACTGTTGGTCTCCTCTGCTGGCAGATTGGGCATTCAGCAGTGTTGTAGCCAGGTTGGCCTTGGTGAGCAGAAGTCCATATTGACCCTATGTTCTCTATCCCCATGGCCACTTTGCTCATGAGCCCATTGGGCAGTGACAGGAGTGGCTGGGGAAAGAGGCTGACTTGTATCCACAGAACAGGGCATTTTTTCAACTTTATAATTAAAATCTTCCTCTGCCCAAGTTACCTTCTAGTCAGCATTCACATGGGATACTAACTTTATGTTTTTTGCCCACTCAGAAACGTTTATCCATATACTTCCTTCCCAGGTATCTTTGCCATCAATCATTTTCCTTCCAAGTTCCTGACCATCCAGCCAAACCATTAGTAGCAGCCCATGAATCAGTATACAAATGCACTTCTGGTCATTTCTTCTTTCAAGCAAAATGAACACTGCTTGAAGTTTATCCCACCAGGAGGATTTCCCCTCACCACTGTCCTTCAGGGACATCCCAGAAAGGGACTCTAGTGGTACAACTATCTACACTCAGTTGGTACCTGCTTATTGAGCAGAACCATCTGTAAACCAGGTCCAAGTTTTCTCTTACTCAGTCAACTGAGTGTAAGGAATTCCCCAAGAGGCCATAGCTATGGTCTGGGAAAGAGCTGGTAAGAGTGGGGGCCATGGGCTTTTGGGTTACTTTCTCATGTAAGTTACTTGTGCCTTCAGGACTGCTCAAGCCCTATCTTGTATATACCACTTCAATTTTATGATGGAGTGCTGCTGTGCACATCCAACTTTATGACTTGGCGGACTGGGCAACACCCAGCTCATGATAGGTAACTCAGCTCACGTGATAACTTGGTGGCCCATGGTTAAGTGTTCAGTCTCTACTATGACCCAGTAGCAGGCCAACAGCTGTTTCACAAAAGGAGAATAGGTAGCGGCAGAGGGTGGCAAGGCCTTGCTCCAAAATCCTAAGGATCTGTGCCATGATTCTCCTATAGGGGCCTGCCAAAGGCTCCAGGAAGCATGCCTATTTGCTCCTGACACTCACAGCACCATTGGATCTGCTGGATTATATGGCCCAAGTGGCAGAGCAGCTTGTACAGCAGCCTGGACCTGTCGCAGAGCCTCCTCTTGTTCCAGTCCCCGCTCAAAACTAGAAGATCTTCTGGTCACTTGATAAATGGGCCAGAGTAGCACACCCACATGAGGAATACATTGCCTCCAAAATCCAAAGAGGTCAACTAGGCATTGTTGCTCTTTTTTGGTTGTAGGAGGGGCCAGGTGTAACAGCTTATCCTTTGCCTTAGAAGGGATATCTAGGTATCTGGATACCTAGAAATTTTACTGAGGTGGAAGGCCCCTGTATTTTTGTTGGATTTATCTCCCATCCCCTGACACACATATGCCTTACCAATAAGTCTAGAGTAGTTGCTGCTTCTTGCTCACTAGGTCCAGTCAACATGATCTCATCAATATATTGGACCAGTGTGATATCTTTTGGGAGGGAGAGATGACCAAGTTCCCCGCAGAGAAGATTATGACATAGGGCTGGAGAGTTGATATACCCCTGAGGTAGGATAGTGAAGGTGTATTGTTGGCCTTGCCAGCCAGAAACAAACTGTTTCTGGTGGTCTTTACTAACAGTAATAGAGCAAAAAGCATTTGCTGGATCAATAACTGCATACCAGGTGCCAGGGGATGTGTTGATTTGCTCAAGCAGCAATATCATATGTACCGGTTTGTATACATTATGTCTCCCAGAAAAAGCCATGTTCTTTGATGCAATCTTGTGGGGGCAGACATATTAGTGGGGATTAAGTTGGAACATTTGGATTAGGTTGTTTCCATGGAAATGAGCCCCACCCAACTGTGGGTGATAACTCTGATTGGATAATTTCCATGGAAGTGTGGCCCTCCCCATTCAGCATGGGCCTTGATTAGTTTACTGGCACACTATATAAGCTCAGACAGAAGGAGCGGGCTTGCTATATCCAAGAGGGACACTTTGAAGAATGCACAGGAGCTGATAGAGGAGCTACAGATGAGAGACAGTTTGAAGACAGCTGTTGAAAGCAGACTCTTGCTCCAGAGAAGCTAAGAGAGGACACATACCCCAAGAGCAACTAAGAGTGACATTTTTGAGGAACTGCAGCCTAGAGAGGAATGGCCAGGGAGAAAGCCATTTTGGAACCAGAACTTTGGAGCAGACGCCAGCCACATGCCTTCCCAGCTAACAGAGGTTTTCTGGACACTATTGGCCATCCTCCAGTGAAGCTACCAGATTGTTCATGACTTATCTTGGACACTTTATGGCATTAAGACTGTAACTTTGTAACCAAATAAACCCCCTTTTATAAAAGCTGATCCATTTCTGGTGTTTTGCA
Source organism: Choloepus didactylus (assembly GCF_015220235.1). Taxonomy (NCBI): domain Eukaryota; kingdom Metazoa; phylum Chordata; class Mammalia; order Pilosa; family Megalonychidae; genus Choloepus; species Choloepus didactylus. The sequence goes on along the minus strand of NC_051308.1, from coordinate 57,154,314 downwards.
TTCCGGCAGCATTAGCAAACTAGAACACCATATCTAGAACAGCAGCTGCAATTGGAGTCACCGCCTGGTTAAGTTTATGTTAATTCACTGTCATCCTCTAAGATCCATCAGTTTTCTGCACATGTCAAAAAGGAGAGTCAAATGGGGATGTGGTGGGAATCACCATCCCTGCATCTCTTCAAGTCCTTTATGGTGGCACTGATCTTTGCAATTGTTCCAGGAATCTGGTATTGCTTTTGATTTACTATTTTGCTTGGCAGGGGCAGTTCTAGTGGCTATAAGGCAGCCACACCCACCTTTCTTCGGCAATTAAGTTCTGCCACTTCTTCTGCCAACCTGGGGTCCAATCATTCCCATTGTGTTTAAGGATCTAAGTGACAGCAGTTCCCACAGTAATATCTGACTTACAGAGAAGAGCAACCACAGAGCTCTGTAGAGAAGATGGAGTTAGGTTCACAAATTTATTCCTCACATTCCTGCTGCAAGGTGTGTTCTCTGGACATTCCTGAGGTGTGTGAGCAGGTCTTACATAATCAATCCGCTCTAACACTGCAATATCTTTAAGTCTTCGGATCTCCTCATCTACATTATACCAGGGCAGTTCTGGCATTTCAACCTCAGGTAATGCCAGCCACTTTTTAGTCTATATTTCAGCCAACCTCCCAAACTTCTAGAGCCCTTTCTAACCCCCCAGGCTACAACACTGAATCCAGAATCTCTGCTTAGTGAGCCCATATTAATAAATTCAGCCTGATTCAACTTTATATTCCTTCCACCATTATCCCACACCTTTAATAGCCAACCTCATACAAATTCCCCTGATTCTGTCTATATGAATTGGAAAACTCATGCAGTTTTTTTAGGGTGTATTGCACATCCTTGTAGGTCAGACTTCGTACCTCACCTTTTGGGGCCTGTTGGAACTTCAGCCTAGTTATATGTCTGGAAGAAAAGAAGGGTGGTGGGGGCAGGTCAAGAGAAGAATTAGAAGTTTCTTACAAGCCAACTCCCTCAGGACATGACACTGCAGTTTCATCTGGTGAAACAGTATTAACCTCTTCAGACAGAGGAGTGAGGACTGTTTGCTGGAAGGAGTTGATTACAGGTTTATCAGGCATAGCAGGGTTAAGCTCTGCAGGTAGAGAGTTTCCTCAGGGCAGACCATTACAGGTTTATCTGGCAAAGACTCAGCAGAATCTAGGGTTTAAATGTCCTCACCATCATCATTATCAATCCACATATCCCCATTCAATGTTCTCATTTTAACAGCAGACACCCTGCAAGGTTGGGTATTTAGTTTACATTGTAATTTAGCCACTCACACAATTGGAATCTTGGTCTGGTTTTCAGAAATCTCAAGTCTGTGGCTACATGAAATAAGATTTTCTTTCAGGAAACATATAGAAACTTTCATTTCCTTCATGTGTCGCTTAAGTCGCAAATTTGAAAACTTCAACTCATTCCTTTCTTTTATAACTGTATCCAGCATATTTAGCAAGAACTAGCCAATATCATTATACTTTTTAACTCCACAAAACTCTTTAGGTTGTCAAAAACACTCTCACCCACAGCCTCATCTCTTGTCAGCATTTGAGTAGCCCTATCCAGTGGCGATATTTTGCGTATCTCTATCGCCATGCCATAGACAATCAGTGCTCTCTTGATTATTGGAAATAAAGTCATTAGTGCCTTTGAATCTAATCATATCAAAGAACCCATTCCAAAAACCCAAGAATCAATGCAGAAATCTCATCCTTAAGATTCTGTTTCTCAAGAACCACTCCCAGTACCAAAGCTATATTATTCAGGATTCTCTAGGGAAACAGAACGTACAGGGGATATCTGTAAATATTATGGGATCTTTATAAAAATTGTCTCACTTGACTGGGGATGGATAAGTCCAAATTTCATGGGGCAGGCTGCAAGCTAGAAACTCCAATGAAAGTTTTTGATAAATTCCCCAGGAGAAGCTGGCTGGCTCAAGTAGAGATGGAAATCCTCTCTTCTTACTGTTGAAATCATTACTTCTCCTTTTAAAGTCTTCAGCTGATTGGATGAGCCATCTCTCATTGTTGAAGGTGATTTCCTCAGTTGATTGTAGATGCTATCAGCCATGGATACAATCAACTTACTGATGATTTAAGTCTATGAAATGCCCACACAGTAACAATCAGACAAGTGCTTTCTTGACCAAACACCTGACACCAAAACCTGGCCAAGTTGACACATTAACCTAACCTTCACACCCTTGATCCCATAACCCCACTCCAACTACTGCTCCATTTCTCTGTTCTTTACAGCTAAACTTCTTGAAAGAACTATTTAAACTTGCTCTCTCTTTTCTCTGTTGAATCCAATCTAATCAGGCTTCAGTCTCACCATTTCACTGAAACAGTTCTTTTCAAGGTTACCAATTCTGTCATAATGCCAATGGTTATTTCTCTTTCCTTATTTTATGTAGCCTCTTAGTTGGACATATTGACCATCCCCTCCTTCTTGAAACCCATACTTTAACTTGGCCTTTAGGAAATTACTCTCACTTCTCTACTCCTGCCTCACTAGCAGTTCCTCTCAGTTTCTTTCGCTAGTTCCTTCTCATCTTTCCTACCACTTTTCTATCTCTACTTACCCCCTGGATGTTCTGCTGGTTCCACTGCTTTAAAAACCATTTGTATGTTGAGGATTTCCAAAGTTAGACCTGCAAATTCAACCACTACTCTTTATTCAACTCCTATATTCAACTTATTATACATCTCCACTTGGCTATCCAATAGGAATCACAACATAATTCTCAAGCTAAACTTGATCTTCCTCCACAAATCTGAATATCTCATAGATTTCTCCTTCTTGATAAATGGCAACTCCATCCTAAAAAACACTAAGGTTAAATTTTGGAGTTATTCTTTCATTCTGTCACATTTCACATGCAGTTCATCAGCAAATCCTGGCAGCCTTACTTTCAAGTCCGGTAATTTATATACCAATACCACTCTAGTCTAAGCCACCCTCAAACTTTCCAACAGCTTATTTCATTCAGATGAAATTCAAAAGCCTTTATCATGCCTCATAAGGTCATTAATGATCAGCCACCCCTGTTAATTCACTGACTTCATCTCCTACCTCATCATCCCACTTCCCCACCTCCCACCCCCACTAGAATGCAAGCATCATGAAAACAGAGACATTGTTTTTTTCACCACTGTATACCCAGCAACTACAACATAGCCTGGCACATAGTAGTAACTCAAATATTTGTTGAATAAATGAACGCTTCATGTTTTTTTGTGTAGAAAAACAACTATTTGTAAGTTAAAATTCTCTAACACAAGAGTTAGGAATAACTGTCGCAACACACCTTGCAAATGATCATGACACAGCAGTGGGGTTACCATGACAGCATTGGTTGAGAATTATGGCCGTCAGCTATAAAATAAAATTATTTAAAAAGAAAACAACAGTAGCGGAAGAGAGTGACCAACAGCATCTGAAGCATCAGAGAGGTCCAAACTGGTAAGAACTGAAAAACATTTTTTTTGTTTAGGCGATTGGGAGGACTAGCAACCTTGAGAGCAGTTTTTACAGGTTGTCGGGCAGAAAAGCCAGATTGCAGTGGGTTGATGGTATCCTCTCCCTCACAATCCCGATTCCTCCCTCAAAAAACACCTCCACATCCATTGCAACTCTCCATTCTTACAGTCACACTGTCACAACTGTATACTAAATACCCCCCATGGGGCAGTGTCAGTCCCTGCCTTCCAGCAGGGATTAGCCTGGTGGAGGAAGGCTCAGGGAGCTCCCAGTCAGATGGATGCCTGTGTGCATGTATGTGTGCAGAAATAATAATCATTAAAAGACAAAAAAAAAAAGTAAAAAAGAAACAGGAATGACCCTAACGTTCAATAAATACTTGCTAAAGGGATGCCAGAAAGAAGAGGCAGATTAAGGGAAGGGAGGCAGAGAAACCATTTCCAGCTCTGAAGCACCAGGACTGACTGGGATGTGAAGTTCATAATTCGTAGCAAATAAATCCTGGAGGGCCCAGTCCTCTAACCCTTTCAGAAACCACTCTCTTTTCTTGACAGCTGAGTCCTTCTTCTTGGAGGCCTAGGCTAGGAAGGGTTCTCGCCAAATGTAGTCTGGTGCCCTGCAGCCAGGATGATGGATGGGGAGGCAAGAGTTGCTCAGAGCAGCTGAGCCAATGGGACTTAGCAGGGAGAAATATGTGGCAGTGAACACAGCCCTGTCTGTAGAGAGTGCTGAAGACCAAAGGACAGAACCCTGGAAGCACCAAACTTGTAAGGGGGTGCTTCACAAAGGATGCAGGGAAGGAAGTGTCAGAGAAGGATGGGGAAAACAAGAAATGTGAAGCATCGTGGAGAAGACATCTTCACAATGAGACAGGGGACAACAGTGACTATTGAACACTGCAGAGACTTCCCTGTTGTAAGGCTTTGAAATGTTCTTTAGATTTAATCATTAGGAGATCCCTGGGGAACGTGGGGAGCACAAAATCAGTGGAGAGAAGAAAGAAGCCAGGTTTCAATGGGCCAAGCAGCAAATGGAAAGTGAGGAATGGATACAGGGTCTGTAGGGTTGCAGCCAAATAAAAATACAGGATGCCCAGTAAAATTTGCGTTTATCTGAAATTTGAATTTCAGATAAATAATGAATAATTTTTAATGTAAGTATTTCCCAAATATTGCCTGGGATGTATTTATACAAAAAAAAAATAATTTGTTGTTTATCTGAAATTCAAATTTAACTGGGCATCCTGTGTTTTATCTGGCAACTCTTAACGAGGTGGCATATGGACCTCTCTCTCAAGAAACTTGGCTGGAAAGAAAAAGTGCTAGGGCCATAGCTGGAAGAGAACACAGGTTAATAGAAAGTTGTGCTTAGTGTGGGATCATCTGAGCAGACAATAAAGCTTTCTGTAGCATGTTTGGAGGCTAACGGAAGAGCCTTTGGAGGGTGAGACTGAAGACACAGTTGGAGGAATAGTTGATTATTTAAACCATCGGCCTCTAGCCACAGCCAGAAATCATTTTGCTGGACCCACCCATTAAAAAAAGTCAGTCTTTCCCCAAACTTCCATCCCACAAAAATGCTCAGAGAATACCAACTTCCAATTTGAATTTGCAAATGTATTGCTGCTGCTTTCAAACTATGTGAATTTAAAGAGGTCTCTAGCCACTACTTTTTTTTTCTTTTGTTCTATCCTTTTCTTGGTGTTTGCTAATGGACCACCATAGCTGCAAACGTTTTTCTAAACAGAGCAATCTACTTTGCCAATGTCAATATTTCTTAAAATTCTGTCACCACAAAGAGCCATTTTTAATAGCAAGGTTCCATTACCAGGTCAGGGCCACAAGTCTGGGTTTTTACAAGTGGATGAATCAGATTCAGGCAGTAATGAAGCTCATCCTTCCTCTTTTTCTATTTTTAACCTTGGTGCTAATAGTGAAGTTATCAAAGGATCTTTTGTTGGTGAAAGAATTATATCATCGTAGTCATCACATGACATATTCAACAGCTGTTCTTCTGCATTACACCAGTTTCCAGAGCCACATGTGGTTTGAACACTGAAAGACTGGTGTCCTTTTGCTTATTTTAGTTCCTTTTCCTCTAATGCCTTGGATTTCTGCCAGATTGGGATTTTGTCAGTCTGTTTCTGTGTCTGTGTAAAAGGCAGAAAGAGAGAGAAGTTTTTAAATTTTTTTCCCTTTCCACAAATACTAACCGTTAAGTCTATTGTGTTTCAATTTGTTTTGGGGCAGAGTCCAGCCCCCCAAGTCTAATTCTTTGCTCTGTTTTAGGCATGTGGACCCCACAGCAGAAGCAGCACTGTGGCTTCCACTGCCCTCTCCAAGAATGTGCCTGGCTGCTAATTCTGTGGACATCTCCTTCTTTACAAAAACTTTGAGACTTTCAGTAAGGAAAAAAAATGACAACATAAGGCTGCACAAATTCCCGTTCTCCCAGATTACTTGTTCTGTTTTAGCGCCAAAACAAGAGTTTGTCAGCTTTGTTGTAAAGAAGGCAGCAATGGACAGTTCCAAATACTACTTGTTCTGTTTCTGATTAACTTCATGTTTCACACAGAATCCATGTAGGTGGAGAACAATTACTTTGAACAGATTTCCTAAAGATAGTTCACAATTTTGCCTTTTGCTTCCTCTCTCATTGTACTCGGGCTAGAGCTTGGTCCCCTCTGCTCCCTGGTATTCGGGATTGGAAGGATGGAGGTTATATTTGGCATTTGCTTTCAAGTAAAATATCTACACCCAGGTAGTAATTCATGGCTCTCCTTCTTTCTGTTGTGCTATCTCAAGGCCTAGACAAATTCAGAAGGGGCAGAAACTAAAGCTGGGGCCAGGGCAGGGAAGAGAAGAGAAGTTTCTTTGGGGATCAAAATATCTGTTGAGTCTTCAATAGGCAACATTACTAGTGGTCCCCCTGTAGCCCAATATCTGGATGGACTTTTCCAGGAACCTCACCTAGAGGGTGAAGGTCTTAGACTAAGCCAGAAAGGACTTTGAAGACCCTCTCGTCAAGAGGTTTCTAGAATTTTTAATTTTGTGGTCCATTACAACGTGGAGGGAAAATAATATAAAAATAATGGGTTGGTTATCATTTTTATCTTGCCCATTGAGCAAATAAAATAATCATCTACTGTAATCATCATTTCAGTCATTTTAACATGAAAATATGAAAAACGTATTGTCTTAATTTATTCTTAGCTTAAAAAATGTATCCCAGTCTTTTGGTAAGCTCATACCAACAACACAAAAATACATTAAAATATGTGTGTATTGATCTATCACCATAATCCTTAACTTTTTCTTATTGCACAGGCAACTATAGTATGGTAATTAAGTACATCCGGGGCCAGAATACCTGAGTTCAAATCCAGGCTCTACAACTTATGAGCTGAAGAACCTCAGGTAAGTTACTTAACTTCTCTGAACCTCAGTTTTATCATTAATTAAATAAAGGTGATAATAATGGTATACATCTTCCCATGATTCTGAGGATTAAATGAGCTAATAAATGAAGAGCAGTTAGCATAGTACCTAACAGAGATAAAACATTCAGTAAATGATAGCTACTATTTTGATAATTTTGCTTCAGACCAATGTAGTCTTCACAAATTGGTTCCTGGAACCACTGATGGAGCAACTCTTTCCTTTTCCAGCTGATTTAAACTGAAGTCCAGAGTAGGCAGGATTTATCCAACTAAGGTCATGGCTAGTTCATGACTGGAACAGGACTAGAACTCCTGGCCAAGTCAGGCATACATTTTTGAGGTCTCCTAGAAATAAAGAGAATTTGGTACATGATAAAGAGAATTGGGGGAGGGGGTGGGTCAGGAATCAGTGGGTAAGTGCCCAGTGTCCTCTGTGGGGGGAGCTGGCACTTTAGCAGGGCACAATGACCAGTCTGGGAACCACCAGGAAGCCCAGCCACTGTTGCTCTCCTTTCACCTTCCTCCGACCCCAGAAAAAATGAAAACAGGAGCAGGTTCCTGCCTGGAGTACTCAGGGCTGAGTATTTTACAGCCAGGACGTTGGGGGGTGGGGGGTCCCAACATGGGATGGGGCAGATGAGTAACAATGCACTTGGCAACCCTTCCTCCTTCTGCCTTCAGTCCAGCCCCAGAACACCCCACGCAGCCTCAAAGGCCTGCCTCTTACAACTCTGCCGGTGGGCCTGCCTCCAGGACAGAGTCTGTTGGGTGGAGGGCCTGCCCCACCCAGTCACCAGACTCCAGAGAAGCCAGCGCCGGAAAGAATGCCCCAACACTATGAATGGTTTTTGCTGCTGTGGTTTGGGGGTCATTTCCCATTTCTTAAGTCGACACTGCCTCGGTGAGGGCTGCTGCATCAGGTGGGATTGCACTCAGTGGCTGGTAACAGAATCCACATCACTGTAGCTTTTTTCTTTTTCTAGAAATCAGGCTGCCCAGGGAAAGCTCCTTCAAGCCCTCCTGCTCCATCATCCTTAGCACAGGGCTTTCATCCTCGTGACTGTCTCTTGCTCACATTCCAGGCTGGAAGATGAAAAAGTAAATGACAAAAAAGATAAAAGGAAGGAATGTGATTGTTATCAGGAAATCAAAACTTTCCCATAAAACCTCCAGTAGTTTCTGCAGATGCCTCATTGGTCAAGCTGTGTCACTTGCTACTCCTAGCTACAAGGGAGGCTGGGAAATGAAATTGTTTGTTTGGGCAACAAATTGGGGTTTTATTAGTGAAGAAGGAGGGAATTGATACTGGGTAAGAAGCCTTGTCTGTCATAAAGGTGTAATCAGAACAAAATTGAGACATTTGCCACCCACTCTGGCCCCCAAAGTCTACTTAGGCAGGATCATGTTTAAAAGAATCACACATCCAGCTCTAGAAAAGCCCTAAAGCGTATATGACCCTTTACTGAAACTCTTGCGTGCATGTATAAGCTCACACAGTACAGCACCCAGGAAGCCTTTTTTTGCAAGCCTCTTTATACTTTTCTCTGCCTCCTCTCAATAGCTGCTCCAATAGCCCTCTTCCTGCAAAACAAGACAAACGAAAGAGAACAAAGACCAGCAGCAGCCTGGGCTGAGGCTGACCCTCTCTGCATGCCCTCTCACCCTTCCTCCATGTTTCCATGTTTTCCTCTCAGGCTTCTCTGTGCCGTTTCTTGTGGAAACAATTTTGGCTCTGGCTTTTACAAAGTCTAGATCTCCACCCATGACCCCTCTAAGCATAACCAAGGCTGAAAATAAAGAATCTGGGTGATGGAAAGTCCTGTAAATCACACTTTAATATTTTCCCCTGCTACCTAGGTTACAAACAATCCAATGTAAACTCAAGCCCTTTTGTAAAACATCTGCAATACCCTGTCAGGGGTCACTCAGGCCATGGAGTCCTGCCCCCTTCCATCTTCCTCACCCCTCATCTGTGCTGTCAGCTTTAATCTGAATTTCACTCCCCACTTTAAAACCCATCCTACTAACTTCAGACAAACAATTTCCATCTGCTCCTTCCCAGACCCACTTAAGGAGGAGGCTTTCTCCATCAATCTCACCTGGCTCCAAGCCAGGCCACTGTGCCATTCAGGTGAGCCCCTGGCTGATAATATTTTTATTTGTACTTGGACCACATGTCGGTTTTCTTTATATCTCTTGTCTGTCTTTCGCATCAGGCTGGGAGCAACCTGAGTGCTGGGCTGGGTTCCCATCAACCCTTTGGGACAACAGTTATTCTTTCCTCTTCTTTTTTTTTTAATTCTTTTCCCAGCTGATGTTTTTTGGGCACCTGCCTTGTGCCAGGTGCTAAGGTGGGTGCCGAGGCTAGGAGCAGACCCTTCCCCATCCTCCCTCAGGACCTGCCTCTCCTGATCCTTTTCCTGCCCCCAGACTGCTCTGTCTGATACACTGGGGAGACTGACCACTGTCTTGACAGATGAGGAAGGGGGGTTAGAACCAGAAATGAGCCCCCACTGCTCTCTTCTTGGACCCCAAGCTCACTCCACTCTGATGGCTCCTCTGAAAAACCACCGGCCTCCTCCCGGTGTCCCGGCAGCCTGTGTTACTGTTGGCTCTGCCTGCGTCTCGCACAGCCAGGCACTGAAGGAGGTTTTATTCCAAATGAGGGCAGTCAGCTAAGTTTCCAGACCAAAGATTTTTCCACTTCAAATTTTTCCTCTTTCCTTTTTTGCACAGATAACATTCATTTTGTGGAGAAGGGACGGACCCTTTCCTGATCTAAGGGTTAAAGCCTGGGGAGTACCTGGGGGTGGGGGTGGGTGGGGCACTGGCCAAAGTCCTTCTGTTGTGAGGGGAGACAGGGAGAAAGCAACAGGGAGGAGCTTTCTAGGCCCCAGGGAAGACAAAGGGAATAAGATCAAACCAGTGAAGGCCAAAGCCTTTTCCCCTTCCTACCCCACACTCCATCCCACGTCCCCCTTCAACTCCCTTTCTCATCTTCTTTTATCTCCTTCTCTTCCTTCTCTTACTCGTCCCTCCCTCTCCTTCCTCACCATTCATGCATTCCATCAGCAGGCATCTATTTAGTACCTTCTGGTATCAGACACTGTGCTGCTTGCAGAGACGACTGAGTCAAGACTCCAGGCTCCTCCAGAGGAGTTGTGGAGGGCGGGGCAGACCTGCTGACAGGCCAGGGAAGCTACATTTGGCAAAGAGAGTTACTGGTAAATCTCCTAGCACATTCAGGTGTGCAGGCAGCACATCTAAAACTGAGGAAACTCTGGGGATCAAGGAGGCAAGATGTGAGAAACTCCAAAAAGTACCCATCTGGTGTAGCCGATTCACCTATGTAGCTCCTCTCTCCTATCTCATCACAGGGAGGGGCATCTGAGTGGGGAAGAACATGGGCTGTACATACAGACTGCCCCATGTTCAAGTCTCAGATCTACTGCTTTCTGTGTGATCATAAACAACTCACTTAATCCTTTTGTCCTCAACTTTTTCTTCTTTGAAATGGGAAAAATAATACTGGTCTCACTGGATGATCATGAGGATAAAATGAGGTAATATACACCAGAGTGCTTTGCTTCAGGTGTGGGTTATATATATAATATTTTGACGAGAAGCCAAGAACCTTCACACGGTGGTCCCCGATTCATTGCCAAAGGCTACTGGAGGAAGGAGAGAACAGGGTGGGGAGACGCTGCTGCAGCTGGTTTAGGTGATAAGCGATTAGGGAGTGGTAGTGGGACAAGGATATGGAGGCCCAGAGGATTCCAACAGGACTCTGGATTGCTTTTTGCTACTGAAGTAAACCACCCCAACTTTATCTGGGCAGCCCTCTGGCTGCTCTTGGCAGGGGCTTCGGAGAGGCTGTGTGAGTCAGGTCCATGTGGCTGATGTGGGGAGGGAGGGAAGGTTGGGGGGGACTGATGCCCAGGCTGGGCCACGCTGGCTTGGAGAAATTGTTCCTGAAAGTCCCTGGCAGGAAGTGGGCTGCTGTGGACTGTTAACCTGCCATGCAGATCGACAAGTAAACAGTCTTCAATGAGAATCCCAGATGCCCTGTGCGTTCCAGAGAACCAAACAGTCCTTCCAGGCTCCAGGTAGGGGCCAGCTCGAGGAAGCCCTGCACATAAGCTGAGGCAGGGCTGCTGATCTCTCACCCCTCCAGCATCTGGATGGGGGTCTTGTCCAGGAGACCTCAGTATCTTCCTATAACCAGACAAGCAGTGTCCACACAGAGAAAAGGAGCCTGGCAGTACAGATGGCACAAATGTATCACCCTTCGCTCGGGGTGGGAAAAATCATTCTGGGGTCTGCTTGGGCTTTCTAGACAGAGCAAATGAGCTGGGCTATAGACATGGGTGACCATGTGGTAGGTTTCCGTGGATACCCCCAGTTTCCACCACAGTTAGATCCATCACCAGTCAGGGCACAGCTGGGTTTGGGAGGATGCCAGGTAGTTACTGTATATATGCTGGGAATTTATTGGCTTGTGCTGAGGAGGGGTGGAAAGGGAGGGGAGGAAATGGAACACATCTGGTGATCTGGTTTTTTGTTTTCCCACTCCCAGCTAAGGACCTTGGCTGATTTGGGAGCTGGAGGAAGAAGGCATGGAAATAGAGCAAGGGTATGGGAAAATAGGGCAAAGAGCACATGCCACATGGCTGGTTTGATCCTGGGAGGGATCCAGGTTTGATCCTCTTCTCCTCATGGAGTAGGAGAGGCTCAGTTTCCCCATCTGAAAATTCAGTGATGAAAAAGAGTGTGAACAAATGTACATTTAGCAGTATCTCCAACATGGAAACAACATGCAATCATATATCCACATGTAAATCTGAAGAAGCATATAAACATACATACCCAAACATGCATACCTTCAAACATGCATACCTTCAAGTATACTTTTAAACATAGCCATAAACTCTACAATGAAAACCCACACTTCCTTTCTTACACACACTGTCACTGAAATGCACATAGACTTGTTCATCAAGACCAGAGGAGGTCATGTTGCCCCTTAAGATCAAGATAAATGTGCCTCGAACCATCTTCATTCCTTGGATTCTGCAGAGTCTAATGCCTACCTCATGTTTTCTGCAAATAGCCAGAGGGCTTTCCTGACTTTGATTCATTGGTTGAGTTTATGGTCTTCAGCCATCCCTGATGACCATCCCTGCTCCACACCACCTCGGTTCATATGGAGAACACGGGAGAAACACTCAACAAGGCTTCTTGTGATGTATCAAACTTAGGAAGGTTCAAAGAAATGAAGAGATTTACATCATATCAATGCAAACAACTTAAAAGTAAACAATAGATATTTCTGTTCTTATTCTTAAAAATCCACTGGTTATTTTCATAGTTCAGGATCCAGATTTTTTCCACATTACTCAATGACTCTCTTTATCTTTTTCTCTGTCGTCTTCTTAGGAGCAAAACTAAATTCCTCTCATTTTCATTTATAGAGCAATTCAGCTCTCTCCAACCTCTATGCCAAAACTTGGCTTCTGAACCCCTGTAGCATAGCCAGAAACCACTGGAAACTCTGAAAATAGCCCCCCTGGCTTGTTGATTAAGATCCTAGATCAGAGGCCATCTGCTGCCCTCATTGTCCTCCATTAGGGAGTAGTTTATATTTTTCCAGTTAAATATAAATATTCAAATACACACTTAGATACAGAAACACAGAGCCCTCTATTCATCTTCTCCAAATAGATTAGACAGAAAATGAACTCATCTATACCATGCTCAGTAAGTTAAATCTAAAATTTCCCCCCTCACTTTCCACTCCCCACTTGTAGAGTTCCCAGGACTCTTCTCCCCCTGGATTTACTCATTTATAAAGTCAACATCACTGAGAGTCTGTTATATGCCAAACACTTTTTTGGGGGATGCAAAGATGAATATAGCAATGCCTCACAACTCAAAAGAGCTCAAATTGTAGATGGAGTGTCAGATAAGTACGTAAACATAAAATCATGATAAAATGAGATTGTGATAGAGGAAGTAAAATGTGCTATGAGAACACAGAGGAAGGGCGGTTTAACCAGTTTGGGGTGGGGGATATAGAAATTCATCACTTAAAGAAGAGGAGGCATCACTGTGGACCAAACCTTCATTCACTCATTCATTCATTCATTCACTATTTTGCAAAACTGTGCTAAGCAGTGAACAAAACAGAGGTTACTTGATAATGGAAGCTATAGGCTTTAACAAATATGTGAGTGTTCTGGAAAGCAAAGCTGAGAGTCAGGTAAACCTTTCTGAGGAGGTGACATTTAAGGTGAGACCTAAAAGGAGAAAAGAGTTAGCTAGCTGAAAGAGAGTGGGATCATGTTCAAGCAGAGGAAGGAACATGTTTGAAGGCCTAAATGCAAGAAAGTGCCTTTGAGAAACACAAAGAAGTTTAACATCATTGGTTCTAAGTGACACAGATGAGAGTGGTATGAAATGAGGCTGGGGGAATAGGCAGGGACCAGCCATATTAAGGAATTCCCTCTGACACACACACTTTATTCTAATACAGTAGAGTACAGAAGGGGGGTGGGGAGGGATCTTTAAGAAAGCAGAGCCTGGACTGGACACTTGGGTTCAACCCCATGGCTTAAAGAGCTTTGGGGTGAAGGTTGATTCTGAGCAGCATGTGGCTGAGTCTGGAAGCCGCTCTGGATCTAGTCACCCTGGAGGCATGGTTTACAAGGAGCAGGAGTGTAAGCTAACAGAGCTATAACCTTGGGTATACTGTAGCCAAGTGTCACAATGAAGGCATGAAATTCTCCTCCCCAAAGACCCTCCACTATGGCCAGTTTAGGGACGTGAATCAGCAAGGATATCTCTGCAGCAGCAGCGGGGAGGCATCAGGTGGGTATGAGACACAGCCAATGGCAGTGAAAAGGGAGAATCTGCTGATAACCTGGCATATTCTCAGATTCTCTCTTCTCGTGGCAATTGAATGCCAGATTGACTCCTTTGGACTGAATAGTTACTGTGTTCCTCAGGTTCAAAAGGGATTCTGGATATCATGCTAATTTGAACAGATTGGAGCTCAGGTGGTTAATGTGAATATTAAAGAGTCAGCACCTTATTTTTACCCCAAGCTGGTGAAGCTGATCGTACCAGTAAACTGAACTAAAGGATGAGAAGCCACTGAAAACTTTTAGGCAAGAAAATGTCAAGATCAGAATTACGTTTGTAAAAGATTACTTTGAACACTGTATGAGGAATGAATTAAAGGGTAGAGAGAAATCAAAGCCAGAGAGTCCAATTAGATATTATATTATTCAGCTTCAAGTAAAGAAATACTCAACGTAGCTTAAAACCTGTAACGACATTTATAGTTTACCATCAGGAAATAATGGGTATTAAACTCAACCTCAGTAATGACTGGGCAGCTCAGCAATATCATTAAAGACCCAAGTGTATGCTACCCTTCTGTTCTACTATCTTCCATGTGCTAGTTTTTTATTGTCTCGCTTGTCCCCTTGTGGTTTCAAGATGGCTGCCTCAGTTCCAGACACAACGATATTATTCAAGGCAGGGAGAAGGAGGAAGGGATAATGATACCCACCATCTATTCCTTTTTTACAGAAAAGCAAACCTTTCCCAGAAGCCTATCATAGATGTTTCTTTACATCTCATTGGTCAGATGTGGGTCACACTGCCCCTCAAACTGCAGATGAGGCTGGAAAATTGAACTTCTGGCTGAGAAGACTAGGATTGTTTATTGTAATTCAGTTTCTGGAGCCAGACACATTGTTGCCCAGAGCAAAATTGGGGTTCTGATAAGTAAAAAGGGAAGCAACTGCTACAGGAAATAAACAGTGATGGTCAGAGACAAGAGTTGATGGCCTGGAATAAGATGGTGGCATTGGAAATAGCAAGATATTTAAGAGGTGGACTTGCTGATAAGATGCAGGGCCTGAAGGAGGGGAAGGAGTTAAGGATGCTTCCCAGGTTTCCAGCTTGGATTATGCCATTTATTAAGACAGACGACATTGGGAAGAAAACAGGTTTGGGGGAAAATGAAGAGTTCACTTTTAGATATTTTGAGCTTAAGGCATTGCATGTATCAAGTGTTGATATCAAGTATACAGGTGGATATATCAGCTGGAGCTCAGGAGAAAGGTCTGGGCTGTAGATATAGATTTAAGAGTCACCAGAAGCCATAAGAGTAGGTGAATTTATTAGCGGTGATGCTTTGGGTTGCAAGGAAAGAAACATAACTCAAACAAGGTAAAGGAGGAAAACAAAAGTAATCGTTGGCTCATAGAGCAGGAAATGTATGGGATGGACCTAGATTTTGGCACAAGAATATTTGGTACTCAAATTTGGATGTTGGGTTTCTCTTCTGCCTGCAGCTCTCACGTTTGTTTATCTTTTACAAGATTACACAGTGTTTTCATGTATGTATTATTTCATTGTATCCTCATGATTATCTCCAGGCAGGTATCTTATTATCCCCATTTTAAAGATGGAAACCTAACCCTGAAAGATGAAGTGACCTGTCCTCACTCAAGAGAGGAACAGAATTTTGAATTTGCAGTGCACAAGGAACTCGGACCCTAAAGGTCCAGGACCTCTGCCGTGGGCAGAAGGGGCTTCTCTGTGCAACTGTGACTGTTCCCTTCCTGCTCTCAAATGGAGCATAACTAATGACAGTCTCTGTCACTGAACATTAGCAAAAACTGAAGGCCACAATGCAATATCCCAACATTTTTCTACTAAGTTCCCCAAATCACCACTCCCCATAGGTCCAGGGAACTGATCAAGTGGCTGACTGTTTAAACACCTGCCTCCCACCACATGACCACATTGCCTTCTTCCCACTTGGAAGGCTGTAGTCTCCACTGCTCCCTGACACCCCACCAGGCTTCAGCCAGCTCAACATTTTTGGTCTATTTTTTTTAAATTAAATTTATTTACTTTGTGACAATTGTAGACTCACATGCAGTTGTAATAAATAATGCAGAGAGATCCTATGTACTCTACCCAGTTTCCACCAGTGGTAAAATCTTGCAAAACTGTAGCTCAGTCTCTCAGCCAGGATGTTGACATTGCTACAGTCAAGATACAGAACATTCCTACCACAAGGTTTCCTCACATCGCTTTTGTAGCCACACCCACTTCCCTCCCACCCCACACCCTCCTTAACACCTGGCAGCCATTAATTTGTTCTCCATTTCTATAATTTTGTCAATTAAAGAATGTTGTATAAATGGAATCACATAATGTGCAAACTTTGGGGATTGGCTTTTTTCACTTGGCATAATTCTTTGGATATCCATCCAGGTTGCAGGGTTTATGAATAGCTGATTCGTTTTTGTTGCTTAAGTAGCAGTTCATAGTATAGATGTACCATATTTTGTTTAACCATCGAAGGACATCTGCACTGGGACATTACAAATAAAGCTGCCAAAAACATTCATGTGCAGGTTTTTGTGTGACCATCAGTCCTTTCCCTGGGATAAATTCCCAAGAGTATAAGTGCTGGATCATATAGTAGTTGAATATTTAGTTGCTGTTTTGGTTTTTTTAAGAAACTGCCGAACTGTTTTTTAGGGTGTTGACCCAAAGGCTATCTTTTTAACTGTTAGCCATTTTGATGGATGTGTAGTGATGTCTGATTGTGGTTTTAATTTGCAATTCCCTAATGGTTAATGATGCTGAGTATCTTTTCATGTGCTTATGTGCCGTCTATATATCCTCTTCAGCAAAATGACTCTTCATATCTTTTGCCCATTTCTAATGGGATTGTTTGTTTTTTTAATGTTGAGTTTGGAGAGTTCTTTATATATTTTAGATACTATTACTTTGTTGCATGTGTAGTTTACAAATATTTTCTCTCACTCTTTAGCTTGACTTTTCATCCTCCTAATAGGGTCTCAAAATTTTTTTTTTAATTAGAGCAATTGTAGGTTTACAGAATAATCATTCAGAAAATACAGAGTTCTCTTATATCACCCCCTTCAAACACAATATTCCCTATTATTAATCTTTTACATTAGTGCTGTACCATTACTACAATTGATGGAACAATATTATTATAATTATGCTATTACCTATAGTCCATAGTTTACAGTAGGGTTCACTCTTTGTGTTGTACAGTTCTAAGGAGGTTTCTAAAAATTTTTTAATCTGGTAACAGATTTACAACCTCAAATTTCCCATTTTAACAACTTTAAAATATACAATTCTATGGTGTTAATTATATTCACAATATTGTGCTGCCATAGCCACCACCATCCATTACCAAAACTTTTCCAACATCCTAAACTGAAATCTGTAACAATTAAACATTAATTCCCCATTCCCCATCCCTACCCTGGCTCCTGGTAGCCTGTATTCTAGTTTCTCACTTTATGAATTTTTATATTCTAATTATTTCATATGAGTGAGATCCTTTTGTTTGGCTTATTTCACTCAATATGATGTCTTCAAGATTCATTCATGTTATGGTACACATCAGAACTTTTATGGCTGAGTACTATTTCATTGTACATATCAACCACATTCATTTATCCATTCTCCCATGGATCAACATTTGGGTTGCTGCTACCTTTCAGCAGTTGTGAATAATACCATTAGGAACATCAGTATGCAAATAGTGGTTCAAGTCCCTGTTTTCAGTTGTATACCTAGAAGTGGAATTGCTAGGTCATATGGTAATCCTATATGTAACTTTCTGAGGAATTGCAAAACTGTTTTCTAAAGAGACTGTGCCATTTTACATTCCCACCAACAAAGAATGTCCACTTCCTCTCCAACACTTGTTATTTTCCATTTTCTACTAGTAGCCATTCTAGTGGGTGTAAAATGGTATCTCATTGTGGTTCTCGTTTGTATTTCCCTAATGTCTGATAATGTTGAGCATCTTTTCATGTATTATTGGCCATTTGTTTTTCTTTTCTGGAGAAATGCCTATTCAATTCCTTTGTCCATTTTTAAAATGGGTTGTTTGTCTTTTTTTATTGAGTTTAGGAATTCTTTATATATTCCTGATAATAAATCATTATCATATGTATGGTTTCCAAATATTTTCTCCCATTCTGTAGTAGTCTTTTTACTTTCTTGAAAAAGTCCTTTGATGCACAAAAGTTTTTAATTTTGATGACGTCCCAATTTTTCTTTTGTTGTTTGTGCTTTTTGTGTAAAGTCCAAGAAGCCATAGCCTAATACAAGATGTTTGCTTGTGTTTTTTTCTAGGGATTTTATAGTTTTAGTTCTTATATTTACGTCTTTTGTGGAGCATGAGTTTTTAATTTTTATGAAGTCCAATTTATCAATTTTTCCTTTTATAGAGCATGTCCAAAAACAAGTTTTAGAACCCTTTGCCTTAGCCCTAGATACTGAAGATTTTCTCCTATGTGTTTTTCTAAAAATTTTATAGTTTTATGTTTTACATTTAAATCTGTAATCTATTTTAAGTTAGCTTTTGGTCCAATTGCTCTAGCACCGTTTTTGGAAAAGGCTACTTTTCCTCCTCATTGAGTTGCTTTTGCAATATTTGGTAATATTTATGTGGGTCTATTTTTGGATTTTCTGTTCTGTTTCATTGATCTATGAGTCTATCTCTCCACAATTCACAAACAGTCTTCATTATGGTAGCCATATAGCAAGTCTTAAAATTGGGTAGACTGATTCCTCTCACTCTATTCTACTTCAAAATTGTTTTAGCTACTCTAGTTCCTCAGCCTTTCCATATAAATTTTATAATAATCTCATCTGCACCTATAAAAATCTTGCTGAAATATTGATATGAATTCAGTTAAACTTCTACATCAATTTGTAGAGAATTGACATCTTTACCTTTCAATCCATGAACGTAGTATGTCTCTTCACTTATTTAGATCTTCATTTATTTCTTTCATCAATACAGTATAGTTTACAACATGCAAGTCCTTACATGTTTTGTTAGATTTACACCTAAGTATTTGATTTTTAAGCAACTGTAAATGGTATTTTTAAAAATTCCAGTGTACACATTTCCATTACTAAAATGTAGAAATACAATTGATTTTTGTATGTGTATCTTGTATACTGCAACCTTACTCTACTCACTTATTAATACCAGGGATTTTTGTAGATTCCTTGAGATTTTCTATGTAAACAATCATGACATCTACAAATGGGGCAGTTTTATCTCTTATTTTTTGATCTGCATGCCTTTTATTTCCTTTTCTTGTCTTATTGCACTGGATAGAACTTCCAGTACTATGCTGAATTGGAATGATGAGAGGGCATATCTTTGCCTTGTTTCTGATCTTAGGGGGAAAGCATTCAGTCTTTCACCATTAATTATAATGCTAGACATATATTTCTGTAAAAGCTCTTTATGAAGTTGGGGAAGTTCCCCCTCTATTCCCATTTTTTTCATGAATGGATGTCATGTTTTATCAAGTGCTTGTTTTGCAATGATTGATATGATCATGTGATTTTTCTTCTTTGGCCTGTTAATGTGTTGTACTGAATGATTTTGAAATATTGAACCAAACTTTATGACTGGGATTAGTTCTACTTTGTCTTTTTATATTGGTGAATCCTTTTTGCTAATATATTGTTAAGGATTTTTGCATCTATATTTATGAGGAATGTTGATCTGTAGCTTTCTTTTTCTGTAATTTC
Source organism: Choloepus didactylus (assembly GCF_015220235.1). Classification (NCBI taxonomy): domain Eukaryota; kingdom Metazoa; phylum Chordata; class Mammalia; order Pilosa; family Megalonychidae; genus Choloepus; species Choloepus didactylus. The sequence continues at coordinate 57,134,720 of NC_051308.1, read as the reverse complement.
TCTGGTTTCAGTGTCAGAGTAATAGAAGCTTCATAAAATAAATTGGGAAATGTTCCCTGCTAGAATACTGGCTAGAACTTCCACTACAGTGTGGAATAGCAGTAGTGAAAATGGACATCTATCTTGTACCGGATTGTAGGGAGAAAGCTTTCAGTGGGGAAAGTTTTCAGTGTTTTTTTCATATATGCCATTTACTGTGTTGAGAAATTTCCCTTTTATTCCTAGTTTTCTGGTGTTTTTATCAAGAAATGGTCCAAATTTTGTAAAATGCTTTTTGTGCATCAATTGAGATGATCAGGTGGTTTCTTTCCCTTCATTTTATTAATATAGTTTGTTACATTAATTAATTTTCTTATGTTGAAACATGTTTGCATTCCTGGGATAAATCTCCAATTGGTCATAGTGTATAATCCTTATAATGTGCTGTTGGATTAGGTTTGCTGATAATTTGTTGAGGAATTTTGCATCTTCATTCATAGGGGATATTTGTGTGTAATTTTCTTTTCTTGTAATACCTTTATCTGGCTTTGGCATTAGGATGATGCTGGCCTTTAGAATGAGTTAGGAAGTGGTTCCTCTGGTTCAATTTTTTTGTAAGAGTTTAAGAAGGATTGCTTTTAATCTTTCTTTGAATGTTTGGTAAAATTTTCCAGTGAAGCCATATGACCCTGGACTTTTCTTTGTTGGGAAGTTTTTGATTACTGATTTCAATCCTGTAATTTGTTATTGGACTGTTGATATTTCCATTTCTTTTTGAGTTAGTTTAGGTAATTTATTTGATTTTAGGAAGTTGCCTATTTAATCAAGGTTATTTAATTTGTTGGTGTACAGTTGTTCATAGTATCCTCTTATAATCCTTTTTATTTTTATACAGTCAGCAGTAAGGTCCCTGTTTGCATTTTTTTATTTCAGTTATTTGAATGCTCTTTGTCAGTCTAACTAAAGATTTGTTAATTTTATTGATCTTTTTCAAAGAATCAACTTTTGGTTTCATTGATTCTCTCTATTGTTTTTCTATTCCGAATTTCATTAATCTCTACTGTAATCTTTATTATTTCCTTTCTTCTGTTTTGGTTTGCTCTTTTTCTTCTAGTTCCTCCAGGTGTGATGTTAGGTTATTGATCTGAGATCTTTCTTCTTTTTCCATCCACTCTACTTATGCAGGGAATTACATTGATTGATTTTCATATGTTGAACCACCCTTGCATTCCTTTTATAAATCCCAGTTAGTCATGGTGTATGATCTTTTAAATATGCTGTTAGATTCAGTTTGCTAGTATTTTGTTAAGGATTTTTGCATTTAATATTCATACAGGAAATTGCTCTGTATTATATTCATAAGGGAAATTGTGATATCTTTGCCAGGCTTTGATACCAGAGTAATGCTGGCCTCATAGACTGAATTAGGAAGTATTCCCTCCTCTTGCATTCTTTGGAAGAGTTTGAGAAGGAATGGTCTTAATTCTTCTTTAAATGTTTGTTAGAATTCACCAGTGAAGTCATCTGGTCCTGGACTTTTATTTTGGTGGAAGTTTTAGTTTTTGTTTTTTTAATTGATTCAATCTCCCTAATTGTTATAGGTTTGCTGATGTTTTATATTTCTTCTTGAGTCACTTTGGGTAATTCATATATTTTTAGGAATTTTTCCATGTCTTCTAGATTATCTAGTTTGTTGGCATAAGATAGTCCATAATATTCTCTTATAATCCTTTTTATTTCTGTAAGGGCAGTAGTGATAGCACCACTTTCCTTTCTGATTTTAGTTATTCACATCTTTTCTCCTTTTTTTCTTTGTCAGTCTAGCTCAAGGTTTGTCAATTTTATTGATTTTTTTCAAAGAACCAGCTTTTTGTTTTTTTTGTTCTCTCAATTGTTTTTCTGTTCTCTATTTCATTTCTCTCTCTTCAACTCTTAATTACTTCCTTTCTTCTGCTAACTTTGGGTTTACTTTGTCCTGTTTTTCTAGTTTCTCAAGATGTGAAGTTGGTTATTAATTTGAGATCATTCTTCTTTTTAAATATAGGTATTCATGACTGTAAATTTCCCTCTAAGCACTACCTTCACTGCATCCATAAGTTTTGGTGTGTTATGTCATTGTTTTCATTTGTCTCTAAGTATTTTCTAATTCCCTTGTAATTTCTTCTTTAACCCATTGGTTTTTTAAGAGTGTGCTGTGAATAGGAGGAGGGATGGGGCAAGATGGCAGACTGGTGAGCTGTATGTTTTAGTTACTCCTCCAGGAAAGTAGGTAGAAAGCCAGGAACTGCGTGGAATGGACATCACAAAGCAATTTGACTTTGGGCATACTTCATACAACACTCATGAACAAGTCGAACTGCTGAGATCAGCGAAATCTGTAAGTTTTTGCTGCCAGGGGACCCGCGCTCCTCCTTGCCAGGCTCAGTCCCGTGGGAAGAGGGGCCGTCAGTGCTGGGAAGGAGAAGAGAGAACTGCAGTGGCAGCTCTTATTGGAAACTCATTCTACTGATCCAAACTCCAACACAGATAGACTGAGACCAGATACCAGAGAATCTGAGAACAGCCAGCCCAGCAGAGAGGAGACAGGCATAGCAAAAAAACAGCAAGAAAAACTCCAAAATAAAAGTGGAGGATTTTTGGAGTTCTGGTGAACATAGAAAGGGGAAGGGCAGAGCTCAGGCCCTGAGGCTCATATGCAAATCCCGAAGAAAAACTGATCTCTCTGCCCCCGGATCTTTCCTTAATGGCCCTAATTGCTTTGTCTCTTAGCATTTCAATAACCCATTAGATCTGCAAGGAGGGCTTTTTTTTTTATATCTTCTTTTTTTCAGTTTCTAAAACAATTACTCTAAGAAGCCCAATACAGAAAGCCTCAAAGACTTGCAATTTGGTCAGGTCAAGACAAGAGCAGAACTAAGAGAGCTCTGAGACAAAAGGCAATAATCCAGTGGCTGAGAAAATTCACTAAACACCACAACTTCCCAAGAAAAAGGGGGTGTCCGCTCACAGCCATCATCCTGGTGGACAGGAAACACTCCTGCCCATCGCCAGCCCCATAGCTCAGAGCTGCCCCAGACAACCCAGTGTGACGGAAGTGCTTCAATTAACATGCACACACCACAAAACTGGGCATGGACATTAGCCTTCCCTGCACCCTCAGCTGGTTGTCCCAGACTTGGGAAGGTGGAGCAGTGTGAATTAACAAAGCCCCATTCAGCCATCATTTCAGCAGGCTGGGAGCCTCCCTACACAGCCCAACAGCCCAGAACCACCCTGGGGAGATGGCACTCACCTGTGACATAGCACAGTCATCCCTCAACAGATGACCAGGGGGTGCATGGCCTGGAAGAGGGACCCATTCGCAAGTCTCAAGAGCCATACACCAATACCAAGGACTTGTGGGTCAGCGGCAGAGACAAACTGTGGCAGGACTGAACTGAAGGATTAGACTATTGCAGCAGCTTTAAAACTCCAGGAACACCAGGGAGATTTGATTGTTAGAGCCACCCCCCTTCCTGACCGCCCAGACACACACCCCATATACAGGGCGGGCAACACCAACTACACATGCAAGCTTGGTACACCAATTGGACCCCACAAGACTCACTCCCCCACTCACCACAAAGGTAAAGCAGGGGAGAACTGGCTTGTGGAGAACAGGTGGCTCATGGACGCCACCTGCTGGATAGGTAGAGAAAGCGTACTCCACGAAGCTGTAGATCTGATAAATTAGAGATAAAGACTTCAATTGCTCTACAAATCCTAAAAGAACCCTATCAAGTTCATCAAATGCCAAGAGGCCAAAAACAACAGAAAATTATAAAGCATATGAAAAAACCAGACGATATGGATAACCCAAGCCCAAGCACCCAAATCAAAAGATCAGAAGAGACACAGTCCCTAGAGCAGCTACTCAAAGAACTAAAGATGAACAATGAGACCATACAATGGGATACAAAGGATATCAAAAAGACCCTAGAAGAGCATAAAGAAGACATTGCAAGACTAAATAAAAAAATAGATGATCTTATGGAAATTAAAGAAACTGTTGACCAAATTAAAAAGATTCTGGATACTCATAGTACAAGACTAGAGGAAGCTGAATAATGAATCAGTGACCTGGAAGATGACAGAATGGAAAATGAAAGCACAAAAGAAAGAATGGGAAAAAAAAATAAAAAAAAATAAAAATGGACCTCAGGAATATGATAGATAATATAAAACGTCCGATATAAGACTCATTGGTGTTCCAGAAGGGGAAGAAAAGGGTAAAGGTCTAGGAAGAGTATTCAAAGAAATTGTTGGGGAAAACTTCCCAAATCTTCTAAACAACATAAATACACAAATCATAAATGCCCAGCAAACTCCAAATAGAATAAATCCAAATAAACCCACTCCGAGACATATTCTGATCACACTGTCAAACACAGAAGAGAAGGAGCAAGTTCTGAAAGCAGCAAGAGAAAAGCAATTCACCACATACAAAGGAAACAGCATAAGACTAAGTAGTGACTACTCAGCAGCCACCATGGAGGCGAGAAGGCAGTGGCACGATATATTTAAAATTCTGAGTGAGAAAAATTTCCAGCCAAGAATACTTTATCCAGCAAAGCTCTCCTTCAAATTTGAGGGAGAGCTTAAATTTTTCACAGACAAACAAATGCTGAGAGAACTTGCTAACAAAAGACCTGCCCTACTGGAGATACTAAAGGGAGCCCTACAGACAGAGAAACAAAGAAAGGACAGAGACTTGGAGAAAGGTTCAGTACTAAAGAGATTCGGTATGGGTACATTAAATGATATTAATAGAGAGAGGGGAAAAATATATATGACAAACATAAACCAAAGGATAAGATGGCTGATTCAAGAAATGCCTTCATGGTTATAACGTTGAATGTAAATGGATTAAACTCCCCAATTAAAAGATATAGATTTGCAGAATAGATTTAAAAAAATGAACCATCAATATGTTGCATACAAGAGACTCATCTTAGACACAGGGACACGAAGAAATTGAAAGTGAAAGGATGGAAAAAAATATTTCATGCAAGCTACAGCCAAAAGAAAGCAGGAGCAGCAATATTAATCTCAGATAAAATAGACTTTAAATGCAGGGATGTTTTGAGAGACAAAGAAGGCCACTACATACTAATAAAAGGGGCAATTCAACAAGAAGAAATAACAATCATAAATGTTTATGCACCCAATCAAGGTGCCACAAAATACATGAGAGAAACACTGGCAAAACTAAAGGAAGCAATTGATATTTCCACAATAATTGTGGGAGACTTCAACACATCACTCTCTCCTATAGATAGATCAACCAGACAGAAGACCAATAAGGAAATTGAAAACCTAAACAATCTGATAAATGAATTAGATTTAACAGACATATATAGAACATTACATCCCAAATCACCAGGATACACATACTTTTCTAGTGCTCATGGAACTTTCTCCAGAATAGATCATATGCTGGGACATAAAACAAACCTCAATAAATTTAAAAAGATTGAAATTATTCAAAGGACATTCTCAGACCACAATGGAATACAATTAGAAGTCAATAACCATCAGAGACTTAGAAAATTCACAAATACCTGGAGGTTAAACAACACACTCCTAAACAATCAGTGGGTTAAAGAAGAAATAGCAAGAGAAATTGCTAAATATATAGAGACGAATGAAAATGAGAACACAACATACCAAAACCTATGGGATGCAGCAAAAGCAGTACTGAGGGGGAAATTTATAGCACTAAATGCATATATTAAAAAGGAAGAAAGAGCCAAAATCAAAGAACTAATGGATCACTGAAGAAGCTAGAAAACAAACAGCAAACTAATCCTAAACCAAGTAGAAGAAAAGAAATAACAAGGATTAAAGCAGAAATAAATGACATAGAGAACAAAAAAACAATAGAGAGGATAAATACACCAAAAGTTGGTTCTTTGAGACGATCAACAAGATTGACAAGCCCCTAGCTAGACTGACAAAATCAAAAAGAGAGAAGACCCATATAAACAAAATAATGAATGAAAAAGGTGACATAACTGCAGATCCCAAAGAAATTTAAAAAATTATAAGAGGATACTATAAACAACTGTATGGCAACAAACTGGATACTGTAGAGGAAATGGACAATTTCCTGGAAACATATGAACAACCTAGACTGACCAGAGAAGAAATAGAAGACCTCAACCAACCCATCACAAGCAAAGACATCCAATCAGTCATCAAAAATCTTCCCACAAATAAATGCCCAGGGCCAGATGGCTTCACAGGGGAATTCTACCAAACTTTCCAAAAAGAACTGACACCAATCTTACTTAAACTCTTTCAAAACATTGAAGAAAATGGAACACTACCTAACTCATTTTATGAAGCTAACATCAATCTAATACCAAAACTAGGCAAAGATGCTACAAAAAAAGGAAAACTACCGGCCAATCTCCCTAATGAATATAGATGCAAAAATCCTCAACAAAATACTTGCAAATCAAATCCAAAGACACATTAAAAAAATCACACACCATGACCAAGTGGAGTTCATTCCAGGCATGCAAGGATGGTTCAACATAAGAAAATTAATCAATGTATTACAACACTTTAACAATTCGAAAGGGAAAAATCAAATGATCATCTCAATAGATGCTGAAAAAGCATTTGACAAAATCCAACATCTGTTTTTGATAAAAACACTTCAAAAGGTAGGCATTGAAGGAAACTTCCTCAATATGACAAAGAGCATATATGAAAAACCCACAGCCAGCATAGTACTCAATGGTGAGAGACTGAAAGCCTTCCCTCTAAGATCAGGAACAAGACAAGGATGCCCGCTGTCACCACTGTTATTCAACATTGTGCTGGAAGTGCTAGCCAGGGCAATCCGGCAAGACAAAGAAATAAAAGGCATCCAAATTGGAAAAGAAGAAGTAAAACTGTCATTGTTTGCAGACGATATGATCTTATATCTGGAAAACCCTGAGAAATCGACGATACAGCTACTAGAGCTAATAAACAAATTTAGCAAAGTAGCGGAATACAAGATTAATGCACATAAGTCAGTAATGTTTCTATATGCTAGAAATGAACAAACTGAAGAGACACTCAGGAAAAAGATACCATTTTCAATAGCAACTAAAAAAATCAAGTACCTAGGAATAAACTTAACCAAAGATGTAAAAGACCTATACAAAGAAAACTACATAACTCTACTAAAAGAAATAGAAGGGGACCTTAAAAGATGGAAAAATATTCCATGTTCATGGATAGGAAGGCTAAATGTCATTAAGATGTCAATTCTACCCAAACTCATCTACAGATTCAATGCAATCCCAATCAAAATTCCAACAACCTACTTTGCAGACTTGGAAAAGCTAGTTATCAAATTTATTTGGAAAGGGAAGATGCCTCAAATTGCTAAAGACACTCTAAAAAAGAAAAACGAAGTGGGAGGACTTAGACTCCCTGACTTTGAAGCTTATTATAAAGCCACAGTTGCCAAAACAGCATGGTACTGGCACAAAGATAGACATATAGATCAATGGAATCGAATTGAGAATTTGGAGATATACCCCCAGATCTATGGCCGACTGATCTTTGATAAGGCCCCCAAAGTCACTGAACTGAGTCATAATGGTCTTTTCAACAAATGGGACTGGGAGAGTTGGATATCCATATCCAAAAGAATGAAAGAGGACCCCTACCTCACACCCTACACAAAAATTAACTCAAAATGGATGAAAGATCTCAAAATAAAAGAAAGTACCATAAAACTCCTAGAAGATAATGTAGAAAAACATCTTCAAGACCTTGTATTAGGCAGACACTTCCTAGACTTTACACCCAAAGCACAAGCAACAAAAGAAAAAATAGATAAATGGGAACTCCTCAAGCTTAGAAGTTTCTGTACCTCAAAGGAATTTCTCAAAAAGGTAAAGAGGCAGCCAACTCAATGGGAAAAAAATTTTGGAAACCGTGTATCTGACAAAAGACTGATATCTTGCATATATAAAGAAATCCTACAACTCAATGACAATAGTACAGACAGCCCAATTATAAAATGGGCAAAAGATATGAAAAGACAGTTCACTGAAGAGGAAATACAAATGGCCAAGAAACACATGAAAAAATGTTCAGCTTCACTAGCTATTAGAGAGATGCAAATTAAGACCACAACGAGATACCTTCTAACACCGATTAGAATGGCTGCCATTAAACAAACAGGAAACTACAAATGTTGGAGGGGATGTGGAGAAATTGGAACTCTTATTCATTGCTGGTGGGACTGTATAATGGTTCAGCCACTCTGGAAGTCAGTCTGGCAGTTCCTTAGAAAACTAGATATAGAGTTACCATTCGATCCAGCGATTGCACTTCTCAGTATATACCTGGAAGATCGGAAAGCAGTGACACGAACAGATATCTGCACACCAATGTTCATAGCAGCATTATTCACAATTGCCAAGAGATGGAAACAACCCAAATGTCTTTCAACAGATGAGTGGATAAATAAAATGTGGTATATACACACGATGGAGTACTACACGGCAGTAAGAAGGAACGATCTCATGAAACATATGCAACATGGATGAACCTTGAAGACATACTGCTGAGCAAAATAAGCCAGGCACAAAAAGAGAAATATTATATGCTACCACTAATGTGAACTTTGAAAAATGTAAAACAAAGTAGACAAATAGAGAGCAATTAAGGAAGGGGGAACAATAATTAAGGAAGGGGGAACAATAATCCAAGAAGAACAGATAAGCTATTGTAGGTAAATTTAACGTTCTGGGAATGCCCAGGAATGACTATGGTCTGTTAATTTCTGATGGGTATAGTAGGAACAAGTTCACAGAAATGTTGCTATATTAAGCAACTTTCTTGGGGTAGAGTAGGAACATGTTGGAAGTATAGTAGTTATCTTAGGTTAGTTGTTGTATTCTTACTCCTTTGTTATGGTCTCTTTGAAATGTTCTTTTATTGTATTTTTAAATTTTTTTTATTTTTTTATTTTTCATATGGTTGATTTAAAGAAAAAAAGTTAAAAAAAACAAGGTAAAAAATATGTAGAGCCCCCTTGAGGAGCCTGTGGAGAATGCAGGGGTATTGGCCTACCCCACCTCGATGATTGCTAAGATGACCACAGACATAGGGGACTGGTGGTTTGATGGGTTGAGCCTCTACCACAGGATTTACCCTTGGGAAGACTGTTGCTGCAAAGGAGAGGCTAGGCTCCCTATAATTGTGCCTAAGAGCCTCCTCCCGAATGCCTGTTTATTGCTCAGATGTGGCCCTCTCTCTCTACCTAAGCCAACTTGAAAGGTGAAATCACTGCCCTCCCCCCTACGTGGGATCAGACACCCAAGGGAGTGAATCTCCCTGGCAACATGGAATATGACTCCTGGGGAGGAATATAGACCTGGCATCATGGGATGGAGAACAACTTCTTGACGAAAATGGGGATGTGAAAGGAAATGAAATAAGCTTCAGTGGCAGAGAGATTCCAAAAGGAGCTGAGAGATCACTCTGGTGGGCACTCTTATGCACAATTTAGACAACCCTTTTTAGGTTCTAAAGAATTGGGGTAGCTGGTGGTGGATACCTGAAACTATCAAACTACAACCCAGAACCCATGAATCTCGAAGACAATTGTATAAAAATGTAGCTTATGAGGGGTGACAATGGGATTGGGAAAGCCATAAGGACCACACTCCTCTTTGTCTAGTTTATGGATGGATGAGTAGAAAAATAGGGGAAGGAAACAAACAAACAAACAGACAAATGTACCCAGTGTTCTTTTTTTACTTCAGTTGCTCTTTTTCACTTTAATTATTATTCTTGTTATTTTTGTGTGTGTGCTAATGAAGGTGTCAGGGATTGATTTAGGTGATGAATGTACAACTTTGTAATGGTACTGTGAAGAATTGAATGTATGATTTGTTTTGTATGACTGAATGGTATGTGAATGTGAATATATCTCAATAAAATGGAGATTTTAAAAAAATAAATTAAAAAAAGTGTGCTGTTTAATTTCCACCTATTTGTAACTTTTCCAATTTTTCTTCTCTTATTTGTTTCTCATTTCATTGCATAGTGGTCAGAGAGGTTATTTTTTATGATTTCAATATTTTAAAATTTATATAGACCTCTCTTGTGCCCAAACACACAGTCTATCCTAGAGAATGATTGTGTGCACTTGAAAAGAATATGTATTCTGCTGTTGTTGGGTCAAGTGTTCTATACATGATCTAGTTAGATCTAGTTGGTTCACAGTTGTTCAGGTTCTCTTTTTCCTTACTGATCTTCTGTTTAGATGTTCTATCCAGTGTTGAAAGTGGCATATTGAAATTGCCAACTATTATTATATAACTGTCTATTTCTCCCTTCAAATCTGTCAATATTTGCCTTGTATATTTTGGGGATCTGCCACTTGGTGCATATATGTTTGTTATTGTTATGTTTTCTTGTTGAATTTATCCCTTTTCAGTATATAGTGTCGTTCTTTGTTCCATGTAACAGCTTTTGACTCAAAGTCAATTTTATCTAATATTAGTGTAGCTATCCCAACTCTCTTTTTGGTTACTATTTGCGTGGTATATTTTCCATCCTTTCATTTTTGACATATTTGTATCTATGAATCTAAGATGGGTCTTGAGTAGATAATTTATAGTTGGGTCATATTTCTTCAACCATTCTGCCTATCTTTACCTTTTCACTGGAGAGTCTAATCCATTTACTTTTAAGGAAATTACTGATGAGGCAAGATTTACTTCTGCCATTTTGCTATTGAATTTTGTAAATCTTATATCTTTTTCATCCTCCTTTCTTCCATTTCTGCCTTCCTTTTTTGTTTAGATGATCTTTATAATGAACCATTTTGAATCACTTACCCTTTCCTTTTGTGTAGTTATTTTAGATATTTTCTTTATGGTTACCATAGGAATTACATCTAGCATAATAAACGTATTACAGTGAAGTTTGTGTTCATTCCAACTTGACTTCAATAGCCTACTTGTACACTGTACTTATATCTTACCATCCCTCCTTTTAATGTTCTTGCCACAAATGTCACAAATTACATCTTTATGCATTGTGTGCCCAGTAACAAAGATTTATGCTTGTTTTTTGTGCATCTGAATTTTAAACTTTATAAGAAGTAAAAGACAACAATACAAAGAAAAATGAAACAATACTGGTATTTGTATTTACCCATTTACCAGACATCTTTTATTTCTTCATCTAGGATTGAGATACTGTCTAGTGTCCTTTCCTTTCAATATGAAGGACTTTCTTTAGCATTTCCTGTAAGACAGGTCCAGTGGTAATGAACCCCCTCAGGTTTTATTTGTCCAGAACTGTCTTAATTTCTCCCTCATTTGTGAAGGAAAATTTTGCCACTTATATTATTCTCAGGTAACAGTTTTTTTCTTCTTTCAACACTTTAAATATGTCCTCCTGGCCTCCATAGTTTCTATTGAGAAATTGGATGTTAATCTTATTAAGGATCCCTTATGTGTGACATATTGCTTCTCTCTTGTTGTTTTTAAGATTCCATCATTGTCCTTGGCATTGGACAGTTTGTTCATAATGTATCTCAGTGCAGATCCATTTGGCTTCATCCTGCTTGACATTCATTGAGTGTCTTGGATTTGTATATTTGTATCTTTCATCAGATTTAAGAAGTTTCCTGCCATCATTTCTTCACAAATTTTTTCCTGGCCCATTATCTCTATCTCCTCCTTCTGGGACTCCTATGATGTGTATATCAATATGCTTGGTATTGTTCCACAGTTGCCTCAGGTTCTGTTGACACTTTTTTCATTCTTCTTTCTTTTTGCTCCTCAACCTGAACAATTTCGTTTGTTTTGTCTTCAAGTCCACTGATCCTTTCCTTTGCCTCCTTGTGCCGGTTTGAGTGTATTGTGTCCCCCAAATGCCATTATCTTTGTGGTCTTGTGTGGGGCAGGTGTTTTGGTGATGGTTGGATTTGCTTGGAGTGTGCCCCACCCAGCTGTGGACAATGATTCTGATGAGATGTTCCCATGGAGGCGTGGCCCCGCCCATTCAGGGTGGGCCCTTATCGGTGGAGCTATATAAATGAGCTGACTCGGGGGGGAAGAAAGAGAGTGCAGCTGGGAGTGATGTTTTGAAGAGAAGCAAGCTTGCTAGAAAGGAACGTCCTGGGAGAAAGCCGTTTTGAGGCCGGAGCTTTGGAGCAGATGCCAGCTGCCTTCCAAGCTAGCAGATGTTTTCCGGATGCCATTGGCCATCCTCCGGTGAAGGTACCCGATTGCTGATGTGTTACCTTGGATGCTGGTACCAGAGAAGTGGGGTGCTTTTGCTGCTGAGTTTGCAGATACCAAACATGTTGGAACGGCTTTTTAAATGGATAAGGAGGAGTTTCTGGAAGAGTTGTGAGGAGCTTGATAGAAAAGGCCAAAACTGCTTTAAAGAGACTGTTTGTGGAAATATGGACTTTAAAGATACTTCTGATGAGGACTTGAGCAGAAATGATGAATGTGTTGTTGCAAACTGGAAGAAAGGTGATCCTTCTTTTAAAGTGGCACAGAATTTGGCAAAATTGAGTCCTGGTGTCAGATGGAAGGAAGAATCTGGAAGCAACAACCTGGAATATTTAGCTGAGGAGATCTCCAGACTACATGTGGAGGATATACCCTGGCTTCTCCTTGCAGCTTATAGTAAAATGCGAGCAGAGAGAGATAAACTTAGAACTGAACTCTTGGGTTCAAAGAAACCAGAAGCTGATGGCTTGGAAAATTATGAGCTTCCAGGGGGTGGAATTCCAGAAGCTACAGCCCAACGTGAGGATATAACCAAACATGGAACCCAGCCGCCATTTCAGTACAAGCCAAGATTGGAAAAGGAGTTATCCAGAAAGGATTTGTGGAAGGTCCTATTGTCTAATGGCTTTGACCCCTGTGTGCTTCATGCAAAGCCAACAGAATTTTTGCGAGATCTTTATAGACAGAGCCATTGCCGGTCTGGACTGGAGGAGACAGACAAGGGAAAAATTAAAGGAAAAATCTCTTCAAAGACAGAGCCATGGAGGTTGAGGTCTGGAGTCAGGAGGTCTGGGGCTGGGAGAGCGGAGCAGCCCACATGCATGGAAAGGGTGAGTTTGCCCTGGAGGTTGAGGGCGGGCTTTCCGCCTCGATGCTCTGGAAGGGTTTTGCCACCTCAGGTCCCAGAGAGGGTGGAGCACATTTCCAGGGAATTGAGGAGAGCCTGGCTGCCACCACACTGTTCTGAAGGGGTTGAGCGTGTGCCCCGGAGATGGAAGGGAATCCGGGAGCTGCCCCGAGGTTTGAGGAGGGTGGAGCCGAGAAGGTGGTCTCCCCAATGTGTGGATATGTTGGAGCACTCACCCAAGTGTTTGGAGAAGAAACAGCTGCCAAAAAGGCCCTTGGGAAGGGTTAGGCTCCCACTCTCTCAAGCCCCAAGGATGCAACATTGTTCTGTAAATGACTCTCGGTCTTTGAAATCTAATGCAGTTTGTCCTGCAGGTTTTAGGAACTGTTTTGCTCCTGTTAACCCTGTTTTCCTTACTGTTTCTCCTTATGGCAATGGAAATGTTTATCCTATGCATGTCTCTCCTTTGTATATTGGAAGCACATAACTTGTTCTAGGTTCACAGATCCACAGCTAAAGGAAAATTATGCCTTAGGACTGACCATGTCTAAATTGATTTTGATGGGATTTTGTACTTAACTTTTGTTACTGAAATGATTTAAGTTTTTGTGATGTTGTGATGAAATGAATGTATTTTGTATTTGGAAAGATAATGTCATTTTGGGTTCTAGGGGGTGGAATGTGCCAGTTTGAGTGTATTGTGTCCCCCAAATGCCATTATCTTTGTGGTCTTGTGTGGGGCAGGTGTTTTGGTGATGGTTGGATTTGCTTGGAGTGTGCCCCACCCAGCTGTGGACAATGATTCTGATGAGATGTTCCCATGGAGGCGTGGCCCCGCCCATTCAGGGTGGGCCCTTATCGGTGGAGCTGTATAAATGAGCTGACTGGGTGGGGGGAGAAGAAAGAGAGTGCAGCTGGGAGTGATGTTTTGAAGAGAAGCAAGCTTGCTAGAAAGGAACGTCCTGGGAGAAAGCCGTTTTGAGGCCGGAGCTTTGGAGCAGATGCCAGCTGCCTTCCAAGCTAGCAGAGGTTTTCCGGATGCCATTGGCCATCCTCCGGTGAAGGTACCCGATTGCTGAGGTGTTACCTTGGACGCTTTGTGGCCTTAAGACTGTAACTGTGTAGTGAAATAAACCCCCGTTTTATAAAAGCCTATCCATCTCTGGTGTTTTGCATTCTCCAGCATTAGCAAACTAAGACACTCCTCCAATCTGCTCTTGAACCCTTCTAATGAATTTTTCACTAGTGTTATTGTACCTTTGAGTTCCAGAATTTCCATTTGGCTCTTCTTTATAATTTCTATCTCATTATTGAAATTCTAATGTTGTCCACATATTGTTTTTCCTAATTTCGTTTAGTTCTTTGTCCATGTTTTCCTTTAATTCATTGATCCTACTTATGAAAGTTGTTCTGAGAACTTTAATTAGTAATTCCAGAGACTGTGCTTCCTCCAGAATATTTTCCATCCTTTTTTTTTTTCCTGTGACTGGGCCATTCTTTTCTGTCTCTTTGTATGTTTCAAAAATTTTTGTTATGTACTAGACATTCTGAATATTATGTTGCAGTCACTCCGGAAATCTAATTCTCTCACTCTTCAGTCTGTCAAACTAAGAAAAAGAAGGAAAGCAGTGGGGGGGGGGGGGGAGGTGGAGAGAGAAAATACTAACAAACAGACAAAACATTCACACACACACACACAAAAGAAGAAGAAAAAATTTGAAATACACTCCATCTTGTTATATGCTAATGGAAAACTAGAAGCTGCTGCTTTCAAGGTCAAAATCTACGCCTCCATCCCTATTCATTCCTCATGATCTGCCTGACCCAAAAATATAAAGCAGAGAAATAAAAAAACCAACCAACCAACCAAAAAAAAATAATAATAAAAAGAAGAAATGGACTGGCTCTCTACATCCCTGTAGATGCTGGTGTAAGGCCAGAAGACACTGCTTCTAAGAGAAACTGAGGCTGGCATTTGTGCTGGGCCCTCAGGGATCTGCCAGACTAAACAACAGAAGAATGAGAAGAAGAAACCCAATCAATTAAAAAGTGCACTGGGTCTTTAAGACCTGGTAGATGCTGGTGTGATGCCAGAAGCCACTGCTACAAAGAGGGTAGTAACCAAGGCCAGAGACTATGCTGTGCCCTCAGGGACCTGCCAGACCAGGAAATACACACACATAGAAGGATAAAAAACAACAATATTTTCTCTTTACATGCAAGTTGATGCTGAGGGGATGCTGGAAGTGCTTCTGCCCAGAGAGCCAAAACTGGCCTTGAGCTTCTGTGCTGCTCCCTCAGGGATCCTCCAGACCAAACTTGATCCTGAACTCCAACTTTTAGAGGATCTTCTGCCACACCTAGAATCTAGGCCTCATGGCTGCAATCACAGCCGTTTCCACAACTACTGCCATGGGGTTGAATGATGGGGGCTGGCCACTGGTTTGTGTTTTGACTTACAAAAGCTGAACTCTCAGCAGCCTCTCACTTCCGCTGGCACTCTTGTAGTTGTTCTAAATGTCCTTTCCAGGGTTACCACCTAGTTAATTCCAGTCTATTTTTACAGCTCTTTCATTTTTCTAGTGGAGGAACAATTTGTAAAATGTCCTACTTCTCCATTTTGTTCCTGTGCTCCTCTCTTTCTTCCTTTTTAATGTGAGTATTTACTGCTATAAATTTCCCTCTGAGTGCTGCCTTTGCTGCATTCCATAAGTTTTGGTATGTTGTGTTAACATTTTCATGTACCTCAATGTATTTTCTACTTTTCCTTGTGATTTCTTCTTTGAAAGGTTAAGAATGTATTGTTTAAATTCCCACATATTTGAAAATTTGCCAGTTCTCTCTCTGTTACTGGTTTCTAGCTCCATGCCATTGTGGTTTGAGAAGATATTTTATGTGATTTCAACCTTTTAAAAATTTATTGAGACTGGTTTGGGACCTAACATATGGTCTATGCTGGAGAATGATCTGTGTGCAGTTGAAAAGAATGTGTATTCTGCTGTTGTTGGGTGAAGTGTCTCTATATGTCTAGTTGCTTTACAGTATTGTTCAAGGCCTCTATTTCCTTACTGACTTTCTGTCTAGATGTTCTGTTCATTAGTGAAAGTGGTGTATTGAAGTCTTCTACCATTAATGTAGAATGGTCTGTTTCTCCCTTCATATCTGTGGATGTTTGCTTCATATAATTTGGGGCTCTGTTTTTAGGTGAATATATGTTTATAATTTTTATATCTTATTGATAGAAGTCTGCCACTAACCAGCTGTGTGAATTCTCCAGTTCTCAGTCTCTCTTCTATGGAATGAAGGATTTGAGCTGGATCAGTGATTCCCAACTTTTTAACCATCAAAAAGAAGGACCCTCATATTTTTAAGATTTTATGTACCAAACCATATTTGTCAATTAAATAATTCATTTTCCTGCAAGAACACTGGGTTGATATAATTCTAGCCAAAAGCAAACAGAAATCACCTTTTAGCTTAGCCTATTCAGTCTTACCACAGGATGAAATTTCCATTTGGAAAAATGAAAAATGTCTCTCAGGTACCCATTATCTTTGAGGACCCCTAGTGATCCAAGGATCACCTAGAGTCACAGGCTTAGGAGATCCCTAAGGTCCAATTCCATCTTCCATGATGCTGGAGCCCTGAGTCGCTGGTGAGCCCATGGAGCTGCCCTTTCCTTCCTGCTTCCAGGCTCCGTTGGACTCCCAGTGCCCAGAGCTGTCTCCTTTCCTTTATGAAAAACAGCCTGCCCAGAAGGCACATTCCTGCTGGTATGAGGACATGTTTGCCCTGTATGCCTGCCAGCCCTCCTCAAAGGCATTCTTCATCTACCCACCCCACCTCTCTCCTAATTCCAGGAAGGAGCTCCTCACCTCAGCCTTCATCTCAGCTCTCCTGGTGCCCTCTTCTGACCCGAGAGACCCAGAGGCTCTTGCTCTCTGACTGACGAACAAGCTCTGATCCCCTCAAGTAACTCCATCTAGTGGTAAAAAGTAGAAGGGCAAAAGCTCTCAATCCAATTTAATCAGTGCTGTAACGGAGCATCCAATATGCTGGTGGAGCATGGAATGATCAATTCTGCTTGAACGTGTGGAAGATCAGGGGAGTGAGGCAAGGTAATAAATGAGCCAGGGCCTGAAGGACAAAGGGAGAACAAGGTATTATCCTAAGACCTGTCTGGGAAAGGAGAGTCGGCTGGAACCTGAAGGACAGGGCTTACATGCTGGTTAGCAACTCCACATTTGCCTGATGACTTTATGGCCTAGCCCTCCTTCTTTCCTTCCTCCCTCCCTCCTCTCTCCCTCCTTTCCTTCCTTCCACAAATATTTATTGAGCATATTTTTGTGCTCAACACCCTGATAGCTGCTGGGAAACAAATATGAGTAAGACATGCCCTGCCTTGAAGCATCTCACAGATTGGTGGGGAAGACAAGTAGAACAATTTGCCCTGCTGGAGTGTGTGGAATTGCCCTCCTGCCCAGACATGGTCTCTGCAGGACAGTGGGCCAGGTGATGAGGGAGCCAGCAGCAGAGAATGAGAACCAACTGAAAAAGTTAAGTTTAGCTGCAACAGGAGACAGTGATTGAAATTCTGAGGAAGGCAAATGATGACAAGTCCCCTGACAGCTGGTAATGACAGCCACGAGGTAGAGCTGCTCTGCAGCGCTCATGGACGTTCTCAGCCAAAGCAGGTCCCTCCCACATACTCTACAGTCCTTTGTTGTTACTTCCTGAAGAAACCCTTGAGTGAGATACAGCCATCAGCCTCTTACCTGATATTTGATTATTATGTTCTTCTTCCCACCAACTCTCCTCCTAGCTTCAGGCTCTTCCAGGCTGCAATGACCAGCACCGAGATGGAGACACAGAGGCCATGCAAAGGACTGGCGGATGCTGACTCCAGCCCCAGGGTGTGTGATAGCCCTTTATTTGACTCCTCCTAGAGGTCCCTGAGATGTGTCTATACACAGCTGGGGAGGGTGCTGTACCTATGTTGTGGTCCCCCGGCTTTCTTGACTGGAAATCTAGCCATCTGTCTTCAGAAAGCCTACTTAAACCAGTGGTTCTCAAGCTCAATGTACATATGAATTACTTGGTAAGCATGTCAAAAATACAGATTTCTGAAGCCCCTCCCCAAAGATTCTGATTCCTTGGGTCTGAGAGGAGCCCAGGAGTCTGCATTTTAACAAGGCACACAGGTGAATCTGATCAAAATGATTGGCTCCCAACCACATTTTAAACATTAATTTTAAATAAATAATAAATATAGGCCTAGGTTTTTGTCCCAGTTCTGCTACTAACATGACCTTGGGCAATTCATCTCACCTCTCTAAATCTGTTTCTTGCCTAAACATGAGGCATGTCACTCTCAAAAAATTTTGGTTCCAACGCAGATTGAATAAAATTCTCATGCACTTACACTTTAACATCATTTCAGGTTAGCAATTTTCAACCAAATTTTAGTGTTCATCTTCTGAGAAATATAAAGGGTTAAATAAGTAAATAAATAAATAAATAGGGTTTATAGTTTTCTTCTTCTCTTTCTTCCATCCCCCCCCAGCTCTCTCCAGGCCAATCTTGCAGGTTGGCAGGGAGAATTAACCAAGGTTGATTTGAAAAATTGGAAACTAGAGAGAAAGGATACCTTTCTACATTTTTTTTTTCCTATTCTATGGCCTGGGCAGGTTGCCAGTGTTAGGATCTGACAGTTGCTGCTCTCCCCTCTCTCCCTGCCCTCCTATTTATTTGCAAGCAGGCTTGTTAGGGAAATTCATCTCTAGAAACTACCACCTGGAAAAATACTGCACAGCACACATGGTGAACAAGGAGTCATTAATGTGAGAAGGCGACTTGGCTGGGCACCGGAGGAACAAGACCATTCAGTTCAGGGACTCGGGTTACATCATCCAGTGGTACCAAAGGCGCGTTGTTGTGCCTGGCCTGGAGGGAAGCCACACATACCTGGCATTGAGCGTGTCCCTCCACTCTCCACTCTCCTGGAGTCTGAGGGGACCATGGAATCAATGGGCTATTGCTTCACAGGGCTCCTAGGTTTGGCTTTCCTTGCAGGCCTTTGCAAAAGGCCAGGGTCACCTTCACGTTCGGCTCCCTCCATGGACGGAGCCCAGTGGGTGCTTAGAGAGCAGGAAGAGAAGGAGAGAAACCCACAGAAGCTCCCTCAGGGAGCTCTCAGCCTGATGGGGGACCCACCTGCCCTCAGGAAGCCAGGAAAGAGAGCTTCCCACAGGAAGAAGGCCCACTAATGCATGATGTCAGGGGTAAAGGTGGGGCCTGCAGAAAGCTTCTGAGGGGCCCCAGTGGGTGGGGCAGAGAACAAATTCCACCAACCAATACAGAAGGGGTTGTTCTGTCCAGCACAGACCAGAGTGGGGGGTGGGAGCGAGGGTAAACTTTGAGAGGAACCTGAAGGAACCCATATGGGGTCAGTGGGAAGGACAGAGGACCACAGGGAGTAGTAATACCCTGCCTTCTGGCCCACGGTGTAAGCTCACATTCTCTAGTCCGAGGTTGGGGGATATGATAGAGTGGTTTGGAAAGAAATAAGATCATAAAGTGGTGGGGCCTCGTGGACAGAGGGCTGAGTGGTGGCCTGTGCCCTAAGCCTGTCACTGGCCAACCAGTTGACACTAAGTGACCTTGAGCAGATCCCTCTGGCCCTATCTCTCAAAACTCAAAGCCAGTGCTTGATTTGGGAGGAGGGAACCAGGGCGATGGAGGCTGGATCAGCCTTGGGCCAAGGCAATGCCTGGCTGTACCCCCAGCTCCATCTCAGCCCCAGCTCTGCATACTGCTCCTTCTCCCAAGGCGAGGGGCTGCTCACCAAGGGGCAAGAGGATGGCAAAAGCAACACACGTGGGTGCTTCTGTAGCTGTAAAAATGAATTAGCATTCAGCACACAACCTTTCCCTCATCAAAATAAAAAAAATTTTTTTTAGACCTGACAGGCTTGGTGCCAAGGGCTGCAGCTAACAAAATGAGATTTAACAGGGATAAATGTCAGGCCCTGAAGTGAGGTTTAAATATCCAACTGCATGAGCACTGAAGGGTGGAGACAAGGCCTAGACATGGCTATGTGGAAGAGCTTGTAGGGTTTCCGGAGATGGTGAGCTGGTATGACTCAAGGAGCCTGTGAAAATGAGCATTCACCCTTGGGCTGTATGAAAGATAATGGCTACAGTGTGCTCAGTACAATCTCTTATTATCCCTGAAATAGTGGTATGGGGTAGGTGCCACCCTATTATCTCCATTTGGCAGAAGAAGAAACTGAGGCACAGAGTTTTGTTTTGTTTTTTTTTAAGTAACTTATCCAGGATCTCACAGCTTATAAGTGGTGGAGCCAGAATTAATCTGGACCAGAACACTGAATGCTCTGGATGGAAGCATAAAATTTCAGACAAGGGAAGCAATAGTCATTCTCTGCTCTGTGCTAAGGGAACCCACTTTGGGGATCTTCTATTTTATTCTAAGAGCAGCACTCCAAGTCTTCATCATAGGAAAAACAGAGCACATTCAGAAGAAGTTGTTTAGGAAGGTTGAATGAAGGAAACATCCTCCTTCCCTTGCACTGTCCATGCTCATCTACCCAGGTGCTCCAGCCAGCAACATGGGGAGCCATCCTTGATATCACCATCCACTGCCACCATGATGCCATCCATCCTTGACACCTCACATCCATCCCCCAACATCTACGCATCACCAGCTCCTGAGTCACACCAAGCTTGCCAGCCCCTAAAACTCTGAAAGCTTTCCTCCACATGCCAATCCTAAGTCAAGCCTTCTACCTCCAAAACACATCCCACTTGACCCACTTCTTTCCATCTCCATGGTCATTTCTCCATTCCAAGGCCCCTTCAGCTCTCAGTGCAATCACTTCAGACTCATCCAAACCTCTCCTTTTGTTCACTCATCCACCACCAAACCACCCTCCACACAACAGCCAGGGTAATTTTTAAAACCAAAATAAGATTGTGCCGTTTTGCAGCTTAAAATCCTTCCATATTTCACACTCTACTTGGAATAGGATCCCAAATCCTAAATCTGGCCCTACCTAACCCTCCAGCCTCTGCTCTCGCATCCCCTCATCTACCGGGTCTAGACACATTGGCCTGCCTTCCATTTCTGCTCTGTGCCACCCTCCTCCTTGCCTGAAGGCCTTCACACATGCTGTTCCCTTTGCCTGCAAAGTTCTCTCCCAGCCCCCAGCTTCCATGGCTGCTTCTTTGCATCCTTCAGGTCTGGGCTCGGATGTCATTTGCTCATACAGACCTTTGGCGTCCTCAAGTCCCCAGGTAGCTCTGCCCTGTTACTCTCTCACACAGCATCCTGTTCTTTGATTCCTGACACACTCTGATTTCACAGCACAATTTGAAATTATGTATTTATTTGCACATTTACTGTAAATTTCATGAATACAGGGACCATTTGGTTTTGTTCACATAGCAAATCCATGGCCTAACACAGAGGTTCATGGTAAGTGCTCAGGGAATAATGAGCAAATGGAGGGACTGGAGAAGAGGAGTTCAGGGACCCAGGAGAGCTGTCCACACATGAGAGCAGGGCTGTGACCTCTGTGTCCCTGTATTTCACAACTGAGACCAGTTTATTTAACAAACACTAACATGGCACTTACTATCTACCAGCATTCTATTAAATATTGATTCAATTACTCAATTAGTCTTCATAACAGGCATAAGAGGGAGACAGTATTATTACCACTGTTTTGCAGATAAGGAAACTGAGGCACAGAGAGGCTAAGTAACTTGCCCAAGGTCCCACAGCCAGTAGGGGGCGGAGTCAGAGTTTGAGCTCGAGTCCATGCTCTTAAGCACCTCAGTATGCTGCCAGCGTGGGGAAGCTTCAGGAAACTGCTCTCTGCAGCAAGAGAAGATGCCACTCTCCAACAAAGCTGCCCCCATGCCAGGGGCAGGCCCCTGAGGCATGAGCACCTGGTCAGGCAGTGCGCTGGGAGGGATTCAAGCAGGACGGGATTGACCTCTGGGGCCTCCGAGGCCTGAAGCCCCATCCTTGGGATAAAATGAACGGATGAAGTCCAAGTGCTTTGAAAAAGTTTGAATATGCTGCCTGAAAACAAGGTCTGGTTGCTTTCCCTAGGCTGCCAGGACTGGAATATCAATAACGTATAGTCAGACTGAAGGTCGAGGGACATGGCGAGCCAGAGAGACACTTCATGCTAAGAAACCTGTGACTTCCCTTCTCGCCCTGCCTGCCTGCTCTCCATCCCTGCCCTGTCCTCCTGCCCGATGTCTGAATCCTTCCCAAACTCCTGGAAGGGAGAGGGTAGAGCAAGGGGGAAAGGCACAGGAAGCCAGCCAACACACAGAAAGTGCAGGCTGCTCTTAAAGAAGAAGGGAAAAAAAAAAACCCTCTTGATTTATGAGACTTGATCTGTGTTGGAAGTCTGTAGATTAACTGAAATCCTTTGGCCCATCCGGAGGTGACTCGCCACTGGGTTTGTTTTCCAGGCAGATTGCCTCAGCAGGCCCTGTAATTCTTCTGGCAAACAGACCAGTGCAGTGCCCAGGATGGGGGGTCTGGGGCAAGGAGGAGAGCCAGTCGCGGGAACAGAAGGCCCTAAGGGTCTCTTACAGTTGTCCAAGGGGTGAGGAACGCAGCCTCGACAAGCACTGCTCCCCCGTCCCACTTCTCCCCAGAGCAGGCAGTGGGTTCAGCCAGCCAGCAGGGATCAAGTCTGAAGACTTAAGCTAGTTGTTTGGCTTCCAGCTTGCGCAGGACTCCTGCAGGAGCCGATAACTTTGTGTGGGGAGGAGAGATAGGGGCTCCCCAGAGGCTGGCACCAGGCTCGGCTGAGAGGTCCACGTGGCGGCGAGTGGGGCTGGGGCGGGCAGTATCGGGAAGACATCATGTCAGCGTCCAGCTGAAGACAGAGAAACAGGGGAAGGACAGGGAGAAGGGAGGAGAAGGAGAAAGGTGGAATAAATTAGGATAATATGTGTTATCATAATAAGCATATGAATTAGGGAAAAGAAGGAGGATGAAAAAGGAAGAGAAGAAGCTCTTTACATCCTCTTGGAGTGTGAAATAGGAAAATGGCCCCATCCTAAAGTGCAGCAAGAGTTGGATTCAACTTGAGCTTCCTCAAGTTAGCCCTAGCTAACTTTTATCCATTGGCACAAGTTACACAGCAAAAAGCCTTCCTTGGAAGCTCCAAGGAAGGATTTGGAGAGCAGGGAGGGAAGGACCTTGATCAGTGCAGGGAAGGGGCTAAGGGACCTCTCAGAGACCCCTCTAAGTAGATGGTATGACTTTCTAAGAACCAGGGAAAGAACAGGGAAGCCAGAATAATTTCCAAGAAGAACTGGGAGCGAGGGGGAAGGAGTGACATTTGTTGGGGGCAGACCGAGCAGACATAGCACTAGATGTTCAGCAGACGTTATCTCACTTATAATTCATTCGTCAGCCCTCCATGCAGGTGCCATTCTCTCTCTTTTACAAGTGAATAACTTAATTGTTGCACAAGGCTGAAAGTCAGTTGAGTAGCAGAATGGGGATTTGAACTCAGGATTGTTCCACTAGGCTGTTTCTTGGGCAAAGGCAGTAGGAGGCTTGATGGAGGCAGAGGAAGACAATAGAGTGGAGAGAACACCAAGCCTCAAGGACCATGGTCAGACATCTGGATCTAACATGCAGGAGATGTCTTGTGGCCTTGGACAAATGGTTTCCACATTGTAGTCTCAGTTTCCCATCTTTTAAAATGAGGCTTGGGTTAGGTGCTCTCTAAAGCTTTCCCTTTTCTAAGCATATAATGTTTACCTGGGAACCTGCTTCCCTCTGACTGCAGTAGCTTTCTTATTTCCTACTTCTGTTATTATGTAACATTCTGGGCGCACACTCTAGGTGTGGATACACCTTCCTACAACCCATTCAAGATCGAGGGTAGAGACTGGAAATTACAATGACACCTTCTCTGAGTCTGATCAATTAATATTTAATTAACTAACTAAATAAGCAATTACTTATTAAACGTGGTGTGGTGTTTAATTTGGTGATACAAAGATGATTTAGACTTAAGCCTCAGCTTCACGGATCTTACAGGCTAATGGGAAATCTACACCCACACAGGGTGTTTGCCAAGCGTGATCAGAAATCTAACGGGTTATAGAAAAGCTTTGCAAGCCACGTCCACTTCAGCCCAAATGCTTCCACTTAGAGCTGAGAGTGATTTACGCGAGCCGAGGTCAAGGTTGTTTTGGACTGTGTGATCTTTGTTTTGACGGCCGTACTTTGGCCCCCTTTGATGCGACTGCCTCTGACCCTGGCGGCCCCGTTGCTGAAGTCAGAATCAATCTTCTCTGCCTGGTGGCTGGCAGTCTCTGGGGGAATCTGGTGACTCCAACACGGCCAGCCTAGGGGGGGAATCAGACAAGGAATGTAACAATTCTCGGTAATAAGTATGGCATGGGGACACGTAGAGAGCTGTGTGGCTGTGCTTAGGACTAACCCAGACTGTGGAAGGGAAGATTCTCAGAGAAAGTCATCCCTGATATCAGGAGCAGTGGGGGTGACAGGTAGAGGTGGAGGTGGAGGGCCTTTCCCGGCAAGGGGATAGGAATGACTGAAGACCTGGAGAAGAGAAAGCAAAAAGCTTGTTTTGGGGATTGCAAATAAATAGTTGAACCTGCTGGAGGAGGAAGAACCAGGGACTTGTGGTAAGAGATAGACTGAAGTGGTTGGCAGGGCCAGATAAGAAGGGTCTTGTAAGTCATTAGGGGGCTTAGGCTTTATCCTAAGAGTAACAGAGGAGTTTTTCTCTGCCCTATCCAGAATACCCCTTCTGTGGACATTCCCCTTCCCATCCTTTTTCGAGAAGGCTCCCAACTGCCTAAGATAACCCCCACCCCCCTTCTTGTCCTATGCAAATACCCATCCTAAGTCCCTGTTCAGATTCCCCTTCCTCCAGGAAGCCTTCTTGGATCACCTCATCCCATACATTCATCCAACAAATGTGTACTGAGCTCCTCCAATGGGCCAGGACTGTGCTAGGCACTGGAGTACAACAGAGAACAAGCAGACATTGTCCCCACCCTCATGCAGCCTATAGGACATGGTGATTTAGAACCCTCAGTAATATCTCCTCCTCTGAACTCCTTGGCAGGCCCTGCCAATGGGATTGTCAAGGACCCTTGAATAAGCCCAGACTCCTCTCTCCCCTTGGGTGGATGGCTCCTCAGGCAGAGATGGGGTCTTCCTCATCTCTGCATTCTGGAGGTGGCTGGCACGGTGCTAGGCACTTGGGGATGCTCAGCTCCTATTTTAGAGATGGCTGGCTTTCAAGCAACATTAAGAAAAGTGGAAAGTTCTCGCAGCTTACACCATCCCTTTCCCCATTCTCTGCAGTCCCAGCACAGTCCCTCTGCAGAGAAGAGAGATGAAAGCTCCAGCTGAACCTTTGACCCCAGGATGCAGAAAGGGAACAGAAAAAGGAGGAATTAGGAGGGGAAGAAACGCCCAGGCAGGATGCCAACCCCTGATACCTTGGGCCAAGCTGGGGCTCGCAGTCCCCTGTGTTCTGGAATGCAACAGGGGCTTGCCAGGGCATCTTAGAGTGGCTCCACCCCAAGCCACTGGCTCCTCACCCTGGACAGAGCCACGGTGGCAGCTCCTCCTGAGCCTTCCTTCCTCACAGTGCACTGGTGCCCCATGGTGGACAGAAAGTAGGCCCTGATCGCCCTTCCTCCCTGGGGTTGTGTCCCGTCAATGGAGAAAGCGCAGCAGCCTTCATCCCCATGGCATGTTGTTCCCTCCTTGGCATGCGGGTCGAGCCTTGGGCACGGTCCCAGGAGCCTGCACTAGAGCTCTTCCTTCAGTGTGTGGCCTCAGGCCTGTGATCTCTGGATTTTTGCCCGACAGCTCAGCATGCTCATCATCAGGACAGGCCGACCCCTGCCCTAGCCCTGTCCCTGCATCAGCCTCCTCCACCCTGTCCTGCTTCCTCAATCAGGCAAAGACTCACCCCTTTCTGCTGGACATATTCCAAAGCAGTCTTAAAGACAGAAACTGGGTTATCTGAGATCAGTCTAAGTGCCAAGATTAAGGCTGGGGTACCCTGTGTAATCCTCCCTCCTACAGGGCATGGGGATGGGGGGGCGGGAGTGACGATGCCAACAGAGGCCGAGGCTTCTACCCTGTCTGCAGCTCATTGTCTCCAGATATCATCCTCTGATCCAGGAAGAGACCTGCAGGACAGAGTCAGAAGGAATGCAGAACCAGAAGCCTCTGAGGGTGGGGGTGTGGGGATGAGGCAGAGGCTGGAAGAGGAGTGGGGTTCCGCTAGGGCAGAGTCAGAGCCCTAGAATGCCGTGGAATGGAGGAGCATTAGTTATTTTTATTTTTATTTTTTCCCCACATTTGCTATGTGCAGCCACAGGAAGGAGAAGTTTCCAGAAGCCAGTGGGTGGATAGCCCTTCCCCTTATGGCTCATCCTTGGGCTTCTTTGCTTGCCCCTCACCTCCTAGGGTACGAGCCTCTTGGAGGGACACTGCCAACATCCTACCAAGGAGGCTAAGCTGCAGCTAAAGAGAGAAGTGCTGCAGGACAACACAAGGGAGCAAGAACCAAGCCTGGAAAAGGTCAGGAGGAAGCAGGGCCAGAGATCAGGGGGAAGTAGTAGGAGGGCAACTTGGAGAGATCAAAGTCTAAGGAACATTCTGATCCTCAGATCAACAAGAGGAGAAAGTGAGCAGGCACTGAGTTAACCCAGAGGGAAGGGAGGGTGTGAACATTCCCTGAGCCCCATGTGCCTTCATGCACATTTTATTTAACCCTCGTTGCAGCCCAGAAAGGATCCTTGTCCTCTTTACAGGAGACTGAGCTTTTGTAAGGAGTTTAAGTAACTTGCTGGAGTCCCCGTGACTACTAAGTGGTGGAGTGGTGATTTGAATCTAGATCTATCTGATTCCAAATGGGTTTCCTAACACTGTCAGTAGTTATCTGAGAGGAGGTAAAACTGGATCAGTGTTGGCAAGAGGACTTGAGCTGCAGAATTCTAGAATCTTAGGACTGAAATCAGGGTCTCCTGCACTGATTCTGCCCCCAGGAGAAATTCGATTTCAACCAGAACAATGTCATGCCTTAATTAGGTAGCCAATTAATTTTGAGGAGAAGTCACAAATCCAACCTCTTTCCTTCCCTCCCTATAACATTTATGGGGCAACTACAACCTGTCAGGAATGCTGTTAAGTCTGAAGAATAAACAGGAATAAGATCCAGCCCCTGCCCATGGGGAACTCACAATCCTTTGGGAAATTCCAGGAAACTGATTCAGCTCTTCAGAAACACAGACACACACACACACACCTCACTCTGGGTTCAGTTCTTTTTGCTCTGTGTTTTTCCTCCCTGGGGAGCTGAGCCTCAGTCCTCAGTTCATCTTCAGGCCCAGCGAACCTCCTGCTTCTCTCTCCAGCCCCAGCTCCCGCTGCAATGTCAGTCAAGCTTCTGCCAAGCCACTTCCCTCCCAGAGCTGCTCTGGGGTCCACAACCAGAGTGGTCAGTGATGCCGCAAATAAACAAGGCTTCTGCAAGCCCTGGGCCTTTGGGCTCCTCTTGCATATCTGGACACAGCTGGGCCTGGGTCAGCCTGAATTTTCGAGGTCATAAGTCATGCTGACATCCAAGCCTGGAAACAGTGAAAAATTCCTTGGCTTCCAAGCCTCTTCCCTTCACAGCCATTGACCAAACCGTCTCATGTGCACAGAACAACACACCACACCCCATTCCTCTCTGCTATGAAATCACAGTGCAGCACTTAAAGAGTGCTTCCCACATGGTCCAGTCTCAGAGCGGTGTGCCATCGAATGAGCTCAGCGCAGCAACCAAAATTTATTTCAAAATAACTCACATTGTTTCTGGGCTTTTTCAAATACTATGAAGCGGATGGGGTGGGTCAGAGCAATATTCCTCAGAATCCTATTTTTCCTCTCCCTTTTATTTCTCTACATACCAAATCTGATGTTGCAACTCTCCCTTCCAAAATTCCTACCTCCCAAATTCTGTTCTAGCCCTAGCCACACAGCCCTTCTCCTTCTCTCCCTTTTCCTCCTGATTCTGCAACACAAAAGCCTAAAGCATACAGTCTGGCAAGGCAAGATCCTCTCTGGAGTGGAAGAAGCTGCTGGTCGAGGCCAGTATCTGCTTTCCTAGGTAGACGAGAGGGCAACAGCTAGGAATACTCATATAGTAGTAATTTTTGCCCCATCACAATAGCTGTCATCTCAGGTGGCCCTTTGGGATCATTTCAAACTCTGGCTGGGCAGAACAATTTCCAGACAGTGACTACACCTCCTAGAATATTCTGGTCAGCCCTGATTTAAAATATTTTGTTCTAATTCCAGGCTACAATGAGCTACTGTTAATCAAGCATCCCAATTTTGAGTTAGGAAAAATATGGTCGCCATATGTCTAACCCACCTTTCCTTTTAGCAACCATAGTATTTCCTGATTGTATTAAACACCTGCTATACTGCTGTCGATTCCATCAGTTTCTGCTTGGTCACCTAGAGACTGTAGTTTTCTTAGGGTCCCATACTATGTCTATCCTCATTCTATCCTAAACCTCATGAGTTGGTCTAAATCAGTTAGCTAACGCTGCATAACAAATCACTTCAAACCTTAGTGACTTAAAACAACAGCAATCAATTATTATCTCTCATTGTTTCTATGGATTAAGAATCTTGAGTGGCTTGGCTGCATAGTTCTGGCTTGGCTCCCTTGAGGTTACAGTCAAAATGTTGGCCAGGGTGGCAGTACCTGAAGGCTCGATTGGGACTGGAGGATCCACTTCCAAGCTGGCTTATTCAATGGCTGGAAAGTTAGTGCTGGCTGTTGGTGGAAGGCCTCGGTTCCTCTCCCAGGACCACTCCATGTAGCCCAGGCTTCCACACAACGTGGTGGCTGGGCTCCAGAGGTGCACATCTTGAGAGAGAGAGCCAGGCAGAAAAGGAACCCTTTTCTTGACCTCACCTTTGGAAGTCACATGTATCACTTCTGCTGTGCTTTGGTGGTCAGAGCAGTCACGAGCCCCTGCCAGATTCAAAGAGAAGGGAATGTAAACCCCACCTCTCAGAGACAGGAGTATCAGCCACATTGGAAGAAGAGCATAAGGGATAAATCTATCAATGTGGCCACCTTTAGAAGGTCCAAGGTGTCACAGGTGTTACGTGCCCAAATCAAATGCTCATTGTCAAACTTAGTAGTTACTGGCATCTGGAACTAAACAGTCACATCACAGGGACCTTGAGACAAAGAAGAAAATAAATGCAGGGGTCCTAATTCTTCACTCCTCCCTGAATCCACACCCTTTGCCATGAAATCTCATAGTGACTTCCTGCCCTGACTCTGCCTCTGATCACATGACTTGTCTTGACCAATAGGGTGACAGCAGATGTGCGGCAAACAGAGGCTTGGGAGAAAGTCTTGCACATTTCTGCTTGGGCTCTTGTATCTCTGCCTTTGCCATGAAAATAGCCCCATGCTACCTGTTGGAGGAGATGGGAAAGGTGGAGAGGACACAAGTTGCCTCAGTTGCCCCAACCAAAACCAGCTGACCCATGGATGTGAGCAAGTCCAGGGATGAGGAGCAGAACCTGCACACTTTGCAGGTTGCAGACTTATGAGCTAAATAAATGCATATGGTTTTAAGCCCCTTGAGTTTTGGGGGTGATCAGGCATGCAGTATATTCGAGGCAATAAACAGCTGGTAGAGCTCTTTCCTTATGCTTTCATGGTAGGACCTTCTTGAGCTGGGAGCCAGGGTCTTGTATTTTAGTTCTGGCTCAGTATCTGTGGTAAACAAATAATGGCCCCCAAAGATGCCCATATTCTAATCCCCAAAACCTGTGAATTTGTGACCTTCCACGGCAAAAGGGACTTTGCAGATGTGATTAAGTTAAGGATCTTGAGATAGAAAGTTTAAACCATATTATCCAGTGGGCCCAATGTAAGCATAAGGGTCCTTATAAGAGGAAGGCAGAAGGAAAAAGGGAAGGTAAGAGGATCAGAGTCAGAAAGGGGGTGTGATAGCAGATGCAGTGGCTGGAGTGATGTGCTCTGAAGACGGAGGAAAGGGCCACAGCCCAAGGGATTCAGGCATCCTTTGGAAGCTGGAAAAGGCAAGGACAGGGAATTCTCTCCCAGAACCTCCAGAAGAAACACAACTCTGCTGACACCATGATTTTGGTCTGTGAGGCACATTTCAAATTTCTGTTCTTCAGAACAATAAGGGAATAAATTTGCATTTTTAAACCCACCAAGTCTGAGGTAATTGTTATAGCAGCAATAGGAAACTAATATAGTATCTAGCAACTATGGCCTTGAAACAGTCAGTTACTGCTTTGGGCTTCAGTTATTCTTCTGGCAAATGGGGATATGTGGTAGGTAGATGAAAGATGGTCAAAAATTCTTTGCTGTTCTTCTTTATGCTGTCTGGGCAAACCTTAGTGGTTTGCCTGACCAATAAAATGTGGCACAAATGAGGTTCTGGGACTTTCAAGGTTTTTAAAAAGAAAAAAAAAAAAAAAAAGCGCGGTCTTCCTCCCAGGGCTCTTGGCACACTCTTGGGGAATGTAAGAAGTCTGACTACCCTGAGACTGCCTTGCTCGGGTTGAGCACCCTGATCAATAGTTCCTGCTGAGTCTAGCTTTCCAGCCATCCCTGCCAAGATGCCGGGCAGTGTTTGAAACTGTCTTGAACCCTCCAGACCAGCCCATTGCCTGGTGAGTACCTACCTGCCCTCAGGAAAAGCCATATGGAACCAAAGAATCTCCCGGGCACGCCTGCCCCAGTTTCTGACCCACAAAACCAAGAGATATAATAAAATGTTTTTTTTAAGTCACTAGTTTATTACACAACAGTTATTACAGCAATATATTCACCACAGTTTATTACAGCAACAGTTAACTGGGGCAGTATGTTAATACCTGCCCTGCCTCCCTCATGGGGTGGTTGTGAGTCCCTACTGAGATAACTTGGTTTGCTCAAGGACTCTGGAAAGTGAGAAGCTGAGTTATCATCACACAAAGGCAGAACCACTGGTATGAGAGAGGATAGGTAAAACCCCCTAACCAGGTAGTATTGAGGACAAGATTGAGAAAGCTGAGGTTCAGACAGGGCGATTGCCCAAGGTCCCACTACCCAGTGAGCAGGACTGGGAGTTGGGAGGGTTGCTTTGCTGACACCTGGTCCATTGCTTTCCCTGCAGTCCCCACTGTCTCTGAGGATGCTTATCCACTCCACACTCTACTCTCTGGACATCCGCGGGCAGCTTTCTTTGACCAAACTGTTAAGTGCCACATGTAGGAAGGAACAATCGGAGCAGCCAGCCCCAGTTTTAAGCCAGGCCTGGCTCCCAGGCAGCTGGTTACCCTCACCCAATCTTTCTCTGAAATTTCTAACCCCAGAGAGTCACTTCAGACTCTTCAGGGAGGTCCCAGGAACTAAACTGTGGACAGGTGTCCACAGATGGACTGGATGTAGAGCCCAGCTTTCTGCTCAGGTGATGGCTTGGTTCTCCTCTCTCTCTGTATTATTCCTTCCATTGGCCTCCAGGCACGTGGCAGCTTCCCTGGGCGTTGTCAGCCGGGGCTCTGTCCCTGTCCCACCCTGCCGTTTCCCTGGAAGCTGGTGGGCTAGACCTGGAGTTTGGTGGGGTGGACTGGCGAGTATGGTTCAGCAGAAGGTCAGGCAATTAGAGCATCTAGATTTGGAGTTGGGCTGGGACAAGGGAGAAGGGAGGAAGTTTTTGATGTAGTCCCAACCTGCCAACTCATTTACTCCAACTTCCTTTTTCCACAAGCATTTTGCAACCACAACCTCTACATCTGTATCTACCAAACATAGGAATAGCTA
Source organism: Choloepus didactylus (assembly GCF_015220235.1). Classification (NCBI taxonomy): domain Eukaryota; kingdom Metazoa; phylum Chordata; class Mammalia; order Pilosa; family Megalonychidae; genus Choloepus; species Choloepus didactylus. Next base: position 57,102,676 of record NC_051308.1, on the reverse strand, counting down.
CACCATTTTCAACAATGGAATTTTCAACCTTTCTCCAAAGGTGCCATCAAAAATTTTTAAATAGATTTTCCACCTCCCCTCTTTTTTTGCCCTAGTCTAGTTATCTGCCCAGCTTGACATATGCTACCCATCTAGGAAATGGTAGAGTAGGAGTTAAGACTGCAGGCTCTGGAGTCAGATGGACCTGGGTTTAAAGCCCAGCCTGCCTCTCAACAGCTATATAGCCTTGGGTGAGTCACCTAGCCTTTTTAAGCCTGGGCTTTCTTTTCTGAAAAATGGTAATAAAGATCATCCCTACCTAAGAGGGCTGTAACAGAATTAAATAAGACAGACCATGTCAAGGGTCTGGTGTAGAGGGAGTGCTGAAAAAGTGTTAGCTATTATTAACTAGACTCTCATTGATTAGCTCCAAATAAGTCATTACATAACTGACTTCTTCCCTGTTTCTTATATGGGAGACAAGAAGCTGGGGAGACAGGGAAGGAAGCCTTGACACAAGGCATTTCTGTCCTCTGTGCCCACTCTGGGCAATGTCAGAGGGCATGGGTAATGAGTTCAGAAATATTCCTAAATTTGACCAGAAACCCTGGGGCTGGGGGTAAGTTATCAGTGTCTCTTTTTTGTTCATTTCTCTGCCCTAATTACATATTTTCCCATCTCAGTCTCTTACATGATCAGGTAGGAGAATATTCTTCAAGGCAAAGCTTGGAGAAAAAAGAAGGATTTTGGAGGGCTCAGGCCCCATTTAGAGAATTGCAAGATTAAGGTATATGCCCATCTGTGACCGTTCCTGTGGGTGTACTTGACAGGGGAAGGCACTGGAAAAAATGCAGAATGAAGTCATGCTTCTAACTGAGCAGGCTACCCCCTGCCTCAGGCAGTCTGACTTGGCTGCCTGTACCGGCGGGTTAGGTTAAGTCCCCAGTTTCTTGGGGACCTGAGCCAGTGATTTATGGTCCAGATAATCTGGAAATGCTATCTGAAGTGTAACATCCTTCACCCCTCCTGCAGCCAAGGCCCTTTTCTCCATTCCATGGTGTCGAGACAGTGAGCCGAAGGTCACCAGTCCTCCTCTTCCCCAGCAAGTATGGTTTCCAAGTTTGTGTACACAGCCTGTCCCAGTGGGAGGCCTCTGATGGCACAAGTTTCCACGGCTCCACCTTGCAATTTGGTGAGGAAGGGGCGTGGTGCAGACTCGCAGGGATGCCCTTCTGAGGGGCTGGGGTGAGGTGGCTGTTCTAGACGTCAAGACGGCTGGGGAGTTAAATGCACGAAGGTCAAAGCACCCTGTGTCTGGAATTTCCTCTGCGCTCCTCTTATTAGCAGGCACCAAAACAAACGATGTTCATGACCCATTACACCAACCGAGGTGGTGACAGCTGTGAAACTGCAAAACTTTTTCCATCCCCAGCCCCTGTTCTGGTAACTTCCCTCTTCCATTGCTAATTCCAGTTTTTCCATATTTGCCTGAGATGAATGAATGACTAAATTCAAGGGACTTTTTTTTTCAGTGAAATGTTTGGAAAATGACTGCTAGCACAACAATAACCCTCTTTCTCACCACTAACCCCCTCTTTTTTTTTGAAGGGAGTGGGGATGGAATAATTTTTTTCTTCTTTTCAAAAGACTCAGGTTTGTAGAACAGTGACCACCTGTATTACATTTCTATGACATTCTCATTTTTAAAAAGTCAATTGTTTAAATCTATACATAAATATGATTTTAATTTTATGAATCTTGGTTCACAAACTTATGTATGCAAGAAATTCACTTTCCTTAACTTAATTTCTACTTTTACCCTTCATTCAGTTGGGCTGGCAGAATCTTAGACTCAGTGAATTCAGGTCCTAAACCCCCTTTCCCCAGGATTGTGTCTGTCTCGTGGGGTGGACCCAGGATCTGATTCTCAATGTCACCTGTTTGCCCAAGCATCCTCCAAGTCTCCCTCGGTCCACCATGTCTCTGTCAGCGATTCATTCTCTCAGATTGAGGCAAGACACCCCTTGTTCCTGCCTGTGGTCCCTTCAGGCTGAGGGCACTCTCCATTGCTTCTCTGCTCTCAGGGGTGATTCAGGCATTCCACTGCCCGCAGGAACAGTCAGGAGCTTATGGAAGACCTTTACCTGCCAGACATTCTGTGCCGTATTTCTTCCCCTGGAGCTTCTTGCCTCTTAGAACAGTCCCAGTATATAAAGTCAGGTTCCTCTGTTCTTGAATTCCACTTATCTCTCTGGGATTCCCACATGCTCTCCCCCATTCCTGGGGCTCAGCCTGGTGCTGGTGAAGCAATGGGTGCAGGGCTGACTTCAAACTCTTCAGCATCTGTGCTCACTTGCCTTTGTATCAATCAGAGTTCTCCAGAGAAACAGAATTAATAGAATACACACACACACACACACACACATACATATGTACATACACACACACATATATATATACATACACACACACACATATATATACACAGTGATTTATTATAAGGAACTGGCTCCTGTGACTGAGGGCTGGCAGGGTCTGAATTCTATAGGCAGGCCGGAAGCTGGAAATTCCTGTAAGAGTCATGTTGAAGTCTTGAGTCTGAATTCCTTAGGCTGGAAACTCAGGAAAGAGTGGAGGATGGAGTCTTGAGGCAGAGTCCCACCTTATTCTGAGCCCTCTGTTCTTTGCATTTAAGGTCTCTAACTGATTGAATGAGGTCCACCCACATTATTGAGAACATCCTCCTTTACTTAAAGTCAACTTATTGTAGTTGCTAATCCTATCTACAAAATATCTCCACAGCAACATCTAGGCCAGGGTTTGACCAAACAACTGGATATCATAACCTAACCAAGCTGACACATAAAATCAAGCACCAAAATCCTCTCCTCCACCTCCTCCCTTCCTCCACATCTGGGAAATCCCTTTCTAGCCTGAGTTTTAGGAGTCAATCAGGGCAGAGGGAGACAAAACTTACCATATTTCTCTAACAATATTTCTCTCCCAAATCTTTAATCTATTTTATCTAATCTAAGGGTACTAAAGGGGGCAGATACTGATGTTTGCTCTGCTGATACAACTCTGCCCTGAGGCAATGAGCTGAGAAAGGCCTGAATTTGGGGAATGCAGGGGAAAGGGGGAAAGGAAATAAGAGGGGGAAAAACATAAGTTAACATTCAGAAGGTTTTCCTGTCCTGCCTGAAGACTCACAGCTTTTCAATATGGTGGCCACGTGTCTAGTATTTTCCATGATAGTCCCCAATTTGAGTAATTGTATCCTTTAAAAGGAAGCCCTTTGTTAAATCTATAACTATATTTCAATTGCATGCTTTTGCAGGGCTTTCCATATAGATACATTAAAAAGTACAGGTGAGGAGTGGGTGGGAGAACCCCAAACACTTCCTCAACTCATGGGCGGAAGGAAGGCTTCCCTGACAAGTGGATGTGTCCGCGAGCCCATTTCTGCTGATTGGACTAAGACATTTCTCAGAAGCCCTGTCCAGAGAAAGGGGGAGTGTCCCTGATCACCTCCAGTTCTTGAGGGACAGTGAATGTACTCTGCGGTTCCACAAGCCTGCCAGAGCAGCTAGCCCCTCATCCAGAGAACTGTGGAATCCCATGAGGTTCAAGGACTCTTTCCAAAATGGTCTCACAAGCTGGTTATGCCTGAACTTGCAGTAGTTACAACTACACCTTTCACTCCTCCCTCATTTTGTCCTTGCTCTTGTCTCTTGTCCCCAAGCTCAGCATCCCTGACTTTCTTAGTTTAGAATGAGCGTTTGCTTTACCTAGAGAGATGCTCTTAAAGTACAGGTGTACAAGTCCCACCAAGCATGATTCTTCTCTGCTTTTCTCACCCCACAGGCTGTCCCAGCTACAACCATGACTTCTACCACCAGGCTGCAGATGACCCAAGTCTGTCTCCAGCCTCCATTTCTCATGTGAATTCCACACCTGTACACTCAACTGCCTACTGGACATTTCCACTTAGATCTCAAATTTGAAACACCTCAAAAGTCAACTTGTCCAAAAGTGAAGTCCTAATTTTCTGCATAAACCTAATCCTCCTTTGTATTCTGCATCTTGGTGTATTGTGTTTGATAGTGGTTTCCAGTCTCTGTGTGCCAGTGGATGAGCTTCTGGGGCTTTCTGTGAGTTTCCTGAAATAGCATACAAGATTTTGCATGCATACACATAGGTAGTTTTTACAAATCCTGACTGCAAAGCAAAATGATCACTGGTCTACAAAGTCAAGTCCAAATGCCTTTGAAAGACCCCTCATGATCTGGCCTCTATTTCTCTGGGCTCATCTCCTGGCACTCCCTCCCCAGACCCAATCCCCACATCTCCAGAACCTATGCTCCATGCACCCAGAACTCTTGCAGGTCTTGGAAAATGCCAACAATTTAATGTGTGCTATTCTTTCTACCTGAAAGGCATTGCCTACCCTCTTTGCTGGAAACCTCAGGCAGCACCTCCTCTGTGAAGACCCCCTTGCTGAGCCAGGCAGAGCCCCTCCCTTGTGCTCTCACCTTCAGATGGGTACAGGCAGCCTCCTGTACCCTGGGTGTGCTCCTTTTAATAAAATACAGATGTTCCAGCCCTGCCTCCACCCCATGATTCAAAATTGTGAGGGAGGAAGCTCCCAGAGGACTCGGAGGCACACCCTGCATGGAGAATCACAGCTGTAGGGCTTTCCTTTTGTGTTCATAGTTCCTAGATGCACTAGAAAATGAACACTTTAAAGGGGGGGCTCTTGTCTCAGACAAGTCTCTAGTCCCCGCAGTACTTAGAAGAGAGCCAATGAGTAGTAGTATAAGCAAACCCTGATAAAGTGTTTACTATGTGCCAGAAACATGTACTAACTCATTCAGTATTCTCACAATGTCCCTCTGAGGTATGCTATAAATCCCTCAGATTTAGATGAGGAAATGTTTGATGAATGAATGAATGAGGAATCATGATTTCAAAGAAGCTGATTGTTTTAGGGAAATCTGAATGTGATTTATTTCAGAACATGACTTTATTTTCAGAATAAATCCAGATTTTTTAGCTAGTGAGTGTAACATACTGTTATGGATTGAATTACATCCCCTACAAAGACATGTTCAAGTTCTCACCCACGGTCCTGTGGATGTGAATTCATTTGTAAATAGGACCTTTGAAGATCCTATTCGTTAAGGTGAAGCCAGATTTCAGCCTGGGTGGGCCTTAACCCAGTCAGGCAGGGGTCTTTATAAGCAGAGGAATGTGGACTCACACAGTAGGAGTCAGGAGTGGAGATGGGGAAACAGTGTGTGACAGAAGCAGACATTGAGTTACGGACTGCTAGCAGCCACCACTAGTGCTCTATAGACTCTGGAGAAAGCATGATCCTGCTGGCACCTTGGTTTGGGACTTCTCGTCTCCAAAACTGTGAGACCATAAATTCCTGGTGTTTAAACCCACCAGTCTGTAGTATTTGTCACAGCAGCCCTGGCAAACTAAGACACATAGGTTTCTAGTTGTCCCTTAAAACCGGTCTTCCCCTGCCTTCTTGGAATAAAAACTACATTTCCCAGCCTCCCTTGCAGCTGGGTGTGGCCACTGGAATAATTTCTAGCTAACGGGATATAAACAGTGGTGGTGTCTGCTACTTTCTGCCTAATAGGCTCTTCCCTTCCCATCTGGAAGTTGGTATTGGGGGAGCCCTCTTATGCCTTAAAGACAACGACAACAGCTAGGGAAGAGGCAACAAGAGAGAAAGAGCCTGGGCACCTAACAACTTTGTGGAGCAGACTGTCATACTTTATATGCCTGAAAGAAATAAACCTCTGCTTTGATTAACATGTTTCTATTTGGGATTTCTGCCGTAGCATGTGAATTTATATCCTAACTGATACGTTGATGCCTTAGTTTGGACACTTTCATGGCCTTTGAACTCTAAATTTGTAACCAAATAAACCCCCTTTATAAAAGCTAATCCATTTCTGGTATTTTACATAACAGCAGCATTAGCAAACCAGAACAGTAAACTGAGCACCCCACTCAAGAGACTTAGAACAGCTTGACTGTTTCACTTACTGAGTCTAAAAAATATTCCCCATCCCCAAGTAAAATAACTCCAGGTATCTGAAATGGATCCTGTGAATAAAATTGCCCTTACATTTTTATGCAGAGCTTATGGTTATCCCAGCACTGTTATCTAGAGAGGTGGCATAGCAAGAGCTTGAAAGGATCCTGAACTAGACCAGGGTTCAAATCCCAGCTCTGCCACTAACTATAAATTCATAGGCAAGCCTCTTTTTTTTTAAATTCATTTTTATTGAGACATATTCACACACCATGCAGTCATACAAAACAAAGTATACATTCAATTGTTTACAGTACCATTACATAGTTGTGCATTCGTCACCAAAATTAATTTTTGACATTTTCATCACTAAACACACAAAAATAATAAGAATAAAAATTAAAGTGAAAAAGAACAATTAAAATAAAAAAGAACACTGGGTGCTTCCCCCTCCCCCCCATCTATACAAAAACTAGACAAAGTGGAGTGTGGTCCTTATGGCTTTCCCAATCACATTGTCACCCCTCATAAGCTACATTTTTATACAATCGTCTTCAAGATTCATGGGTTCTGGGTTGCAGTTTGATAGTTTCAGGTATTTACTGCTAGCTACTCCAGTTCACTAGAACCAGAAAGTGTTGTCTAAATTGTGCGTAAGAGTGCCCACCAGAGTGACCTCTCGGCTCCTTTTGGAATCTCTCTGCTACTGAAGCTGATTTCATTTCCTTTCACGTCCCCATTTTGGTCAAGAAGATGTTCTCCATCCCACGATGCTGGGTCTAGATTCCTCCCCGGGAGTCATAGTCCATGTCATAGGCAAGCCTCTTAACCTCTCTGTGCCCATTTCATCACCCGTAAAATGGGAATAATAGCACCTACCTCATAGGGCTCATGTAAGGAGTGGATGAGTTACTGTACACAAAGTGCCTACAACAGTGTCTGCCACATAGCAGGGGCTGTAGTGTGGGCTGCTCACTAATTAAATTGTGACTGTCATATGGTCTCAGGTGATTCTCACAATACTGGGAACACTGGGAAGTAGGTAAAAATCTCTCTCCTTTTCACAGAGAGGAAACCTGGCTCAGAAAAGTCAAAAGACTTGCTTTAGGCCACACAGCTAACCATTGACTGTGCCAATGTGGCGCACGGGAGCCCTGAGATCTAGCCTCCCTGCCATCCCTCCTGAGGCAATCCTGTGGCCTCCTCACACACTCCTGAGGTCTCTCATCCCGCCGTGGACCAGGGGGAGCCCACCCCGCCACACTCCTGTCTGCCTGGGCTCCTGCAGGAACCCCATAGAAGCAGGCCGGAGCTGCAGCTCCCACTGGCCTCTCCCGGGGCCAAACCTGGCTCCTATAGATGGTCCCCTGACATCAACCCACCAGGGCCTTGCTGGCTTGGCAGCCGTGGACCAGCACAGAGGAGCCTTGTCAGAGGGGCAGGTCACAGGCCCCAGGACCCTGTCCCTGAGACATCCTGGTCGACGGGATGTGCCGGGAAGGGGATGGGATGGGGGCCTTGGACAGGCTGGAGACCGAGAGGGGATGGAGGGCTTGCTGTCTGGACAGGAGCCAGATGTTTTTTGAGTGGCAGAGAATATGTGAGCGGGATCCTCAGGCCAGGCCAGCCTGTAGGGAGACACATCAAGAGCCCTTGGGAGGTGCTTGTGTGAATGGGTGTGACAGGAATGCTAAGTCTTTTGGGGTGTTTGCGGCTTTGCAGCTCACATAGGCCCTTTAAGGATGTTCCAAAAGTCTCATAACCACCCTCAGAGGTAGGTATTGTTATTATCTCTGTTTACAGATGAGGAAATGGAAACTCAGAGCTCCTCTGACTCCAGGGCAGAGGCCTTGCTGCTAAGCTCACCATTGGAGAAGACACAAACCGAAGCCAAGGAGACCAGGCAGGCCCCAGCCACGCGGATGAGTGTAGATGGCGGGGAGTGGGGTGGGGACTGGCTGGCAGGCACGACTCAGTTCCTGCTGATTGATGTCAGGTGGGAATGTAGCCCCAGGAATGCAAGATCTTTGTTTTTTTCCAGAGAAGGCAGAAATCTGGATTTTTTTAAAATGTGAAATTACCCATTTTTTTTTAATGTTGGCAACTAATTTAATTTCTTTTAAAACGTCTGGTGGGCTAAACAAAACACATTCTTGGGCTAGGCTCTGCACCGGGCTGCCAGTTTGCAGACTTGGACCCACAAGTTGCCTCCAAAATGCCAGTAATGCTGGAGTTAGTCCCCACCCTTCCCACACAGTATCCTCACAGAGCCTGACATTTTACCATTAGCAAGTCACTTTTTTGCATTCATCTCTTCCCCCAGGGTGGGTCACACACAAATTAGTCTACGCTAGGGAGTTAGTGAGGAATTATTTTTTGAGTGCCTGTATGTCAGATTATTTTTTGTTGTTATTTTTAATTTTATTTAATTTTTTTGTTTTGGATTTTTTTCTACATTTTGGGATTTTTTTGTGTTTTTTCCACTTTATTTCTTTTTACTTTTTTATTGGTTTATTTTATATGTCAGATTCTATCTTGAATTTGGAGGATATAGGATATAACTTGACACAAACAGATAAAATCTCACCCTCATGGAGTGTATAATCTAATTATAGAGAGACAGATCATAAAGATAAATTTGTAAAATATATAACATGTTAACTGTAAGTGCTAAGGAGAAAGGTAAAGCAGAAGGGAGGGTTAAGAAGTCTGGTCCAGGGATTGCGATTTTGTACAGGGTGGTCAGAGACAGCCTCACTGCAAGGGTGAAACTGATAAAGACCTGAAGGAGGGGGAGAGAGTGGGAAGAGCCCCCCAGGGAGACGGAATGGCCGGTACAAAGGCCCTGAGGCCCAGCGGAGGGCCCTGGAGGGCAGGAGCCACAGTGGCTGGGAGGGTGAGTCAAGGCGCCAGTAGCAGGCTTGAACAGGTTAGGGGAGAGGGGCGTAGGGAAGCCAGAGCACCCAGGGCTTGGTTTTTACTCTGAGATTGGCAGCCAGTGGCGTTTGAGCAGAGGAGAGGCAGAATTACTCTCGCAGCCGTGTTGAGAATAGACTGAAAAGAAGCAAGGAAGGCAACAGGAAGACCATTTAAGAGGCTGTTGAAACAACCCGGACGGGGGAGTGAAAGCGGCTGGGACCAGGCTGGTGGCCGTGAAGGTAGCAAGAAGCCATCAGATTCGGAACATGTTTCATAGGTAGACCCAGTGGTGTGCTGGTAAAGGTTTAACATCTGGCTCATTGAGGGTGGTGCCTGGGTTCCATGGAGTAAAAACTCCTAAAATGGCTGATTTCAAGCTACTAACAGGATGTCAACTGTCTCGCAAGATTCCTAAAAATTTAACAGTTGGCTCTTGAGAGCCAATATGGATCAGCTCCAGTGAAGCGCTGGGTGGCCCTAACAGAATGTGCTAAGGGATTGGATGTGAGAGATTAGAGAAAGAGAACAAAGTGCGTTCTACGGTTTGGAGAATTGGAGTTACTATTTATTTAGATGGGAAGGAATATGATGGGATTAGGTATGGGGGGATCTCTCAGAGGTCTCAGTTTGGGCATTATAAATTTGAGAAGCCCATCACATATCCAAACGGAAATGTGGTTTCAGTTGGATATAAAGTCTGGAGTTCAGGGAAGACATCCAGGCTGGAGCTATAAATGTGGGAGTCATCAGAATATACATTGTATTTAAAGGCAAAAATCTGATTGAGATTATCCAAGATGTGATTGTAGGCAGACAAGATAAGATGACGAAGGACCGAGCCTGGGAACTCTGACATTAAGACAATTTCTAGTTTCCCAGGGTTGGTTTTTTTTCAATCATGAATTTTGTCTAATACTCTAAATTACAATTACACTAATATTTGCTCTCATTATTTCCTTTCTTCTACTTTCTTCAAATTTTCTTTCTTTTTTCTGAACTTCTGATGAGGAATGCTTAGCTCATTAATTTTTAGCCTTTCTCTTTTCTATTATACACATTTTGCATCCATAACTTTTCCTTCAAGTACAGCTTTAGCTGCCTCTCACAAGGTTTGTATGTGATGTTTTCTTTATTATTCACTTCAAGGTATTTTCTAATTTCCACTATGATTTCTTACCCATGAATTATTTAGAACTGTTTCTTAGTTCAAAGCATGAATTTTGTAATTAATTTCCAGCTTAATTGCATTGTGGTCAGAGAATATGCTTTGTGTGTTCCTAATGCTTTGAAATTTGTTGATATTTGCTTTATGACACAGTACATTGTTGTGTCAAATGCCTCTAATTCACAACCTTTCAGCCTCCACTCTGAGGTCAAGCTGCAGCTGTCACAGATATTTCCATAAGAGATTTGACTCATCTCAAGATGACAGCCTCTTGCATCAAACAAGCCCCTTATCTTTCATTTCCTGCTCCACTGCTTCTTGATATTGCAGGCCTTGTTGGGAATTTGCTTTTCTAGGACACAAGCAAAGATCAGAAGTTCAGAGGAGTTAATGTCCCCAGGAGCAAATGTCAACCAATGGGAGATGAAAGCCAATGGACTTCCCTGGTCCATCCTCAAGGGGGCAATTCTGAGAGGCATTCCATATGCCTCCCAGTAGGTCCCAGGTGGGATCCAGCCCCGGCTGCCCTCAATGGCAACATTGGTAGCACACCCTTATATTGGCTTTCCTCCTTCCTTCTCTCCCTCAAGTCCTTTGCTTCTGCTCCCTGGGTAGCCTTCCAAATAAACAACCTGCACAGAAATCCTTGAATCAGGCTCTACTTCGGAGAGGAACCTAAGCTAAGACGAGCATCAGTTTATGTCATCATGTCATGTGCACTTGACAAGAGCATGTGTTCTGCAGTTATTGGTTGCAGAGTTCTGAATATGCCCATCCAGTGGTTGCTAACCATGTTCATTCAGATCACTTAATCCTCACTGACTTTTTGTCTGCTTATTCTATTAGTTGCCGAGAGAGGTGTGTTCAAATCTCCCATTATTGTTGCAGAAGTGCTATTTCTTCTTGTCATTCTGTCAGTTTTGCTTTATATCCTGGGGGGTTTTGTACTAGGTGTATTCAAATTTTAAATTGTTGTTTCCTCTTGGTGAATTGGAACTTTTATCATTGTGTAATGATCCTCTTTAACTCCAGTAATATTTCCACATCCTTATATCATACTTACAGCCTTTCTGTATCCTTATATTTTAGATGCATCTCTTGTAGACAACAGGATTTTAAAAATCTAATCTGACAATTTTTGTCATTGAACTGAAGCATCACTGTATATTTAGTGATATCATTTCAATTATATTTGTCCCACTTACTCTGTGTTTCTTTTTCTCCCCTTTCCTGTCTTTCGATTGATTATTTTTTATCATTTCATTTTCTCCCTTAGTGGTTTAGAAGTTATACACTCCATTTCTATTCTGTTAGTGGTTACTTCAGAAATCACAATATGTTTATTTAATTTATCAAAGTTTATGGTTATTTAATAACTTAGACTTTCCAAATGGATTAGAAGATTTTCATGCCATTTATGATTTTCATAATATTCTTTGGGTATTTTAATTTTATCTTTTATTTTTAAACCTCACAAGACATTATTATCACTGTTTTATGCAGGCAATGTTCATCTATACTTATTCACATATTTGCCACTTTATTTGTTCTTATTCTTTCTTGCCTCTCAGACCTTCCATCTGGGATCATTTTCCTTTTTTTCTGACGTTAATCCTTTAGAATTTTCTTTAATGACAATCAGCTGGTAGCAAACTCCCCTTTATGTTAGTTTTACTTTATTTTTTCATCTGAAAGCACCTATATTTCATGCTCATAATGTATTTTTGCTAAGAAAATAATTTTTTTCCAGTTATTTTCTCTCAGCATATTGAATTATTTTTTTTTTCTTTTGGGATAAACTCTTTTCTCTGGATGCTTTTTTTTCTCTTTCTCTTTTCTTTTTTAATTGATGTAATATTGAAATACAGTGATGTGCTGATCTTAACTGAATTACTTGTTGAATCTTTAAAACTTTTCACCCATCCCCACCCCCACATGGTATCCAACAACCCTATCAAGATATGAATCATTTGCATTAATGCAGAAAATAACCTCTGTACCCTTCAATCAATACCCACCCACACCATATGCACCTCTGTTCTGATTTCTATCACCATAAATTAGTTTTTTCAGCTCTTAAAATTTATAAAAATGAAATAAATCAGAAGGTACTCTTTGGTACCTACACTTTTTGCTCAAAATAATGTTTTAAGATTCATCCACGTTGTGTGGATCAGGAGTTCACTCTTCTTATCATTGAATTTGACATCACATGGCTATGTCACAGAATGTTCATCCATTTCCCTCTTGGTGGACATCTCTGGATGCTTTTAATATTTTTCTTTGTGTTTTAGTTTACTAAAGTTTCATAGTAATATGTGTGGATGTGGGTATCTTTTCATCCTGCTTGAGATTAATCTGTCTTCTTAAATTTGTGATTTGTTATCTTTCATTGGTTCTGGAAAATTCTCAGCTGTTATCTGTTCACATATGGCCTCTTACACAATTTATCTCTTCTATGTTTCTAGGATTCCAATTAAACATATATTCATTCTTCTCACTCTGTCCTTTACTTCGCTTAACTTTTATAGTTTCCACCTTTCTGTTGTTCTGTGCTGAATTTTAGATAATCTCGTCTATCTTCTAGTTCACTAATTCTTTTCAGCTATGTCTTTTGGTCTTTTTTTTTCTTTTAATTGAACTGATTCTTTCTAGAAGTCTGAATTGGTCCTTTTCTAAATATGTCACTTGTTATAGTTTCTTATTAACTGCAAATATTTTCAAACATGTCTTTTATTTCTCTAAACATAGAAAACATAATTGCTTTATAGTCTGTCTGTTCGTTACAAAATCTGACATTTTTGCAGATTAGTTCCTCTTATTTGTTGTATCCATCTTACTCATGGTGCCTATTCCCTTGTGTATTTGGTTATTTTTTTGTTTGCTGCTCATTATACTTGAAAAATAATTTAGTGGAATAACTTGAGACCTAGGGCATGAGGTTGCTTTCCTCCAGGGAATTGTGCTTGTTCTGTTTTGTTTTATTGCTTGTGCCTGGCACTGTGGGCGGTTCAAATCTGGGACTCCCTTAAATCAAGTTCAAGTTCCCTGGACCACCCATTGATGAGAACTCTGCCAAATTGTTATCGAGCTGGTATAATTTGGTTCACCTTTACCCTGAGGGTGTAGTCCTTTGGGATCCTTGCTTGTAGAGGGAAATGTCCCCTGTCTTCTTCAAGTGCTGACCTTTGATTTCTATCCTCTTTGCCCTTGCATGCATCAAAACAGAAGTTCATGTTTACTAGGGTTAGCAAATCCTCAGTTTCTGCTTCTGGGATTTCCATTTTTCCTTTTCATTTGGCCTGGTTGTTTCCTTCTCTCTTACAATCTCTTTTGTTACTTCTTGTTTTTTAGAATTTTTTTTTTAAATTTCATCTATCAGTTTTATTTGTTGTTAATGCTAGGGCTGGTCCAAATAAACTAGTCCACCATTGCAGGAAATCGGAAATCCCACTGAATATTTTAAGCTGGATGGGGGGCCAGGGGGGAAGTGATATAACATGGATCTTTTAGGGGTGATAGGAATGTTTTACATCTTAATTGGGGTGGTGTTTACATCGGTATATACATTTGTCAAACCTCATCAAACTGTACACTTAAAAACGGTGCTTTTTATTGTATGCAAATTATTACTCAAAAAGTTGATTTAAAAAGAAAGAAAAAAAAGATCTCTATTGATGCAGAAGTGATATATAGAGGGGAAAGAGGCCCTGCACGGGCCCCGTTTTCAAGGAGTTCAGGGCCCGTTGTGAGGCTTAAAGACTGGGAGTGGGACCAGGAGGGTGGGAGTGAAGGAGGGACAATCCCAAGGGGGGAGCAGAAAAATGAGTGGGCCTCAAACCAACCCCATGGGCTTGGGACAAGGGAAGGACCTAGGTCTTGGTGGTGGGCAGTGTTGAGGTGGGACCAGGGAGCTGAACTGAAGAACTTGGGGAGCCCTTGCAGAACATCAGGGCAGGGCCAGAGGAGGCACCTGGAGCTCTGTGAGGCCCTAATGGAGAGGAAGAGAGCTGCTGGAAAGAAGTGCCAAGATGGATGGTTTAATCCCACTGCAACGTGGTGGCTAATGGATTTCATATCCCCTCCCTGAGCTCAGTCACAAGAGGAACTAAAAGATTGGGGGAGAAAGGAAGAAGTGGGGAACAAGAGAGGAGAATAAACTGAGCAGTTGGAAGGCGAAAAAAAAAGGAGGGAAAATGGTAAGCTACATGAATAAGAGATAGGAAGGAAAGGAAGGAAGGAAGAGAAAAGAGAGCTAATGGGGAAGATAGAGTGAAGAATAGAGAAGAAAGGGCAGGAAGAGGGAGGTGAAAGGATGGGCTCAAGGAAAAAGGTCAGAATTTAGCAGCCTCCACAAACCAAATTACCCCTTCGCCCACTTTGGCAGCAAGGGAGAAGCCATCATAAATCTGGTCTTGGAGATAGCTGGCTTCCTCTCAGTCCCCCAGATTTTCTCTTCCTCCCTCTGCCCACTTCTCCCCACACCTCACCACATCCCTCATTTTTGCCTCCAGAACAAACAGGAGAGAGGGTGGCTGCCTGCCCAGAGAGCTACTGCATTCAGAAGGAGCCCAACAGATGAGTAATGCTAATAATATAGTAGTGCTAATGACAACACCCAGCCATTTACCAAGCACCTGTCTCCAAGGAGCCCAAAGCTCTCTTCAAATCCAAGTTCTGCTTAAGATGGGACAGGAGGAGGCTTCTCTGTCCTCCAGTGAGGATCTGCATATAGGAAAGGAGCCTGAATTCCAACATGAGAGAGGCAAGTTAGACCAAAGGAAGAACTTTCTGACAAGATCAATTCTGCTTGAAGTGCTTGATTAACAATGATTGTGAAAATGAAGGCATGGTGGAGTGGAGAACCTAAATTTCTGGAGATCTCTAATGAAAGCGGAGCCACCACTGCCTTAGATTGCCTCGCCTCCACTCCCCACATCACCCTTTGCTAATTTTTTGTCAAGCCCTGGCCCGTGGAGCAGACAGTCGGGGCTGCCAACCACCTTCCAAAACATGTTTTGCCTTTTTTGCCTTCATTCTGTGGCTTGGCTTAACTGGGCCTGAAAATTCCCCACACCTGGGGTGGGCCAAGATGGGATGCTCCCTTGCTAGCATCACTGTTTCCAGCCCACAGGCCCGGCTCTGTCCTCGGAATGGCCTTATGGGATGAGACAGTAGCTCTGAGTCCCTGAGATTTGCAAGGGGCAGCTTCCAGAGGACTGTATGGAGCAAGAGTCACCAGGAGGCCATGGTGTGGAAACTCTAGAGGTCTTGCTGCACAGCCCCTAATCCCAGTGCCTCGCAAGAAAGGGCCCCCATGATGGTCTTCTGGGATTGGGGATGGCTGCATCAGTTCACCTCAGAGGTGCCTGGATGGAGGGCGTGGTACATTTGTGCCCCAGTAAATCATTTCTCCTGCCCTCTGCCCTCAGCCCAAGCTCCCTTGGCTCAATCCCCTGCTAATGGACTCCAAGGCCAGCATAAACACTACAAAGGAAACAGTGTCTCTTGGCAAGGACACCTCATAACAATGCTCTAGACCCTTCGTCAGAGCTGTTGGATGAGCCACAGCCATGAAAAGTATTTATCCTTTATTCGGTACCTTTGGGGTCAGACGGTCATTAGGGGTCTCGGCCTTGATTGTCTGGTCTAAGTCTGTAGTGCTTGTTTCAGATGGTGGGTCCACTCTTAGAGGAGAAGAAAGCAAATCTCCTGGTTGCTCCATGCAGCACTTAGAACAGCCCCAAAGGCCACCTGTCCCTTCTGGGGCACTGGGGAGGGAGAACAAGGATGAAGCCAGGCAGAGCCCCCTCGTTCCCACACCATCAACTGGGAGAATCCTTCTCTCCCTACCTTGGGAAATGCCTGATGTGATGGAGAGACCCAGTCTCTGCCTTGGGGCATGTCAATCTGATAGGAGCTCCCAGTCTAAAGAAGGAGTCAAGCCACAAACAGAGCAGACACAGGAAGACCCAGGAAGAAACCATAGACAGGTGTGGGAGTGGGGGGCAGAGTGAGCTGTGGGAGCAGAGGGGCTCAATGGGTCTGCCCGGGTGGGGTGGGGTGGGGGCACCTTTCCTGGAGCAGGGGCCTTTACCGATTTCAAGGACAGGGTGGTGGGTCAGCTCTCTAGAGCACCAATCCTGGGTGTGGAGCAAGGGGCTAACAGCTATCACACAGCTGTGTGCTCTCTCCCTCAGCCCTGTGTCCCCCTGCCACAGAAGCCTCTAGATGTGGGCAGGAGTTCATGCCTTTGTGAGGCGTTGCTTTTGAGATTCTGCAGTAGCAGTTCCAAGCCCAGGAAGCCAAGCAGGGAGAAAACAGAGCAGAGTACGTTTGCGGTTTTGGTATTTGCCTCCAGCTGGGTCCTTTCACTCTGGAGGGAGGCTCACAGGCTCAGAGGGGAGCCAGGCCACGTGGCTGGGCCCCTGAGCCCTGTGATCTGATGGTGAACAAGGCCAGGGCTGTGTATGGGTAGTGGAGAGGGGATCTGGGGGTGACAGTGGGTTGGGGAGAAGGGAAAGCAGGCACCCCTCCTGAGCTGCAGGCCAACCAGTCATTTTCCCACACTGGGCAAGCAGACCATAATGAAGGAGAAATAAAGAGAAAGGAGGCCTAGGCTTGGGGGTTTAATGAAAGGAGTGGGCGAGGGTCTGTGACACCTGTTGGGAAAGACATGGTAGTTCTGTTATTTCAGTACAAGCCATGAGCCAGGCCTCAGGAGACCAGAGTTCCAACCCAACCTGACACCAGTGATAGTGTGGGCAGGGACCAACCATATTCATGTTTTATTAAGTACCACCCCCACACACACACACACACATGCACACTCACAGACAATAAATAGATCAGAGCCTGTGGATTACCATTCATTCTGCAAGCATTTATCAGTATAGCAGAGATAGCATAGACATTGGAGCCAGGCTGCCTGGGTTCAAATCTAGCTCTAGAACTTTCTGACTGTATAGTACTCTGTGCTTTAGTTTCTTCACCTGTCAAATGGGGATGATAATAATAGTACCTACTCCTCAGGGTTGTTGTGAGGATTAAATGAACTAATTCATTGTAAAACTCATGCATGGCATTTAGCAAGCCATGATAAGTGTTAGCGCTTCTGACCATTATTATTTATCTGCCAGATACTTTGACAGGAGCTGGATGTTGAAGACCCTCCAGTCCCACAGAGGAGATAGACATGGAAATAAGCAGTAGCTGCACTGTGCAGTAAGTTGAGTAACAGAGCTTTAGCCTAGGGGAACACAGGCGAGGATAAACTGACTCTGCCTGTGGAAACCAGGGAGAGCTTTGCAGAGGAGGTAGTGTTCAATGTGGGCCTTGCAGGGTGAATAAGAGTTCCCCAAATGGAGAATAAGTGGAAGAAGGACACTTGAACCTGGACTGGGTAAAGGTTAGGGACATGAAGCCCTGGGTACCATGATCGCACAAGGCTGGTTCTTAGGTTCTGCAGGAAGGAGGGCAGGAAATGAGAATGGCAGAGTCAGACTGTCAGTGGCCTTGAGTGTCAGACTAAGGCATTGGAATTTCATTCTGTGAACAACTGAGAGATAAGCAGAATTTTCAGCAAGGGAATTACATGGTTACGTTTGTGTTTGGGGAGATAACACACTTGTTGGCTCATGGGAATTAGATTGGAAAGTGAGAAGGCTGCAGCAAAAAAATCAGGAAGACTTTGCAATGACCCAGGCAAATACAAAGGAGGAGAAACTATTCTAGTGCTTCTAGGCTCAGTGCTGGATTGCCACTAAGGCCAGGGGGCTGGAATGTGAAGGCCTACTCTGTGCCAGAACTGTGCCAGGTCCTGGGGCTCCAAACAGGAATCAGATTCAGCACAGGCTCATGGGAGCTGGTAGAAGAGGCAGGCGGGAGGACAGAGGAGGGTAGTGAAGTGGCATGGGCCCGGAGTTGAACATACCCTGGGGACTGTGCCACATGTGGACGGAGCGGCCATCACTCCCCAGGGTTGAAGAGGAGAGGGCTGTCTGGTGAGGCATCTAAGAAGCTGTAACACCTAGGGGAAGAAGGGCTTCCTAAACAGAAGGAGCTGTGAGCAAAGATAAAAAGATGTGAAATAGCTTGGGGCCTTCTAGCTGCTGTGAGATGGTCATGTTAGGAGTCTAGAGTTCGAAAAATGAGGCCAGAGAGGTAAGCAGGGAACAGAGCATGGGAGAGGCTCATATGTCATGCCAGGGAGTTTGGGGCTGCCTCCTATAGGCCTGTAGTTCTCAGCCAACAGTGTGGATCAGAATCGCTTATGGTGACAGCCTTTAAAAACACAGATCTCCTGGAATCAGCACTTCTGGAGGTGGGGCCCCAGGCACATGTAATTTTAAGTGGTCTCTGGTGAGCCTGACCAGCACTGTGGCCTTAGAACCAAGGCCCTGGGGACAGGGGACACTGAAAGTGCCTGGACAGATCCAGGCCTTAAGGAGAGCCAAGCTACCACACTAAAGAAGGTGTTAATAATAGGATGGTATATGGGAACTCTGTATTTTATGAATGATTTTTCTGTAAACCTACAACAACAACAACAACAAAAGAGGCAGGTTGGGGAGGAGTGCAGGGGGTGAGGAGATCTGAGGCTGGGAGATCAGGGAGGAAAGCAGTGCCACGGCAGGAGAGAGAGGGAGCCAGCTTTAAAAGCCACTGAGGAAAAAGAGGACTGGCCAACTTGGTGAGTCCATTCGGGGAGAAAGAGAGAGAGGAGGAGTGTGTAACTTCCTACTCATTTTAAGGACGAGAAGCTAAAGCCCTGAGAAGTGGTTCTCAACAATTTCAAGTATGATCTCTTTTCAATATAATTTTTTAAAAAAATGTATGTGATGGTAATGTTCCAGTTTGCTAATGCTGCCAAAGTGCAAAATACCAGAAATAGATAGACTTTTATAAAGGGGGTTTATTAGGTTACAAATTTACAGTTCTAAGGCCACAAAAGTGTCCAAACTAAGGCATCAGGAAGAAGTACCTTCCCTGAAGAAAAGGCCAATGGCATCCAGAACACCTCTGTCAGCTGGGAAGGCACATGGCTGGCATCTGCTGGTCCTTCTCTCCTGGGCTCCAGTTTCAAAATAGCTTTCTCCAGCATGTCTCTGGACTTTTGTCTTAACTTCTCTCTCTCAGCTTCTGTGCATCCTTGCTTGTTTCTCCCAGGACATTTCTCTCTGAGCATCTGGGGGTCCTCTCTTAGCTTCTCCAGTGTCTCAGGGTCCTCTTTAGCTTCTCCGGGGCAAACTCTGGGCTTTATCTCTTAGCTTAGCATCTCCAAACATCTGGGTCTGTGTCAGCTCTGAGCTCTCTTCAAAATATCTCTGTCTTTTATCCTCTCATAGAGGAAGCCAGTAAATGAATTAAGACCCACCTTGAATGGGGGGGGGGTCACATCTCCATGGAAATAATCTAATCAAAAGGCCCTACCCACAATTGGGTGGGGCATATCTCCACAGACACAACCTAATCAAAAGATCCCACCCACAATAAGTCTGCACCCGTAAGACTGGATTAAAAGAACATGGCTTTTGTAGGGACATAATAGATTCAAACCAGCACAGGTAGTTAGACTTGAAGGAATTAAAAAATACCCAATGACATGAAGCTAGATGGATTTAGAGATGATTTTAAAGAATTTATGCTTCATTCATCACACCAACATGGAGATACATCAACAAGAGCATCAGAGACAGAAAGATTTGGATTCAAACCTCTCTGCCATTATTAGATGTGTGACCTCAGGCACATTATTTACCTGCCTTGCCTCAGTCTCCTTACTTGAAAATGAGGATTAGGGTTGCACCTGCCTCCTTAGCTGTGTGAGGATTAAAGAGTTGGTATGTGTACAGTTAGAAGAGTTCTTGGCATAGAGTAAGCCTTAACAAACCTTAGCTATTATTGCTACTACTATTCTGTTAAAAGGCGATGTGTGGCGCACGTGTGGATGTGGGGTCCCTGTGAGGTCATATGTGGTGAACCCTGGCAGGGCTGCCTTGCTCATCCCCTCCTAGACCTTGTAACATGGGGCAGAACTTACTGCATGTAGCCCCCGACCACTCGTGATCACAGGCTGCAGTGTGACCGTGCCCATTGGAGGCAGTGTCAGTATCCAAAAACCTGTGGGTCCGGAGCAGGCTGGCATTGGTGCCTTACTCAGAATTATCTCTGGAACCTGGATAGTAGATCCAGGGGCTATGGCTTGCAAAGGGCAAGTTCTACAACATAAAATTTAGACTGGAGTTGCAGGATGATGTGATTGTGGGGTGCGAGAAGCATCCCAGAACCTAGGAGGACTGGAAGGCAGGCCATTGCCTCTCACCTGCCCCAGCTCCTTCAGGACCTGGGGACTCCAGAAACCATGCTTGCGAACGTCCCCTGGCCGATGCAGTCCAGTATCAGCAGCTGACAGTGCAGCCTTTGCATCCATTGCCGTAAATACTGATGTCTATAACATTTATGCATCAGCGTGGTCATTTTCACCAAATCCCTAGCCCAGCCCTCTCTCTGCAGAACGGTTCAGGTGGTCCACAAGTTGACAGCCCCTGCACAGGATCATGGACAATGGGCTGAAAATGGATTTGGGGGTCTCCAGTCTGGCTCTTTGATTTCCCCCTTCCCTGTCTTTGCATCCCTCCCTTCCTCTCTGTTGAAGCAGGCGGACCAGTTCTATGTTCCCTGTCTCAGGAGAGGCAGGAAATGAAAGCAGCCTGCAAGTATCTTTGGCTTCATCTTCCACAAGCCTGAGCCTGTGGGGGTTTCTGTGCATTGACACAAAGTCCTGGCCAGAAGTAAGGAGGACAAGGAAACTTCTTTCCCCAGAGAAAAAATGTCCCCCCGCTGGGGTCAAGTCACAGGAACTGGTAGGGGTTCCGTGGGGCGTGAGAGAGGGGACCAGGGCAGAGTGCCAGGCCGCCAGCAGGACTCCAGAGAGGAAGCGACAACCCTGCAGAAGGTTTCTGTCCCCTACATGCAGCCTGGAAAGTGACAGCGAGTGGCTGGGCCAAAAGGGCCATGCAGGCGGGTGGGGTGAGGGGGAGGATGTGCCCTGCAGCATCCCGGGTGGAGCTTAGCCAAGAGCCGTTTGCATTCCCCACCACCACCCCCTCCCAGGGCCCTTGAGCTGCTGTGCAACCCTGGGGCTTACCACAAAGGACTGAAGTGGAGTTTTCTACTGTCCCAGGGAAATGAGTGCTCAGTTAAATTATGAACTGAGGTATTTCTTTCTTTCTCTACTGAGTTAATAGACAGCAACTAATAACCTGCAACACACAAATGAGAAAACTGAGGCTCAGCGGGGGCGGGTAAGTAGTAGCTCAAGGTCCCCTATCTAGCATGGAGATGAGGCAGGACCAGGGCTAGAGTCAATTTTGTGAGATTCCAAACCCAGCACTGCCCACCTTAATTTATTCAAAAAATAAATACCATTTTAAATGGGGATGTATGCACAACTATGTGATGATACTGTGATCCAGTGATTGTATACTTCAGATGGTTTGTATGGGATGTGACTATATCTCAATAAAACTGCATTAAAAAAAACATTTTAAAAAGCAAGTGACAGAATCTCCTTGTTCTCCTTAAATTTGATGAAACAGACTCCTACTGAGCACCCAGGCGTGCCAAGCCCTTGGTGGGTGCTGTGGGTTGTGCTGTGATGGACAAGATGCTGTCTCTGCCCACCGGGAGCCCTCTCGCCCCAGGCAACCCAGACCCCCCAGGCTGCACGGTGGGGTTAGCGACCACAATCTCTCCCATATTACGCATTTGCTCAGACCCCCAGCCACCCTAAAACTGTGAGCCCCAGCTGCTGAGGGGTGACGGTCCATCCCAGGGCCAGCCTCTGGGGGGCCTGATGACCACTGGCCAGTCTGTGCCAAAACCCCTCAGGCCCTCACTACTCCTTCCCGGCAGAGACTTGGGAGACGGCAACAGGGAGGTGAGAAGCCTGAGTCACCTCCCTTCTGTATTTCTATGGCAAGGATAATATACAATCATGCCCTTTCTTCGCTTGCTTTAGTCACTCACTGCTTTGCAAGGCAGCAGTTACTGTGCAGGTCAAATAAGAGGGGAGTCCCTAGGATGGGATTTCAGCCTGGGTGGAAAGTGTGGGCAGATCCAGCCTTTCTGGAAACGTAGCTGAAATCCAACACATTGGAGTTCACCTTCCTCCCCTAGCTAGCCCACCCTGCATTTTTCTGTCCCCAACCATCTGCCCCTAGCTCTCCCTTAGGAGGAGGCAATGCAGAAGTCTGGAATCTTGACTTTCTACTTCTTACCCCAGCATTCACATCATACTGTCCCTGACACTACAAGTGTTCTCTGGCCATACCAGGAAGAGATACGTACCTCCCCTGGGGTGAACTTACACCCACTGGTGTCCCCTGAGACTCTGGGAGGATAGGGGAAGCCCCTTCTGAAGGAACCACAGAGTCTCAGGGTCTGGCTGTGCGAAACCAGCGAATCACAAAGTGTCCTTTCAGCCACGGCTCCCAATGAGCCTCATGGTATCCTGGGAATACCCTGGAAGGGAGGTGGGGCAGGGGTATTATTTTCCAAGTACAGATGAGGAAACTGAGGCTCAGGCATGTTATGAGACCTGCTCGCCATGTATCTGGATGGTAGACACACTGAAATTTTAACCCAGGTGTCCTGATTCGAATCTCAAGACCTCGGCCTATTGTAGATTGAATTACATCCCCAACATAGGTATGTCCAAATCCTAACCCCTGTTACTGTGGATGTGAACACATCTGTGAATAAGATCTTCAAAGATCCTAGTGGTTAGGATGAGGCCAAACCGAGTCAGGGTGGGGCCTTAATCCCATATGACAGTGAGCAGGAGCGAGGAAGAGACGGCTGGGAAGAGAAGCGGCCATGTGACAATGGCAGGGATTGAGTTACGGGTTACCCACAGATCACCTCCAGAACACTACAGACTGCAGAAGAAGCCCGACCCTGCTGACATCTTGACTTTGGGCTTCTGACCTTGAAAACTGTGAGCCAATGCATTATTGTTTATGTCTGCTGGCCTGTGGTACTTTGTTACGGCAGCCCTGGCAAACCAAGACACTGACCAGCACAATATTGCTGGAAAAGAACTTAGAACAGCCTCTCATTTTAGAAATGCTGAATTGAGGCCCAGAGAGGGAAGTAACATTTCCAAGGGCACACAGCTTGTAAGAGTCAAAGCCAGGTTCCAAGTACTCAGCCTCCTGGCTCCCAATCTATAGCTTATTTTGTCTTCTGTCAAGGAGATAAGAAAGGCCTATTTGTTGAAATAACTTAACACCCTTCTCCTTTCTAGCATCCCCAATTTGTCTCAACTCACTTCCGTTTCTCAGCTGTTGCCTCTAGACCAGGGATTGTGAATTAAAGTGTCTTCAAGGCCAGGTACATAACTGAAATAGGTAGTCCAGGCCCTAGACACTAAGTTAAGACATCACTGAGGGATGAGGACTGTGTTGAACTATCAGGTGCATACCCTACTTAGAGGCATTCAAACCCAATTTTTTAAGAAAACAAATGCTTCAAGAAATACCAATGGGGTCTATAGGAGTGGGGGGCAGAGATGAAACAAGATTGTTGAAGCTGGGTGTTGAGTGCAGGAGTACAGGGGGTTATTAATAGTGGTCTGTGTGAATGTGTATATGTTTTAAATTTAACATGATAAAAGTTTTTTTTTTAAATTAATGTGCTGCCAAAAAAAAAAAAAAAAAAAAAATGGGTCCTTGAGTTATATTAGGCCCACAGGCCATCAGTTAGCAAAGCTCTTCTCCAGACATTCCTGAATATTCCCCTTCTCATCTCTATCCTTCATTCCAATTCTTTCTTCAGAGTCTAGGGGGTGGGGGTGGGGGTGGGAATGAGGAGGGAGGAAGGGAAAATACTGGCTTGGGAAGGGCTTGGGAGTTGGTCATCACTGATGCCCAAGAGCACAGACTCTTGGGATTTGGATTGATCCCATAAAAACAGGTGCAGTTCATGCCGCTTGCACCTTCCAATGCTCTGCTCATGTTCATTGTGCCCCGGGCAACCCTCCTGCCCTTCATTGTCTCTTGCTCACCTTTCTTGCACTCTGCCTATCACCCACCACACCAAGTATCCCAGCAGGTACACATCAGCAGGCTGCTGTCCTCAGCCTGTGGAGTGGGACATAATCCGTTTGGATGAAAAATGAAGTGCATGAGTGTCCTGGCACCTCATGGTTCATGGGAGTCTGAAGAGCAGCTGTGCTGACTTCCAGCAAGACCTCCCCAGCAGGGTGTGGGGAGCATATGTTTTGAGTGGAAAGAGGATGGAAAAAGATGGTATGGATTTTATTTTTCCTCCTCCTTTTCTTAGGCAGCTTCCCATTCACCATCATCCCTCTCCTCAACACTCCCATTTTGCCAAAGTTTACAAAGCGCTTTCACATTTTTGTCATTGACTCTTCCCAAGCCTGTGAGGTAGTTATCCCATTTTATAGATGAGGAAACTGAGGCTCTGCATGATCATCTTGCCCAGGATCTCATAGCTTATAAGCAGCAGAGCCCAGAGCTGCAGATCCTAATTCCTATGCTTTTTCTTCTACTCCATATTGAGGGGGTGGGGGTTTGCTTTGCAGCTCTCCATGGACCTGAGGGTAGAGAGAGTAAATATCATTGAGTTTTCTAAGTAGTCAACTCAGGTAGCAGGAAGTTTTGATGGGCTGCTACTTAACTGCAATTGTGTTGTTCTCTACTTGAGGAGCACTGTTAAAGGTAATGGTATTGCTTGGTTGGATCTTCTGTGGAGGTTGACATGGACAGGGGAAATTTGGATTTCTTCATGCACGGCGTGATGACCAACCAACCCCCAAATCTCACCAAAGTGTGATATGGAGAAGCTGAAAGAGGACACTGGCATTGTCCACATGAGTTAGGGACAATGACTTTAGGTCTTATATCAAATCTTAATTCAGCCTTAACTTTGCTGTGTGACCCCAGGCCAGACTTCTCCCTCTCTCGTCCTCTGAGCCAGCATCCTCCTAGCAGCCAAACCAACACTATCCCCCCATGCCAGCTCGCCGTACAGTGAGACTCCACTCCTTCAGCAACCTCCTAGAGAAAGTGACAGCAGCTGGTTTGTCACTGCTCAGAGGGAACATCCCAAACCCCTCACCAACTTGGGAATTTAATACAAGGGGAGTAGTGGGCATCAGAAGCAAGGCAATTGTTGGGAAGAGGGGATAAACAGGCTAGCACTGGACCCAGACATCCAGCCCCAGCCTTGCACAGAGGCTGCTTTTCATGCCTTTTTCCTCTGTTAATTTGGCTTGTTTTCCAAACATGGGTCAAACAATCCCCCTCTAGAAGCAGCAGAAGGAAATGTTATTAGAAACGAGTCCGTTAGTGGGCATGGTGTGTGGATGAAGGCTTTGGGAGATTTGGCTGCCAAATAAAGACTTTATTGTTGTCATTCCTCTTTTCCCAAGTTCCCTCCCTCTCTCCTCTGCTCTCTCCCTCCTCCCCTCCCTTTCTCCTCCCCTCCCTCCCCCTAACCTAACCTCCCCACCCCAGTAGGATCTGGTGGAAGAAAAATCAGGCAAACACAAGCACACACGCACCACCACCAGGAGCTCACAAGTTGTAGCTGGCTCTCTGCTACCACAGCTCCACCGAAGGGTGGGGGAGGAAGAGGAGGGAGCCTTCCCAGGACTAAACCCAGAGCAGAGAGGAGAGGCAGGTGTGTTCAGGTAAGCCCAGCCGGGAGTTGGGTAGGAGTCATGGAACAATCCTTCCTCCAGCAATTTTCCACCCTCTCTGTCCAACCTAAGTTTTTGATCTAGTCTCTATCTTCTCTCCTTCCTTCCTTCCTTCTTTCCCCTCCACCTTTTCCTCCTTGCAAATGAACTCAAGTTCAGTCTTGCACATTTCCTTCCTATAGCCTCTTCCTCCTCGTCATCATTACCATTCTAGACTCCTTTATTTGCTTACTACAAAAGTTAAACTTTTCTTGGTACAGAGGTTTGTTGTAGCACGGAGCTATGCTGCACACAGAATTTCTACAGATCAGTTGTTTCCATAGAAACCAGACTCCAGAATCTATTTCTCCACCTTTCACACATTGTCTCTCACACACACACACACACACACACACACGCATAATCACGCAGAGGCTGCACCTCACCATCACCCCCCCCACACACACACGCACAAATACGCACCCTAAGTCAAGGCATCCTGTCCGTTCCCCTCCACTCTGACTGATTCCGGCATGCAGGGCTAGACCTCACGGGGATAGACACCAGCAGTCACCCCCCCGCGCCCCCACTCCCACCGCCCCATCTTGTCTCGCCCTCTCACACACCTCCCCAGCTGTAAGAGCAAAAAGAAAGTGCGTCTTCCCGCTGAGATGGCAGAGCCAAAAAGAAAGTCATGTGCCCTGAGTCCAGGCTGTGCAGGGAGGAGACGAGTAAGAGCAAGAGCCAAAAGGATTTCTTCATCCTTTAGAGCTTAATTGGACAGGAGAGAGAAATAGTGGCTTTCAGACCTTCACAGTATCTTCCTCACAGCTCTGGGTTTCTCTGTCTCACAGGTCCAAACCACTTGGCTCTTGGAAAGAAAGGGAGGAAAGTGACCCGGCTTCCAAGCCTTGGTGGTCCTAATTCCAAGCTCTGGGGGACAATTCATGTTTTCTTTTTTCTAAGACAGCCAGAAAACATCTATCTTTAAAGCCATTTCTAAATTATCACAAGCATTCAGGTTGGCAAGGGTTCCTTTTTAGTAAAGAAAAATGATGCCAGCTCCTCAAGCTGTCAGGGAGGGGGGAAACTAAAGTGGGCAGCAGAATGGGTGGGCCCTTCCCATCTCCCCAACCCCCCATCCCCAACATACTCCATACTCCAACAGTAGAGAGTGAGGTTCCAAGGCAAGCGGGATATGGGCTAGATCTGTGCTTCCAAACCTAGTTGATCTTCAAAATCACCTGGCAGAAAGCAGGAGGGCAGAGGGCTTGCTAAAAAGACAGATGTCTGGACCCCTCACTCCAGACATACTGAATCGAGACCCAGGAATCTTTTGGCGTTTCAGTACTTCAGGGGATTCTGACGGTCGGGAAGGGCATGGGAACTTGCACCAGGAGACATGAGGAAGACTCTTGCTGTGACTGAGGAGCCCAGGACTCCTGGCCGAGTTAGCTGAGAAGAAGGGCTGTATGGGCAAAGGGTCATCTGATAGAGGAGCTCCAGGAGGCCCGAAAATGGGCCACTGATTCTTTGGGGAGGGGCAACCGGGATGGAAGAGAGGACCTGAAGGTCCAGGGACACTCCATTGTGAGCTCTGCCCCTCCCTTCTTGCAGGCACTGGGAGCCATTTGCTGAGCCCAGAAAGGAAGATAACCCCCAGGATAGCGCCAACATCGCTCACCTGCTGTTCTGCCCACCCTGGGCCCCAGGAGCCCTGTGCTAGGCCCCCTCTCCCTCTCTTCTGGATCCCCTCCCCTCCTGCTGAGCAGCTTTCTGTTCTGATGGGCTTTCACAGATGATGGACTGAACAACAAGCCCTTCACTCCCCATTCACCTACCCAGTGGGCAGCCCCATTTACTGGGCATGTGAGGAAAGTGTTTCAAGGCTGGAAGCGGCAAAAAAAAAAGTCAAGGGCAGAAAGTTGGGAGGGAATTCATGGATTGCAGTGGGATTCCACAGCCAGCCAAGGAACAGAAGATCTGGCACCTTCCCTGGCCAGCATCTCCCCTCACCAGCTCCTGGGGGTGGGGTGAGTGAGTTGGAGGGAGGGAGTGAGCTTTCCCCACAGGCATGGAATGTCCTATGGTCTCTCCAGGACCCAAGTGTGGTCTCACAGGCTGCACAGGGGAGGAAGTGGCTCAGTGTGGAAGAGCTGGGGAAGTCAATGAGCCAGTCAATGCTGCAAGGATCTCTGCCTTCCCGAGAGTGGGGCTGCCCTCTAGCCAGGCCAAAGAGCAAGAGACCTCATTTCAAATAATAATGATAATAATAATAATAATAATAATAACAGCAGCACAACAACAACAATAGCTTCACATTAACTGAGCATTCACTTTGTGCACATTAACTCATTGAACCCCAAAACAATCTGATTAGATGGTTTTATCATCCCATTTCATAGATGAGGAAACCAAAGTTGAGTGGAGGAAAGAGGTTATCCAGGTAAGAAGTTGAAGAGTTCTAGGGTCAGGACCCAGATCTATACCACCCAAGGCATCAGACAGATTCTTTCTGACTTCCGTCAGAGGTTGGAGATGCTAGGGGATGGAAGCCCAGAGGAGATGGTGTGATAACGGCTGTCAGAGAAGAGCCACCCCATCCTTGCTTCTTCCCCATACCTCAGAGTGGAAAGCTTGGTCTTCTGGACTAGTGGCCTAGGGCCAAAGAAAACTTCACTCTGTTTATACTTTGCCTGTGGTAGACACTGGGGAGACAGATGGTCTTTCTCTAATAGCGTTATATTTATTTTTTGCTGTTTTTGATCTGCAGCACATTTTAAAGTTGCTTATCACACTTGCTTCTGACAAGAACTGGGTGAGGAACTTAGGGAAGACTTTGGAATCCCCATTTTATAGGTAAAGAAACTGAGGCTCATAACAGTGTCACATCACTAGGCAGAGGTGGCAGGGCCAAGAACCCTAGACTCTAGTGTACCACAATGCTCTCCTTACCCTCCCAATCAGGCTCACTCTTTCACTGATCTGACCCCCAGGAAAGGAGCAGTTGCATCAGTGGTGTGTTGAAGTCATCTCGTCCCAACACCCACTCCATGGATTCCCCAGGCCCACACCAGCCCTCCTGGGGGCCTTGGAAGGGTCTCAGGGCAGCTAGAGCCTTGGTGGGCCTGGCTTGCTCCTCAGATGGGCAGAGACCACCTGATTTTCCCTGCTTCCAACTTCTTTCTAGGCATCAGGAAGAGAGTAAAGGGGACATTTCATTTAGAAATTGACATTTAAAAATTGACATTTAGAATATCTAGAAATTGGGTTTAGAACAGAAAGAAAGGAATGAAGAGAAAAGGCCATCCCGATGCCCACGGGCACGGCTTTGCAACAGGGGGTGGCCCCCTACATCACAGCAGGGCAGCCAGCTGGGTCAAGCCATGGAGGATTAGGGGTGGCCAACTAGGCGGGAAATCTCATGAGAGAGAAGTATGGAGTGACCTTGGTGCTAATCTCACCTTAATCCTGAGAGGCAAGCCCAACTTCTCTCTTAAACCACCAGCCCCAATTCCAAACTCTTTAAGCAAAGCCATTTATCCTTAAACACACACCTAATGACTTCACAAGCCCATCTGGACCTCAAACCCAGCCCTACCCTGAGCCTAAATATTACACCTAGTCCTGGGTGTTCTGATCTTAAAAGAATGAAATTCTTCGGGGAAAGGACTATCTTATTCTAAAAATCAGAGTCTCTCCAGAGAATCTGCTCTTTTATAAACAAATAAATGAATAAAATAAAACCTCTGCCATTGGTAGAGATATTCTACCCTATAACCTACCTTCACATGTGTGAGCTCATTTGATCCCCATGTAGGGAAGGAGCCTGGGGCCTGGAGAGGAGTCAGAGCCAGGATTTGAGCCCAGATCTCCAATAGCTGGAACTGAAATAGGAGTTTGAAATGCTTTTAGGAAATGTTCTTAAATGGAGAGGGTGAATTTGGAGTTGGGTAAGGCAACAGCTTTTCTCCTCCATGAAGCAGCATCTCCTTGAGAGTCAGTGCTGGAGAAAAGGGATGCTTAAAGTTGATCAGTGTACGTGGTCCACAAACTTTCAGTGATTGAGCTGGGGCCCAGTAGAAAGTTTGTGGAGGCTGGAGGTAGGGAAGGATTGTGCTTGAACAGGCATATGAAATTTTAAAATGCAAACAAACAAACAAACAAAAATACACACCAAAACCCCACATACAATCTATTGTGAGAGAACTTATAAATGGACTGAAGGTTCTGGAAGACAGACATAGAGAGTGTGGCTTTCAGGGCTTTATGGGAGGGACTATGACTCCCTCGGAGTCCGGGGACCTGGGGCTTGCCTCACAGACTCTTGTTTCAGACTTGTGACCTCACAGGGCATTGCCAGAGCAATTGCTGTGCTGTAGGAAATTTCCCCCAGAGGCCAAACTGCAGCAGGGAGGGGCATTGCCCGATGAGAAAAGCCTTAGAAATGAACGCTGCTTTCGTAAGAAAAGAAACACACACGCGCACACATACATACGCACACATACACACACAGAGAGAATGGTTCTAATTCAGCTGCAGGGCAAAGAGAAGGGAACTTGAACCAACCCAGTTTCCCCAGGGAATAGGCTCCAAGGAGCTTTTCCTAGGGAACCTCCTATTGGCTCCAGGAAGGCTTTGGCTGGCCTTTCGATGTTTAGAACGTAAAAGGGTCAGAAGTTCTGGTAGGAAGATAAGCCAAGTTCCCCAGGGGTCTGGTGCTGGAGACAGGGAGGAGAAGGGCGTGTATCTTCTGTAGATGAGAAAGAGTGCCCTGGGGGAGCTATCACTGACCAGCCAGTGGAGACCAGGCCTGTGCAGACATGGGAGCTCCTGAGAAACCCACCCCAGAAACCCACGCTAGCTGAGCCAGTTGCCCGAGTCACCATGCCTCACAGAGCAGTCATTTGCTCGATACTCTGGGCAAGCATTGTTTGCCTAATTTGGTGTCCAGTACGGCTATCTGCTTCAGGTGAAAGGGCAATGAAGGGAAAGAGGAAGACTCCAGCTGGTGCTGAGCAGCCTCCTCGGGCCAGGGCTTCTCACACAGTGAGGGAATCCTGGCTTATATTGAGTCTTCTGGATGGTTAGAAGATAAAGAAATGCAACAACAACAGAAAACAGTATTGCAAAAGATGGGGCTTTTAAAAATGTTTGTTTTTAACATATTAATGCTTTAACTACCCCTTGATTTATATGCAACATAACTGTTACGCTCAAGAAAATTACAGGACTTCTATTAATTCGTAGTTCACAAATTAGAAGTGGTGGTCTGGCATCTGGCAACAAGACTTAAGTTTAAAGTTTTACAACAGACATCTTCTCTTTCCAGTCCTTTCAGTGTATCCTTGAGATGGTTTTCTCCTCTACTGGAATCTGACTGCAATGCCCTTTGTGACAGGAGGCCCTGGGAAAATGTACCCCCTGGACCCCCTTGGAGACATCTGTCTGGGAAGAGACCACCTTAGAGTGGAGAAGCAACAGAGGCTGCAGGATGGTCTCTCCCCTCCTTCTTGCCCTCCTTTCCATCCTTCCCATATCCAGCGTACCACATAAGGGCTCTCATACATGCACATAGATGATATGCGAATGTGAGTTTACTTATATATATGGTATGGGGAGAGGAGTGTGAGTGTATGTATGTGTGCAAAAGGCACGGTGGGACGCCCTCAGCCCATCCAGGTGTTAAACTCTGCTTTTTCCTGTTTCTTGCCACATTCCACTCCTCCTGAGCATCTGACCCAGGACTAAGCAGCTGGTGAGAGGCTTCTGTTGTCTTCCTTTGATCATAACCCCAAGAAGCCTGGCATTAGGTCAAGCAAGGGAGGAGTGTAAGCTGATATGTGCTCTCAGGAGGGGCAGGAGGCCATGCTCATCACAACTGTAAGAGGCAATATGGAAACAGGGGCTCTAGTTAGAGACCAGAAGGGGTATCATATGGAAGATGGTCTGCAGCAGGGGGGTACAGGGCACCCCATCCCTGGACCATGCCCAGCCCAGGCCAGGGAAGGAAACCTGTGAGAGCTGCCCCTTTCTGTTTGCTGCCTGGACTGTTGAGATTTCCCCAGCTTCAGTTGAACTCGAACCACCCTACCCTGTCTGGGGATCCATCAGGGCATGGAGATCCAGCTGGCAAGCAGAGCCACAGAGGATTGAAACCCTGTTTCTTAATGCCCCTCCTGGAGCTCCTCTTTCCACTTGCCTGTGCAGCTACCATGAGCACCTGGAATCCCAGCGGCTCATCCTGAGAAGGGAGGGGATAGGCCAAGTGTGTCTGTGGGTAGCCATTTGGAATTGGCCATGTTCGAGCCCACGTGTACCCTGGGAGCCAAGAGTAGGCCCACCATGCATCCATCCCAGCCTCTGCATGAGTCCACCACATTCCAAATCTCCCCCTGGATAAATGATGGCCCCTGCAGTGACGTCAGAGGGATGAATCTCAGAGGGGCTTCCCCTTTCCCCTACCAGTCTCAGGCTCCCCCATCTGCTAAGTGTGGGCTGATACCAAATCAACAGGTGGCCAGGAGGCAGCCCCTCCTCGACAGGACATAAGAACACCCCACCTCCCTCTTGCACACTTGGCTAAAAATATTGCTTCTGTGGATAAACCTTCCCACTTCCCCATTTGCCCACTTGTTTCAAAATGAAACAAAACACTATTACCTACCAGACCTAATTACTCAAATGTGCCAGGAACTTACCATACATTACCTTAAGCCCTCAAAACGATCTGGCAAAGGCAGGTCTTGTTCTCTTTTTACAGATGAGGATACAGAGATACTAAGTAACGTGCCCAAGGACACACAGTAAGGAAGCAGGGGAACATGAATTCAAATCAAGCCTTAAGAGATTTAGATTTCACCTGATCCTCTTAGACCCCTCAAGCTGGCGTCTATCCTTCCCTCTGTCTCCACATATCACAGGACAGTACCTTCTCCAGTTACCCATATTCTAAAAGGCCAATGGGAAAGGCAGTCCTGAAGGAGGCTTCATCTCCCCATTCCAATATGTCACTGAGGCTAGCAGGAAGTTCATCCTGATATCCCACCTCAATACCGCCAACTTCAGTGGATATGGGAATCAGCAATATTAGGTCATAAGAACTAAAAATGCTTTCCTTACATCTTTATCTCTTCCCTATTTATTTTCTTTGGAGTTTCCACATCTGGGGAGAAATTCTTGGCATGTCTCCTGCTGGTTAAGACTTGCGTGCTTGTCCCGGTTTGCTAATGCTGCCGTTATGCAAAATACCAGAAATGGGTTGGCTTTTATAAAGGGGGTTTATTTGGTTACAAGTTTACAGTTCTGAGTGTCCAAACTAAGGCATCAACAAGATGATACCTTCACTGAAGAACAGCTGATGGCATCAGGAACTCCTCTGTCAGCTGAGAAGGCACATGGCTGGCGTCTGCTGGTCCTTTGCTCCTGGGTTGTGTTTCAAAATGGCTTCCTCTCTCGCAGCTCCTGTGAGACCTTGCTTCTCTCTCCCAGGGCATTTCTCTCTAAGCATCTGGGAGTCCTCTCTTAGCTTCTCCGGGGCAAACTCTGGACTTCATCTCTTAGCTTAGTATCTCCAAATGTCCTTCTGTCTGCATCTCCAAGCATCTCTCAGCATCAGCAAGCATCTGGGTCTGTCGGCTCTTAGCTTCTCACTTAAATACTCCAGTGAACTAATCAGGGAACCACCCTAATGGATGGGGCCACATCTCTATGGAAATAATTCAATCAGAGTTTCCACCCTAATCAACAGACTAATCAGTCTGCTGCAATAAGATTGCATTAAAGAATATGGCTTTTCTGGGGGGACATAATATATCCACACTGGCACAGCATTCTAAGCCAAGTGCAGGAGCAAAGGAGAGGGGCAGCCCAAAGCATCAGAGAATAGGGATGGATATCCAGGTGTCTGCAGCACTTTCCTTCCTTCCCAAGATCTCCAGGAGCTCTACTTTGGAAGAAAGGAGACCCAGGTTTTTGTCCTGGGTCTGTGTTAAAAAGCTTCCAGGCCTTGGCAAACCAATTCCTCCCTCTAGTTCTCAGTTTTTTCAAACAATAGGTCTGGGCTTGAGTGGTGGATTTCAAACCATATTTAGTAATGAAACTTTTCTTCCAAATGAATTATCTGGCTAACCTCAATATATAAAACAGATAAAAACAGAGCTGCTCAGGTTGACACAGGAAAGGATTGGGGGTGCTCTGTAGAAACTTGGGCCCCTACGTAGCACAGTTTGAAAAATATCACATTAGAGGACCAGTAAGGGCCCTCCCAGATTTTACACTCCAGGACTCCATAGTTCATATATCCTACCATCCCTCTTAGGAAGACAGGAATGATTTTTTCATGATACAGATGGGGAAACCAAGTGCCAGAGAGGTTAAGGGTCTTTCCAACAGCCCCAGGACCTCTGACTTATAGTCCAATGTGCTTTCTGTCGGGATGGCTCACCCTCAGCAGAGCAGGCTTTACACCTTATGTGGCGGGGCCTCTGGGCGGGGGTTCCTGAGCCTCAAGCTGTTGTTACTCCCTCACCCACTGGGTACAGGCAAATAAGGAGATGCTTCCACAGGTCCCTTGAGCACTACCCCATCTCCCTTGGAGCCAGTCCTGGCCGATGTGGCTGCAAAGACCTGAGCCCAGCAGGCTAACAGCCTCCTATGCCTCCTCCTGCAGGTGAGTCACCTGGATCATGAGGTCGTTCCTCTGCTGGATCTTCCCACTTCTGCTCATCTTGGCCTCGGTGGCCCAAGGCCAGCTAACAAGGCGACCACAACCCAGACCCAGGCCCAGGCCCAGACCCAGACCCAGGCCCACGCCCAGCTTTCTTCCACCTTTTGAGCCATCAGAGCCCACTGACCTGCCTCCCCCACTCCCTCCAGGCCCTCCATCTGTCTTCCCTGACTGTCCCCGGGAGTGCTTCTGCCCCCAAGATTTCCCATCTGCCCTCTACTGTGACAGCCGCAACCTACGCAAGGTCCCCATCATTCCATCCCGCATCCATTACCTCTATCTTCAGAACAACTTCATCTCTGAGCTCCCACTGGAGTCCTTTAAAAATGCCTCGGGTCTGAGATGGATCAACCTGGACAATAACCGAATCCGCAAGGTGGACCAGAGGGTGCTGGAGAAACTGCCCAGCCTGGTGTTCCTCTACATGGAGAAGAACCAGCTGGAAGAGGTCCCCTTGGCCCTGCCCCGGAATCTGGAGCAGCTGAGGCTGAGCCAGAACCAGATCTCCAGAATTCCAGCTGGCGTCTTCAGCAAGTTGGAGAACCTGGTGCTCTTGGATCTCCAACACAACAGGCTGAGTGATGGTGTTTTCAAGCCTGATACTTTCCAGGGCCTCAAGAACCTCATGCAGCTAAACCTGGCCCACAACATCCTGAGAAAGATGCCACCCAAGGTCCCCACTGCCCTTCACCAGCTCTACCTGGACAGCAACAAGATTGAAACCATCCCTAACGGCTACTTCAAGGGCTTCCCCAATCTTGCCTTCATCCGGCTTAACTACAACAAGCTGTCAGACAGGGGACTCCCCAAGAACTCCTTCAACATCTCCAACCTGCTGGTGCTCCACCTGTCACACAACCAGATCAGCAATGTGCCTTCCTTCAGCAACAAGCTGGAGCACC
Organism: Choloepus didactylus; assembly: GCF_015220235.1. NCBI lineage: Eukaryota > Metazoa > Chordata > Mammalia > Pilosa > Megalonychidae > Choloepus > Choloepus didactylus. The sequence goes on along the minus strand of NC_051308.1, from coordinate 57,067,225 downwards.
TGTACCTCAACAACAACAGCATTGAGAGTGAGTGGGTGCGGGGCTGGGGTGGGCGGGCCCGGGGCAGCACATGTAGACCCTTGCTGCCTCTACCCTGTCCCTTAGGCACTTGACTCTCGTTCAAATCTTGACCATTTACTATTTGTGGAACTGTATGTGCGACCTTGAAAAGATCTCTGGGAAGTTTCTTGATAAATACAAAATGAGAATGGTGAGAATACTTTCCATCACAAAGTTGGAAAGTTTAATACAGATAAAGCATCTAGTATACCATGCTTGGCAGGTAATAAGTTTTCAAGGCATGTTAATTTTTTGCATTCCCTTCTTCTTCCTCCACCCCTTCCCATCAGCCTTGGTTTCTTTGCCTTCTGGATCTATAGGTTGGTTAGCCATGTAATATACTCCTGGACATCCTCATAAAAACAGAACAGAGATTTAAATGCCCACTCTGAAACATCCTTGGTAGGCTGTGGAACAAGTCAGTAGCTGTGGGAGGAAGCTTCTTCCCAAGTCTAAGCCTTAGTTTTAAAAAGTCTGTAAAAGGTATACTTGAAGAGGCAGTTGTATATTCAAGGTTATGTGTTCTAGTTTGCTAATGCTGCCGGAATGCAAAACACCAGAGAAGGATTGGCTTTTATAAAAGGGGGTTTATTTGGTTACACAGTTACAGTCTTAAGGCCATAAAGTGTCCAAGGTAATGCATCGACAATTGGGTACCTTCAGTGGAGGATGGCCAATGGTGTCCAGAAAACCTCTGTTAGCTGGGAAGGCACGTGGCTGGCATCTGCTCTGGAGTTCTGGTTTCAAATTGGCTTTCTCCCAGGATGTTCCTCTCTAGGCTTCAGCTTCTCTTCAAAATGTCACTCTCAGTTGCTCTTGGGGCATTTGTCCTCTCTTAGCCTCTCTGGAGCATAAGTCTGCTTTCAAAGGCTATCTCCAAAATATCTCTGTAAACTGCAGTTCCTCTCTCAGCTCCTGTGTGTTCTTCAAAGTGTCCCTCTTGGCTGTAGCTTCTGGGATTCCACCCCCTGGAAGCCTGGAACTTTCCAAACCATCAGTTTCTGATTTCTTTGAACCCAAGAGTTCAGTTCAAAGTTTATCTCTCTCTGCTTGCATTTTACTATAAGGTGCAAGGAGAAGCCATGCTATATCCACAACTTTTAGTTTTGAAATCCCATCAGCCAAGTATCCCAGCTTGTCGTTTTCAACTTCTGCCTCCCATCCAACACCAGGACTTAATTTTGCCAAATTCTCAGCCACTTTAAAACAAGGATCACCTTTCTTCCAGTTGGCAATGACATAGTCATCATTTCTGTTCAAGGCCTCTTCAGAAGTATCTTTAGAGTCCATATTTCCACAAACAATCTCTTCAAAGCAGTTTAGGCCTTTTCTATCAGGCTTCTCACAATTCTTCCAGAACCTTCCCCTTATGCATTTAAAAAGCCGGTCCAACATGTTTGTTTGGTATTTGCAAATGCATCAGCACCCCACTTCTGGTACCAAAATCTGTTCTAGTTTGCTAATGCTGCAGGAAGGCAAAACATCAGAAATGGATTGGCTTTTATAAAAGGGGGGTTTATTTGGTTACACAGTTACAGTCTTAAGGCCATAAAGTGTCCAAGGTAACACATCAACAATAGGGCACCTTCAATGGAGAATGGCCAATGGTGTCCGGAAAACCCCTGTTAGCTGGAAGGCAGGTGGCTGAGGTCTCCTCTGGAGTTCTGGTTTCAGAATGGTTTTCTCCCAGGCCGTTCCTCTCTAGGCTTCAGCTTCTCTCCAAAATGTCACTCTCAGTTGCTCTTGGGGTGTTTGTCCTCTCTTAGCTTCTCCAGAGCAAGAGTCTGCTTTCAACAGCTGTCTTCAAATTGTCTCTCATCTGCAGCTACTCTCTCAGCTTACGTGCATTCTTCAAAGTGTCCCTCTTGGCTGTAGCAAGCTCGCTCCTTCTGTCTGAGTTTATATAGTGCTCCAGTAAACTAATCAGGGCCCACGCTGAATGGGCGAGGCCACACCTCCATGGAAATCATCCAATCAGAGTTATCACCCACAGTTGGGTAGGTCGCATCTCCATGGAAACACTCAAAGAATTACAAACTAATCAACACTAATATGTCTGCCCACACAAGATTGCATCAAAGATAATGGTGTTTTGGGGGACATAATACATTCAAACTGGCACAGTATGCAACTGGTAAAAATGAGGCAGCCAGGAAAAAAAAAAAAAAGCTTGCATGCTGGTGCTTTCTGAATCTACCTTCAAGTTGTATTAGACAGTGTATGTAAAGGAGAATTTGCCTAAGCTATGTTTACAGGGTTCTAGGCTTGAGGTATAGATGGCAGCCCAGGAATGGAGGCTGGGAACCACAGGTCTGCATTTCAGTCAAAAATGTCAGCCCTGACCATGGTATCAGCGGAAGAGTTTAGAAACAAACGAGAGAATATTATCTGGCCCTTGAACAAAATCAGGCTACCTTCACACCAGCAGTGCAGCAGCTGAATGAATGAAAGGGTCAGGGGGAAAGAAAAGGGCTCCCAAGATAATATTAGGAATCCTGAGTTTACAACCCAGGGGATGAGAAGGAGCTGGTTGAAGTTTCTGCAATTATGAACAAATAGGTGGGTGAACAGACCTGTTTGCTGATCTGGGATGGTTATAAGAAGTAGGTAGAGGACGGTTTCTTTAAATCTTTAGACAAACAAATTCAGGAAAAGAGAAAAGTGGCCTAAAGTTACCCTGCAGTAGAAAACTGATAGAACACATTAGCCCCAGGAAGCTATGTAGGCTAAAATACAGACAGAAAGCATGTCTCAGGTAATAAGTGGCTAACAGGTCTCTACCAAATTGTGGGAGACCAGGCTGCCTAGGTGATATCTTCAGCCTTCCAAAGTTAAAGTCAGAAAAATTACACCCCACCTGCGTGTGTCCGACCCCAACCTACCTGCCACCTGTGTCCTGGGCAGAGAGAACGGGCTGAGGGGGACCCAGGGCAGTGCAATGATTTCATTCTCAGCTATGACCTGTACTGTCCTTTACAGTCTGCAAAGTGCCTTCCCCACATCCTCACATCTGATGGATAGTGCAGGTACCACTCCCTCCATTTTACAGATTTGACTGTGAAGGTGATAAAGGCTGAAAAGGTGATGGCCCAAAGTCATGACACCCATAAGCAGAAAATCCAGGACTAGGATCCAAGGTTTCTATTGCCTATGCCAGGTTCTTTTTGCTACTCCAAAGATTTTTTTTAAAACTCTATAGATGATAAATGAGGCCAAGTTTAGGGAGGAAAAAAATCCATTTAGAAGAACATCTGGCCTTACTGATGTTATCTAAGAAGAAGCAATAGAGAAAATGGAATTTCAGGACCATAGACACTTTAGAATCAATAGGCTCACTGGGTCCCTGGGGACCCCCTATCCTGTGCCTCCCCCGATCCCCTTACCTCTTCTTGTCATCCCTATGTCAGTTAATGTAGCCATCCTCTGTCCATCTTCATGTCCAGAGTGACTCTCACATCCCCTCCCATCTCATGCCACTCCATTTCTTCTGTACACTGTAGTTAGATTCATATCTCCACAGTATAAACCTGATCACATCACCTCCTGCTCAACACCATTACTAGGTCTAGAGAGTGAAGCCCCAGCTCTTAGTGAAATACTTGAAACCTCCTATGATTTGGCCACAACTTACCTTTCCATGAGCTTTTTTTGCCTCCACAACTTCATTAAAAAAGTCCCTCTGTCAGAAACCACTACCACCACCCTGGGTCTCCACCTGTTGTCATCCTACCTATCCCAGCTCAAAGTTTACTTCCTCCATGATTCTCCTGGAGTGAATTTCCGATCAGAACAATTTCAACTTAATTCATTTTACAAATGAGTAAACTGAGCCTAGAGGTTGGAGTGACTCACCCATCCATTGTCACTCATTTCCGAAGTCAGCCAGTTCCAAAGAGGAGGATTCTAGAGACTTTACTCTCAGTTGTCCACCCCCTTTTCCTCTGCCATCCTTTGCCTCCAGCCCCTTTCTATCCTGACCAGCCCATTCACCTGCTGACTTCTCACCTTCTTTCTCCGTAGAAATCAACGGGACCCAGATTTGCCCCAATGACATAGTTGCCTTCCATGACTTCTCCTCCGATCTGGAGAATGTGCCACACCTGCGCTACCTGCGGCTGGACGGGAACCATCTGAAGCCACCCATCCCGCTGGACCTCATGATGTGCTTCCGCCTCCTGCAGTCTGTGATCATCTAGGCTCTCACTCTGCTCCTGGATCTCCTTCTGGCCAGACTTGAATGCTAGCAGCTCAAGCACCTGTGCCCACCATCAGTTCTCTCTCTCTCCCTTTCTTGCCCCCAGCTTTGCCCTTCTCATCCCACCTTTCTGAGGCAGGGAAAAGACATACACTCTATTGCAGCCTGCAGCCTCTGGAGTGAGACCCAGTTCAAAGATACCCACTGCACACCCAAACATCTGGCCTTATCTGGTCTCCCTTTGCCCCGGAAGCACAGATGTGTGTCTAAGGACTTCCTACCCCGCCTCTCTCCTCCTCCACCCTTCTCTCTGGAGTGCACCTGGATTCTTGGTCCTGGCTATGGCAAACAGAAGATGGTCAGGGGCAGCCTGAAGGTGAGGCTGGGAAACCCCTCTGGAGATGCCTCCTCGGTGGGCAGAGGTAGCCTCCTCCAAGGATCCCTCCTTCCAAAACTGCCGCTCCACCACCCTGTTCCCTGGACCAGACATTGGTCTGGTACTCTGCTGGCCTGGGCTCTCCAGAAAGGATGGTAGGGAATGACCTTTAAAAATTAGATTAAGCTAGGTTCCTGCAAAGGCCAGCATGTGGCTATCTTGCCAGTGAAGAGTCGGGCACCCCTCCTCCTTCTCTGGGGGAACACAGCCCACACCCTACTGCCTGAGTCTCTATATGCCAAGAGTAAGAGCAGAGAGGGACAGCCAAGGAGCAGAAGAATGGTTCAAGGAACTAGGAATCAGCTGGGTGGGAGTCAGAGCCCAGAGATGGGCCTGGCTGGGTACAAGATCGGACCTGCAGGCCCCCCTTGCCTAACTCCCGTCAAGACGCTAATGCCTTGGGGAACACAGTGTTCAGGCCACCAGCCCCGCCCCCGCCATCTGTTCTCTGTCAGTGTGGATGGCCCAATGGTTCCCACCCCCAGGGAGGCGGTTCCTGAGAAACAGTGTGTGTGTGGGTGTGTGGGGGTGGGTGGGCGGAGCACCTGGAAATCTCCCAGAAGCCTCTTTCAACAATTGCAAATTGGCCTCTGCCTCTCAGACACATCGGTGACACCTGGTGGCTGGTGGAGGTCACAGCTGGCCCCAGCCGTCCTCCTCACCCTCTTTCTGATCTGACTTTCCAAGGTCAAGGAACCAGCATTAGGTTCAGACTTGAGAGAGCCGTGGGCGGCATGGGTGTTTTTTCTCTCCTGCAGGGTCTGAAGGCACAAGGTACAGAGGCCCTGAGGCTGGGGGCTGACGAGTGAGCACCAGTGGGAAACCTCTGGGAGCCCTGTTGAGGATACAGTTCCCATTTTGCTGTCTGATCCTACTTGCTCTGGGATTCCCACATCTGGAAATGGAGGGGTGAATAAGATGTTCCTCCGAGGTCCCTCTAGCACTCATGTTCCGAGCCTACAGCTCCCTCTTCAGACTGTGCTCTAATGCAAAGCAAGTCCTAAATATGACCCCTTCCCTTGAAGTAATTTATTCCCTGTACGGACTGCCCCTCCCCCGGAGGTGCCCCACCCTCCCTGCCTGGCCCGGGGCAGTGCCTCGGCTGGTCTGCAAGAGGAGCCTGGGGGCTGGCTGGGCTGCCTCCCCTCACCTTCCCCTTCCCTCTTCCTCTCGGGGATGCTGCCCCTTCACAGCCTCCCGCTCCCTCATCCATTCCTGCATGTGTGTCGGGAAGGGGCTGCATGTTCTAGAAATGAGTAACACACAGTGTTGACTCTCAAGTTAGGATGGGAAATATTCCAGAGGTCTTTTTAAAAATTAGATTAAGTTTGGCCCCTAACTTCAAGAAATTCCCATTATACTTTCTCACCTTTCTCTTTTACTAATTTACAAAAAAAAAAAAAAAATAGGGCCTGTTTTATCATAGCCTCCTTTCTCCCATACAACTGCCTCATTCTTCCTGGCTACAGCTGGTTTCTCCAAGGCTCCTGCTTAGAGTCAATACATTAATGTGGTTGTAAGCAACCTGGTCATGTGGCCTGGATGAGTCCCCCCACCCCGCTGCCACAACCACCACCCCACCACCCCACCTTATTCACGCCTGGCAACCTCAGCCCCTGTGACGAGGCCCTCAGGGGAGCATGACTCCTGGCTCCCAGGGAGAGGGGTCAGTCCCCTGCTCCTACAATTCTGAACTGTTTTGTTTTAGAAGCAACACAATCGCCATCATCCCATGCCCCATCTAGAATAGTCTAATCCCTCCCTTGCTCCCAGCCGCTGTAGGCCAGAGGAGACTAGAATTAAATTGGCTTTACGGCCCCCACCCCACCCCACACACACCATATGCTGGTTTCCCGTGGATTTAAGGAAGCCCCTTCCTCCATGCGCAGGTTCGTTCCCTCATTGCTGATGCATCTACATATATGTGTGTGTAAGTAGGTATGCATGTATGTGTGTGTCCTGTACATGTATCTATTCCCCTCGAAGTTCACAGTAACTTTGTGAAAATTTTCACATTTCAACACGCTTTACAGCAGAGGAAATAAAGTACTATGAAAAACGCCCTGCTTGAATTTGACAATGTAAACAGGTTAAGCATAATACCTTCAAGTCATCTTGCCATTCACCCTCCAACTCATAACTGCTCCTAGGAGATGGATGAGAAAGGATCCTATTCTTAAGCAATTCCTAGGAAACTATTCCAAAGTGTTTTCTTGGTGAGTTTCTCCCAAATTCACAGCCCTTATGAAAAATTATTCCTAAAATCAGACCAGAAATCTGATAGCTATATTTGAAGCCCAAAGTTCCAGGTTCTTTCAACCCACAGATGGCAAATCATCAAGGGTCTTCTAGTTGCCCAGTGCTGAGCCAGGCATGGAAAGACACGGAACAGTTGCTGTTCTTGCCAAGGAAAGCTGGAGAGAAGCAATGTACACACCGAACAGTGGAAGGGCTGTATCGAGGACAGAGAACAGAGAGCCAAATAGTCTGGAATGGTCTACAGACCATGTAGAAGTTCACAGAAGGGCAAGAATTAGAGCAGCTGGGATTCTCTCCTGGCCTTCCCCAGGGTGAAGACTGCCTGATGCTCCACACCACCCCCCCAAACTCCTGCTTCAGTTCAGTTCAGCAAGTTTCATTGAATACCAACTGTGTGCTGGGTTCCCAGCTAAGAATTCAAGGACAAATAATAAACACCCCATGCCTTTGAGGAATTCGCAGTTTGGTAAAGGGAAGAATCCGTAAATTACTTCGATGCTTAAGTGTTTGTAATAATGGTGTGTACAAAGAGCATGGAGGAGAGGGCCTCTGCCTCTGCCTAGTGGAAACCAGAAAGGCTCCTGTCGGTTGAGTGGGATCATAAGGGATGGAAAGGATTTTTCCTAGTGGAAGAAGGAAAAAAGCACTTAACAGGCAGTTGGGAACTGAGCCAAAAGGGAGGAAGGTTTGAAATAAACTGGGTGTGTGTGTATGTGTGTGTGTGTTTGTGTGTGACAGAGAGAGAGAGAGAGAGAGAGAGAGAGAGAGAGAGTCATGTTCCGGTCATGGAGTGATTAAATCCTCAGCAGGGTATGTGTCCCTGTGTTACAAGAAGCAGAAGGGTTCCAGAACTTTCCACATCTGCCTCACTCCCTGCCTATGAAAGGGGCAGCAACAGGGTCAGCTGGCCAGACTTCTGTCCACACCGCCTGCCACCTCCATTCCATCAACATGCCTCGCGCTTCTCCTAATGAGAGATTAGGATTAGAACGCCTCTCCCCACCCCCTTTTCCAGGCTCTCTGGGAGCTTAGCTGCCTGGAGGAGCAGCAGGAGGGTTAGACTGCTTCCCACACTGATGACATACACATATGCCGTGGACCCTGCCTGAAATCCTCGGGAACCAGAGCGTGTGACCAGCAAACATGTGAAAGCAAGAGTAGCTGTCGGGAGAGGGTGTAGGGTGTGACCCCCGTGTCAGAGGTGGCTCCTCGCCAGGGGGTGCGTGGGGGCAGGCACATGCTCAGCAGCAAGGCTGGCTGTGCGTGTGACCATGGAGCTCTAACAGCGTGTGGGTGAGGACCAGTGCAGGGCGGGGGGTCCAGCAGGAGACGAAGAGCAGGAGTTTGAGCAGAAGTGTGGGCAGGCGGCAGGCATGTATCGTGGAGAAAGGGGGGAGAGAGGCCACGAGCAGATGGCAGGGGGAATGAATGAACACTTGCATTTGCTTTCCTCACTGAAAATAAATGGGTGCGGTGGGAGGGGGGAGGTGCCCAGGCTGGCCGTGGAGGTAGAGGGTCTCTGGCTGCAAAAGCTCGGGCTGTGGAGAAGATGGAGGAGCACAATCCAGCCAAACATGCCATCTGCCTCCTGGGTGCTCTCCTGGTTCCAGGGCTATCTCACCCTCTCCCAGCAGAGCCCCTAATGATGTCCCTCCCCAGATGGGGGACCTGCCAGGGGCACAAGAACATCGTTGCTCTGGTGGCAGGTTCTGGGGCTCAGTGAGCCCCCTCCCACACCAGCTGGTGCCCACGAATGCTGAAGGCCAGGCACTGCCCCTTTGGACCAGGCAGTCATGTCTGCCCTTTGACCTGGTGTGCCAGTGCAGAAATGAATTCTGCCAATGCCATCTGCTGTGTGGGCACCAAGACACATGGTCTCCAGGCTCAGGGGGGATGAGGTGAAGAGAGGGAGGGTCAAGTGAATCAAGGAAAACCTTCTAGCTTGGGAGTCAGGAAATCTAGGCCCTGGTCCTGGCTCTGTGGCCCCTCATCTCTGTGGGCCTTGCTTTCATCATCACAATAAGCAGTTTGGACTAGTGATCTGTAGGGGGCCTCACAGATCCCCCCAGCTCGGATTCAGTATCTGAGCAGTCATGAGGGGTGCAGGCTGGCAGAATCTTGAGGAAGACATTTTAGCCTCCACCCCCTGCCTTTAGCAAGGACTTGCTCCTCAGTGTACTTGAGACACCAAGGAAAGGAGAGTCTCTCCTGAGAAATACACTTGCCAGAGTGGGGTGGAAGTCAGGAGCAAGGCACTTCTCAGCCCCTGAGGACTCCCTGCAATGCCTCCTGCTGTTTATGATCAGGATGTCTTTTGCTAGGATCCAGCCACAGCTCCTGTCCATTTTCTTTCCTCCAAGCAGATGGAGAGAACTTCCTATATCTTCTTCATGATCATGATCTGTGAACTTGAAGATGGCTTTCAAACCCTACCCCATCCTCCAGTTGTCTTCTCTTCGAATTACCCAGGCTCTGGACCTTCCCTCTGGTGACTTTTGTTCAATTCCCTGAGCTGGGGTCTCTGTGGTGGGGTGGTGGGGCTGCTGGAGTCCCTTGGTTCTACCTCTTTTTCTCTTTGATTCTATGAAGCTGAAGCCTCCTCACTGGCTGGAGGAAAGAAGCTTGAAAGGCAAGCTCCCTCCCTCCACCTCCCTACCTCACCTTTTCCAAGGGTACAGAATTTGAGGGGTGGGGCCCTCCCTTAGGGAGTGGAAACTAGCTGCTCCCTCAAAGACATGGCCTCATTGGGAGGGCAGGGGCTGGAGAGAGAGAGAGGGAGGGAGGAGGGAGAGAGGTAGCAAACCCAGTAAGAGGGAGAGGCAGAGGGGGGAGGGAGAGAGAAAGAATTTCCTCTCATCAAGCAAAGACCTCCTGAGGAAAGAGGAGGGGAAACAGCTGGGCATCACCATGGCCTGGGCTGAGTGCGGGACTCAGTGCTGCCTCCCCCGATCCTGCTTCCCATCCACTCTCCAGAGGGACTATCACGGGTAAGGTTCTTGGTCTGAGGCCCTGGGCCCATAGCTTTGTGAATGAGGGGAAGGCACCGGGGCAGATGGGGAGTGAGCAGGGAAAATGAGTGGAGCTCAGGCCTCAGGACCAAAGAAGTTGGAGGTGGCTTCTGCCTGGGCAGTAGACTTTGTCTTAGGATTTAATTTCATTTTTTTAGGATTATATTATTTGGTTTAGGGTGAGGTATGGGAAGTAAAGTGAAGTGACTCCTCTTGCTATCTATCCCTTTTGCCAGCAGAAATTAAGAAAGGGAAAGTTGCTACAAGAAATTTAAGCCTTCGTTTTCTCTCTGTGCAGTTGGCTTTGGGGGAGGGTTGTGTTTTCAGGAATACACTGGGGATGACTGTGTGCATCCCTTGTTCACGGGGATGTACAACCACCACATCCACACCACACACATGTCAGTGTGTGGGTGAGCATTTAAGGAGACTGAAGGAGGGTGGCAGTGAGAAGGGGCTAGCAAGAGACATGCTGGCCCATGCTTCCCCGCCAAGACGTAGTCCCAGTCTAGGCACCTTGCACCTGTAATGAGGTACTGAGTACTCAAGTGTGTGTAATGGCATAAGAGTCAGCAAGTGGCGGAGTGGGAACTGGGGTGAGTTTATTTATGGGCAGTTCCCACAAAGCTTGAGAGAAGAGAGAGCCCTTCTCCTCAAAAAGCTGCCCTTTCTCTTGCTCACTCCCCAGGACTGGGCATTGGCTGAATTCAGCCCCATTCTCATCCCCGCCCCCATTGCCCAGGGCCCCCATGAGGCTCCCAGCTCTCCTGGGTCTGCTGATCCTGGTGCTACAGGAGGCAGGGGCAGCTTCTTTCCCAAGGAAGGAGAGGAAGAGAAGAGAGGACCAGAGCAAAGTGGAGGGCGATTCTCACGCAGTTCTGCACCTGGTCTGCTGTGTTCTGAGCCTGGACAGCCACGGGGACATCACTGACCCGAGCAGCTCTGAAGAGCTCACAGACTATGGGGACCAGCTCCCGGAGGTGAGAGGGGCACCCCTGACAAGCTGCATTCCCTGTGGGAACCGGGACTCAAGCACCTGGCCCCTCTCTCACCACCTCTTAATACAATCATCTCAGATCTCCAGCTCTGTGTCTGGGTAAGGGAAATTCTTGTCCCTCTTTAGGAACTTGTCACTTGGATGGGACTAAGAAAGGGGACAACAAACTTTCAATTTCTTTGTTCCTTTGAACCAACCTTAGTAGGACCCCTTAGAAGCTGCACACCACCTCCCTCTGCCTCCAAATACAAATGTCAAGTACCACGTCTCAGCGGGGTGGGGGTCAGCAGTGTCTTCATATTCTCCCTCGATAAAGAAATGTCACAAACCACCCCACCACCACAACCACCATTTTCTCAGACTTTGTTCCAGTCTGAAGTTCTTTCTCAGGGCTGGCCTTCGGCAGCATGGGGTTCAGACCCTGAAGCCTCCCCTCTTTTGCTGTGGAACCTTGGTCACCGTGGAGCAAAGCAAAGAGTGCCTGTCTGGGAAATCCAGAGAACTGGGTTCAAACTCTGTCTTGGCCGCCAACTAGCTCCTTGATCCCGTCCCTCCCCTCTCTGGGCCTCGGTTTCCTCATCCATATAATGAAGACGTTAGAGCAGATGCTCCCTAAGGTTCTTCCCTGCTCACTCCTTCTGCTTTCCCTCCCTCCCTCTCCATGGTGACTCTTTGCAAGGTTGAACTTGGTCATTGAGGCTCCCTGAGGCCAAGGTTAGATCCCTCTCAGGCAAGAGCTGCCTACTGAATGCTATGTGTTATGTCTCCAGGTTAAAAAGACAAGCCTGGCTCCCCCAACCAGGATCCACCCCACCCCGAGCACTATGGCTCCAAGGACACCATCTTCAGTCCCCCTTACGCCGGGCCTGCTGGGTTCCCCAACCAGCCACGGTAAGTGCACAGTCACAGGGTCACAATATCCATGGGTGGTAGGCTAAACAGCCATGACCCAGCACCAGGCGTATCAAGTGCCCCATCGTCAGGCGTATCAAGTGCCCCATCGTCAGGCTAGGGAATGAAGGATCAGGGCTCGCTCCTACCGGCAGGGAGAGGAGTGAAATAACAGAAGAGTGGGGGGAAAATCAAAGGGAGGTTGGCTGTCCCTAGTACTTTTCCCTGATTACACAAATTGAGTAGGAAGCAAAGAAATATAAGAACTCTGCTCTGCCCTAGCAAAGTCACCCTACCTTAATTAATAGCATCACTGGGGGACCAGGTTGAGAGGTAATTAGATTGGAGACAATTAAAAGCCTGTAGAAAAGAATAAATAACTTTGTGGCTGTCACTTAGCATGGGGACAAATGAAGTTACACAGCTTCCAACTTTAAATTCCCACCTTAGCAGCTCTTTTCCCCCTCCTTCAGTGTCTCCTATGGACTGGGATGCTGGCATGGCTGGCAGTAAGGGGTTGGCACTCTGCTGGGAATCAGAAACTGAGGCAGAGGAGGGATGAGGTTAATTCTGGACTCACTCACCCTCAGCTCCACTGTTTTCCTCTTGGGATGTTTGCCTTGGGTGGATCTGGGGTGTATTGGGCATCAGCAGAGAAAGCACTTCAGTCAGGAAATTGTGATCTCTAGAGATACAGAATCTCAGGCTTGAAGAGAGTAGAAATGTCCTCAGCTGGAGGAAATTCAGGGCCTTGGGATAAGAAGGGTGCTGAGGCCCCTTGACCCCCCTATACCACCAGTAACTGCTAGTAAAGACTTGCCTCTTAATATCGGGGCTGTCTCACTGCCAATGGATTCCATCTTGAGTTGGACTAACCCTGGTCTCCCAATAATCTCTAACCCTTGTGACAGCAAATGATGGAAACTACCTGCACTCTTCAGCTATTTGAGCCAATAAAGTCTTCCCATCTTCTTAAAGCCAGCCTGGGTCGGATGGCTAACCTAGGTCTCATGACCCCTAGACCCCGAGATGAAGTAATGGAGAACAGGGGAGGCCTGTCTCCCAATGGAAAATGGGGGTGCTGATACCATAAGAACAGGCAATGGGGGTGCTGGGCAGGCATTACTTCTTGGAGCCACACAAAACAAGTCTGACTCTTCACCTGCAGGGCTGTCAGCAGAGCCAGCAATGGCTGGCCGTTCCACTTCATTCTGATTTTCTTTCATCTTCACTGCACCTTTTGGTGCCACAGAAGAGACCCATGGATGTCCTAGAAAAACCCACACAGGCTCAGAAAAGTCCACAAAGGACCAGGGACTGATGAGAGCACTGGAGGGTGTGGGCTGGGCAGTAACTGAGAGTAGATCTCCTTCTCTTAGGTCAAGGGCTGAGTGACAGGCAGGAAGCAGGCAACAGCCCTGTCTGGGGGCATTGTGCCAATTGGTCTGGGCAGCAACCCGCAGGCGTTCAAGGGGCAAAAGATGGCCATGGCTCAGACACTCCCCAGGGTGGTGGGCATTGGCCCCAGAGGCTAACGGGAGTCTAACTGGGGGTCTCCCTTTCTTCTGTCTTCCACCGGGGCCAGGCCTGCACACCTGCCTCATCTGCGTATGCCTCAGTTCCTCTGTGTACTGTGATGACGCCAACCTGGAGAACATCCCTCCTCTTCCCCAGACGACCACCTACCTCTACGCCCGCTTCAACCGCATCAGCCGCGTACGGGCCGGAGACTTCCAAGGGCTGAGTATGTGATGCTCTGGGAAAGGAGGAGAGTGGGCTGGCAGAGGGGACCACACAGGACCCTTCCCCAGGCACCCAGCCGCATGAACGGCCACCAGGCACAGAGCCCACCTCTCCCCTGGAGATTTCCATCTCTGCATCTAAGTGGAAATGCCTTTCCTTGTCTTGCTAATTCCTTTCCTTGGAGATACTGGAGACAGAAGTGACCTGTTGTCATTTATTCTCCCAAAAGATCTGAGAAGCTGGGAAGGGCATGCTCTGATCAAGCATCCATTTCCAGGATCTCTGAGCAGCTGTAGTTCTGCATACTCCTGGCCTCTGGACAAGACCAGGCCAAATCTCTCTAGAGCATGGATGCTGTTGACAAGTTTGTTTGTTTGTTTGCTTCTTTATGCTCTACGTCCCGATTCCTGGGCTCTGGTCCAGAATCTACCACTAATTATCCACTGCCTTTCTGAGCCTCAGAGTCCTTCTGTGCAAACTGACAGGCAGAGGTGGGGGTGGGAGGGACCCAGGAGTTCCTGGGCCTCATGGCTCTAGCTCTCGAACGGCTTCTTCCAAACCAATCCAAGGTGGGCTATCACCATGCAGGACTCTAGGGAAAGGCATTTCAGAATCCAAGAGCTTTTCCAAGGATCCTCCTGGTATGTAATGTTATTTCCTCTGGTTTGGACCTGGTGCGAGTGGAGAGCTGGTTAGCATTCCCTTATTTGAGGGGAACGGAGCAGGGGATAGAGGCAGTAGAGGGCTTGCAAAGATAGTTTGTTCTGGCACTCTCATTGTTCTCCCACGCCCCTCAGCAAAACTGAAGAAGATTGACCTCTCCAGCAACGACATCTCCTCCATCGATGATGATGCCCTGCACTTGCTGCCTGCCCTGCAGGAACTGATCCTTCCAGAGAACAAGCTGGCAGCTCTGCCCATGCTGCCCAGGGCCATTGAGTTCCTGGATGTCCGCCGGAATCGGCTCCAGAGCTCAGGGATACAGCCGGAGACCTTCAGGGTGAGTCGGGGCCACTGTCCACACACCCCCTTACCATCTCCCCCCTCACCCCACACACACACCTCAACCCTCATGGAATATCCCTGCTCTCACCTTGTTGCCCCATTTTTTTCATACCTCCCCATTTGTTTTTATTGATGGTTCTTTGGGTTGTAAGAAACTGATTCTAACTCAAGAGGCAGACGGCTTACAGCATACTATCTTTTCCACAAACTAAATCATATTTGGAAGTAGTGAATATACCAAATCAAATCAGAAGTATCCCTCTGAAACAGGGGTAAGGGTACAGAGGCATGCCTGGCCGCCCCCTCCCACCCCCACATTCCCATCCCCAATACCTTCTGCCTTTCCACTCTTCTCCTGTCTGCCATGGCCCTTGAGGGAATTTATAGAACACCATGTCAATACCACCAGTGTAGTGGAAAGAGCCCTGGATCAGAAGTTGGAAAGCTGCTGTGTGACCTTGGGCCTCGTGTTCTATCCCTAAGTGAGGAGGTAGGGTTCCATGATCATTAAAGCCCGTTGCTGCTGCAGGCACAGAAGCAGCCTAGCTGCCTCTGTATTAGGACACACCTCTTTGCCTTGGCACAGGCTGTTTCCAAGCCCAGGATAAGGCATGGGCTTCGGAACCAAGGGAGGCTGGATTCTCGGTGAGTCACCTCACCCCTCGGATCCTATTGTCTCATTTGCAAAACGAGGGTAATAACACCTACTCAACAAAGTTGCTGGAGGACTTAATAAGATAGCATTTACAACTGCACAGTAAGACCCCACATACATAGTAAATGCTTGAGAAATGCTGGCTATTATACCTCATTGCTCTCCAAGCGCCCCCTGAAGGCTTCTTTCTCTCTTCCCAACTCCATCTTTGATTAACCCCACCTGATTTTGATAGCGCTGTCCCACTCGCATCCTCAGTTTGCCTGTGTACCCTTGTGGTTCTCGTCCTGCCAGATCTGGACACCTCCTGAACAGCATGAAGTCTGACCCAGGATTAGCACTGACAATTTGACATTTGGGAAAATACCTTCTGATAGCAGAGATGTTGAGACTGAGCCGAAATATCCCCTTGTCCTTCCCTCCATCCTCTCCTGTCCTGTCTGGTGCTCTGTCCCCAGTCCCATCCACAGCTGACTGGCTCTTTCACTCTCCCCCAGCCGGTTGCCAGCACCTCAGTGGCAGCAGCTTCCCTTCTGCATCCGGCTGGAGTGATGAGCCCCGGGAGCTCCTCAAAGACCTGCAGCACCTGCACAGGGCCTGGTGCACGGCTGAGGCTAAGCAAACGCTGAATGAGCACATGCAGTCACCTGGCTTCTGGCCTCAGCAGGCGCCCACCCCCTCACTGCCAGGGTCCAAGCAGGGCCCACCAACCTCCTATGTGCTTTGCCTCCTCCATAGGTGCTGGAGAAGCTGCGGTTCCTCTCCTTGGCAGACAACCAGCTGGATTCCATCCCCAGGCCCCTGCCCCTGAGCCTGCGCTCACTACACCTGCAGGTAAGGGACGCACCAGGTGCGGGGGCATCAAACAAAGCACAGAGGATGGAAGTTAGAGAACAGGAAGCACTGTGTGGCAGCGAGAGATGTGAGTCTTGGGCAGGACTCAGGTCTCCTTTACTGGTCATGAATGAGTAGGTCTTGTCTAGATAGTTTTCAATGGTCCCAGTTTGTTTTTCTCCCTTTTCCTCCTTCTCAACATCTGTATCCCACCTCACCCACCTGCTTGTTCCTTCTCCTTTCCCTATTCTCTGTCTCTCCTCCCTTCCCTTCAGTCCTGCCTTCCATCCTCTCTCCATCTCTTCCCTCATCCCTCTCGATCTCCACCCACCCCCACTCCATCCATTCAACCTCCATGTGTCTCTTCTTTTCACCCCTTGCCACATGACTTTGGCATCTATGTGCCTCAGTTTCTCCAGGTGCACAGGGTAGGCAGAGCTGGTGGGCTGGCTGATGACAGCCGCTGCCTGCAATGCTGCCTGAGTGCAGACCCTCTAGGCAGAGGCTGGGCAGTGGTGTGCTCTTTCCAGAATAACGTGATAGAGACCATGCAGACAGACACCTTCTGTGATGCTGGGGAACACAAGCACCTCCGGAGGCGGCTGGAAGACATCCGCCTGGACGGCAACCCCATCAACCTCAGCCTCTTTTCCAGTGCCTACTTCTGCCTGCCTAGGCTTCCCACAGGCCGCTACACCTAGCTTTGACACCTCCACTCCTCTGGGTAAGTGTCCCAGTGGGCCCGGGCCTCCAGGCCATAGAGCCCAGTCGCCCCATCTCTAAACAGTGGTCTTAAGTGCTGATATTAACCAGCTTCATAAGCAGCTGCAGAATCACCCCTACACACAAACACACACACACGTAGACTGAGAGAGAGAGAGAAATGCCCTACAAACTCGCGTTTCTCCATTCCCTTTCCTTAATAGCTTATGGCTCCTGGCTCAGAGAATAGCAATGTGTACAGCAAAGCTTTTTTTCTCATATTCCCCACCCCTCCTACCCACTGTGAGCCCAAGGAAAGTCATGTAAGAGGAAGAGGACAAGGAGAAAGAGAAGGAAGAAGGGGGAAGTAGGAAAGGGGGAAAGGATTGCGGGGAGTAGGTGGGAAAAGAGGGAGGAAAGAGAAGAAGCAGTGGTGTGCTGGAGCCAGCTCTTATTAGGCTGGCTATTACATTTCCCAGAATTTTGCAAGCCAGTTTTTAAACACAGACATCCTTAAAAATTAAATTTTATAAACTGCAAGTAAATATGTTATATTGAAAATAATGTAATAAATATTTAAACTTCCAATTATTTTATTCCCAATTTTTTCACTATTGAAGCTATTTATATATCGCTTGTATCTGTGTGTTGGAAACAGTATATAATGGTAGCTACTACTCGTCTTTTCCCAACTCTGTGGTCAATGACATCACACTGGTAGTTCAAAATTGACCATGGAGGGAGTATGTATACCATGGAAATCGGCAAATGCTACAAATCAGGAGGGCTTTGTTTGTTGTTTGTTTGTTTGTTTGTTTGTGTTTGTTTTTTTTGAGAGCTGGTTGTGAAGCATTTACCAGCACAGCATTGAGAAGGGCTGGCTATTTAAACTGGACCCCACCAGTGAGGGTGGGGTTTCTATGGGGCCTTCCGTAATTTCTTTCTCTTCCTAGATCAGGGATTCCTGATGGATTTGAAGAGAGCCATTGATGAGAATGGAGAACCGACGTGAATCTTCCCCTGCGCCCTCCTTGTAGCTCCTCCCTAACCCCTGGCCCACTGGCTGGCCTCTGAGGGGGGCTCCCACCAGCCTGTTTCCCGGCCACCCCAGTTTCGGCTCTTCCCAGTCTCTCTTCCATGTTCAACCACCAGAGGGTGAACTTGTGCAAAGATAAATAAATGCAGCAATCCCTCACCTGCAGGCCCTCTTGGATCCAGGGCTGGGCCTGCTGTGCAGGGTGGACGGGAAAAGGGGCCACTGTTATCTAGCAGAACTGCTCCTCAAATTAAAGGGAGGGAAGATGTCACCTTTCCCTGCTTCTTATAAGGAGATATTGGACAAGGGGGATGCAAGAGATGGGTGCTTCGATCAGGAGTTGCCTGAGGCATAAAAGAGGATGACGTAAGCAATTTGTTTACTTATTCAACAAAGGTTTTACTGCGCACCTGCCCGCTATGTGCCAAGCACTGTGTTAGGTGCTGGTGATAAGATGGTGCACACCAGAGACACACTCTTCCTTAGGGAGCTTAGAGTCTAGTGAGGAAGTCAGGCATTAAACAAATAATCACACAAATAAACTGCTAGTGCTATAAAGGAAATATAGAGAACACTATGAGAGCTTATAAGAGGGGGACCGATTCTAAGGGTCAAGAAGACTTCCTTCCAGAAACCTGAAGGAGCAGGAGTTAGCCAGACAATAAGTTGCCAAGGCAACCACACAAGGTCCCCGGTGCTCCCCGAGTCTGGCAGGGTGCTGTGTTTCTTGTGACCCACCTGGAAGGGAACCCACAGCCCACCTCTGTCCAGGCCCTCTCCAGGTTCTCTGGATTCTCGGGACAGTCCTGCAAAGCAGGCAAGTCACGGATTATTATTTTCATTCTTCATATGAAGAAATTGAGAACTAGAAAGGGGAAATGACTTCCCCCACCTTGTATGGCTGGCTGAGGCGTTGGGTCCAAAACTTGATGCACACAGACTGTGCACTGGGAGGGTGGTGTCTTTTAGGTGGTGAGACGTGCCCTTGGCCATTGCTGAAGGGTCTACCCCTCTTTCCTGGGGATCTCAAGAGTCAGGCAAACCTGGCCCCAGGGGAGACAAGGAAGGCTGTAAGCTGGTAGCTCCTTGCCTTCAGCAACAGAGCTCTCAGTGTAGAGTTCTTGCCCATTTTTTCCTTTCTCCCTAGGAATTTGTGACAGCAACAGCTACCCCTATTTCTCTCTCTGTCTCTGTCTCATCTACCAGTCCTCTCCCCTTCCAAACCATATCCTGCTTTATCAGATTAGGGCAAGACCTAGGCAGACAACAGCTGAAAGCCTTAGGATCCCCAACTGCAAGAAATCCTGGATTAAAGGAATCCAAGGAAAAAAAACACAAAGGGGGGTTTCCAGAACTGGAGAGCCTTGGTGCTAGAAGCCACACCACACCCAGATGCCCTGTGGAGAATCTGTGCTGAGTGCAGAAAGTCATCTGGCCTCTGCTCAATTGTGGGAAAGGGGGCTAACAATTCCCAGACACGTGGAATTTGTCAGGCACTATAGCAGACGCCCTGATGTGCATCATCACACCTTACCTTGTTTAATCCCAACAACAAACCTAGATGGAAGGGTTGGTCATCTCTACACTGCAGATGAGGAAACTGACACTCATGAAAGGGAAGTTGCCCAAATTCACGCAGCTACTGAGTGACAGAGCCAGGATTTAAACCCAGGTGCAGCCGCCCACAGAGTCTGAAGTCTTGCTCTTACCCCATATTCGAGTGTGGGCACTACTTTCAAGGCCAGTCAAATGAGGCAGGCTCTAGGCTGGCCTCTCGGAGGTCATCTCTGCTGCTCTGGGTAAGACCTCCCCAAGGGCCGGCTGCCTCTGCAGCTGTCTCCTGACTAATCCCCATTTTTGGCCAGGAAAGCCCAAGGAATAGAATTCCCTTGTTGACCATCCCCCAGAAGAAATTCTGAACAGTGCATCTGTCCCTTAGTCCCTCTGTGATCCAGGTGGGAAGGAAGGAGGGGGCGAGAACCCCAACTCAGTTCTCACAGCTGTTACACCTTGATGAGACGGAGCCAGGCCTCGTCCTTCCCAGGGATGGAAAGGGGTGCACGCGGAGCAGCAAGCACCTCTTTACCTGGAGTGAAAAGCAAAGTGGGATCCTCCTGTTCTGAGGAAAGGTAAGGACAGCAAGGGCAGATGTGAAGCAGCCCTGAGGAGAAAAAAGGATGGAGAGCAGAGAGGAGGGGGCTGCAGGGGTCCAATCAGGCTGGCAGGCAAGGCCGAATGCCTCTACTGACACCAGCTTGCAGCCTTGGATTTGATTAAAATTCACCTATTCCAAGAAGCCACTTACTCCTAACCCTATACATCCTGGTCCTTTGTGGCCAGTCGGCAGCTGTGTTTGAGCTGGGTGAGATTTCCCTTACCCGGTCTTGCTCTCCGGAGGCTCCCTGGTGGCTCTCTGGCCAGCCCTGTCGGAAGGGGAGCATCTCCCTCCTCCGTGGCACACCCACAGGCTTCAGGAGGGGTCTTGCTCCAGGAAGATCCCCTAACCTG
The DNA here is from genome assembly GCF_015220235.1 of Choloepus didactylus. Taxonomy (NCBI): domain Eukaryota; kingdom Metazoa; phylum Chordata; class Mammalia; order Pilosa; family Megalonychidae; genus Choloepus; species Choloepus didactylus. Next base: position 57,046,896 of record NC_051308.1, on the reverse strand, counting down.
TTCTGCAGCAGAGGGGACGGGGCACGAGTTCCCTCTTCCCAGGGACAGGGAAGGGGTGAGTTTGCAATGGTTGCCCCCTCCCTGCCCCCAGCTCCGTGCTTCTCGCTGTCCCTGAAGGTCTCCCAGCAAGGCCCAGCCCAGAGGAGGCTGGCGAGGTGGGCGAGGTTGCTTCTTGGGTTCTGCAGGGCTGGAAATAAATCCACTTGAGGAGCCAAGGAGTGTTTCCTCACCCTGACCTTGCCTGGGCTCCCTTCCTGTTTCCCTTTCCCTTTAGCTTCCTGCCTGGGAATAGTAATCTCTTAGGTTTATGCTGTGAATTTGCACTTTACCAAGCTCTTTTGCAGGTGGGATCTGCTCTGACTGTCCCAACAACTCTGTGAGGAAGGTACTATATCCCCACTTGACAGATAGAAAACGAGGCGAGTCTCGGGGAGGCTAAGTGATTTGCCCGAGGGAAAGATGGCATATATAAAAACAAGATGGGGCAGTGGGTTAGTGCCCAGAGGTGCAAGGACCAGCAAAGACAGCCCCCAGCCATGCCAGAGGGCAACACCCACAGAGCCCGGGCTCCAGGCCTGCATTCTCAGGATGCCCATGAGGTAAGGAGGTGATGGTGATGGCTGTGGCTCTCAGCTCGGGAAAACCTCAGGACTCAAGGACACGCTGCCCCACCCCGGCAGGCGCATGGGCAGCTCAGCACCCACCTATGTCTGTGTCCTTCTTGCTTCTGAGCAGAAGGAGGGAGGGAGGCAGACAGACATGAGTGGACCCGGCTCTGCCCCGCCCCCCCTCGCTGTCTGGATCTCTGGGCTCTCTCCTTCCTCCTCGCCGGCCCCTCCCCTCTCCTCCCAAGACACCAGCTCCATCTTGCCTCTCCTTCTTCTCAAGGTCGCCTCTCTCAGGCTGGGCGTGCTCCGCATCCTGCCCAGCCGCCACCTCACACACGTCCCTGCAGGTCTCCAGCCAGCTTGGTTTCCATCTGGACCAAGGATGCCAGCTTCTCTCCCCAACCCTTCTCCCTCCAGGGAGCCAAAGAAGCCAAGGGCACCACCTCCTTCCTGCCTCATCTCGATAAAATCCCCCAAAGGCAGGCCTCCTTGTTTTCAGAACAGCCTGTCCAGCCCTCTTCCCAGGCGTGGCAAGCCTGTGGCCCTGGACACACGTGTACACACTCTCCTGCACGCACTTCACCAGCCCTCCCCTTTCCTCCCCTCTGCCCCTTTCCCCTTCCGTGCTCCAGGCACCAGAGCAAACAGCTTTTAGCCTTTTCTGGCACCACTGGTCCCAGCCCTGACTTCTGGAATCCTTTGCCCTCCGTATTTTGATACACAGCTCCCACGCAGGAGGAAGTAGAAGGGCTTTATGCCAGGGCCACCTGCAAAGGAAGTGCCGGGCACGGGACCAAGCACTGGACTGAGGCAAGAGCCCTGAGTTCAACTCCCTCCTAGGGCTGCCTTGCTAGGGAGTCACTTCAGCACCTTCACTCTGCCCACAGCCTTCCCCCGGGAGCTCCTCAGTCCAATTGTGGGGCCAGAAGCAAATCTAAGCTCTAGGGGCGTTGGTGCCTGCCCAAATCCCCGCTGCATTTCTAGTCTAACAGCAAAGCCCAGCCCTCTTCTACTGGTTCCCTGTAACACACACCGACACTGACAAAGAGAGAGGTATTGAATGGCAAAGGAGAGAAAAGGGAAGTAAACACAGAAAATACAGACAGCCCAGAATGAGTTCTGGTCTCCTAAGCAGAGGTTTCTGATTCCAATCAACTGCAGCCTGACCCTAATGCTGGCTGAGCTGGGAGCCACTCTGATCCCTTCTCTGGTCCATGCAAAAGAGGGAAAACCCAAGCCCTCTAGTTCCCTTAGACCCGGCACTGAGGCCTGCCAGCTTCAGAGCGAGGGACACCCATCCTAACCCACCCTGACGCGGGAGGTAACAACTCTTGAATTGCACGCGGCCCATAATAGATGCCTCCCAGGATTCCCACCATGCAGTCTCAGGAGAGGTGCATCCTCCACCCGGGACAGGCTCACAGCACCCAGCAGCTGCAACGGCGACAGCTACATGGGAGCCGTGTCCTGGAAGACAGACAAGGTGACAGGTATAACCTCTGGGACAAACAGTGGGAGGTGAGCCTCTGGCCCTCAAGGGAAAAGCCAGGGGAACCAGGGGCAGTGGGATGCGCCGAGAAGACGTGGGGCCACTGGCAGTACATGAGGTCCCTGGCTCTGGGTTGTCCTGAAAAATATGAGCCCAGAAAGATGCCAACAGCCCCCATGCTAGGAACGTTCTGCAAAGTAGGATGGCATTAAGCAGATGTTTCAAGCTAGAGCATCCTGCAGAGGAGGAGGAAAAATGTAGTCTTCTAAATCAGCTTTACACTTGAAATTACCTTGCGAAGGTAGACGCCGCCCCTTTGAAGAAGTCAGTCTGAAAATAGGATCATTTTTAAGGTCTGCAGATCAGGCATCATCCCTGCAGAGATTATGGGGAAATAGAGAAAGATAGGAAGCTGGCAGAAACTTAGTATTTCAGGAAATTTCTTGTCCTCCACCCAGGCCAGCCTTTACGTAATGCGAATGGTGGTCTCCCCTAGTTTGAAGCAAAGCCCAGAAGTCCAGCTACCCAGTTTCCATTCGTAGAACACTGTGCCAGGCCTTGTTCTAGCCCTTTGGATGCCTTCTCACAACTCAAAGAGATGGGCACTACCCAGATTTTATAGAGGAATTCAGAGAGGTTAAGTTCCCTGCCCAATGTCACACAGCAAGTAAGAGGCAGAATGGATGTTCAAACTTGGCCTGACTGATGGGCGATTGACACATCTTCTGTGCCGTGCATCGCCTCGCACTTCTCAGAGGAGTCTTGCACCTGGAACACCCTCAATGAACACTGCCAGGCCAGCTCCGCAGCGTCGGGGGCGGCGGACCTGTTCCAGAAATCTGGCCATTAGTGGCTCCTTTTCTGCCCTCTGCTAACTTCCCCAAATGGTGGCAACCGCACACCTAGATTTCCCCTCCAAGCTTCTCCAGCCTCTATCTCCTTTCCCACACCCACCCCCCACCTTCCTATCTATTGTCTCTGAGCCCAACTTCTTGGCTCCTGAGCTCGTACGCATCAATTTCTTTCCGCTTCTCTAACCCTGAATACAATAGGCTCCTTCCTACTTGTTGGTAAACAGAATTACCAGCTGGAGTGGGGTGGGTTCCAGGCCAGGTTTGAGGTCCCTTTGGATTCTCTCTCTAGCTACAGTCTTTTCCTAATGGGGACGTGACCTCCTGGAGAGGTGAGAAGGGTGACCTGGCCCATCCCTGCCTCCCTCTTGCCTGCCCCCCTGCATTCTAGAGCACTGAAGCTTGCAAAGGAGTACCAAACTTGCACCCTCTTCCCTTCCATGGAGTTCTGGAACTGTGTATTCATCTGTCAGGAACACTGGAACAGGAGTGAGAAAGTGTTTGTGTTGGGCCATCACCAAGAGAGTTCCTACCTCCTCACCCCCAGGTGAAGTTGGGTGGGAGAGTAGGGGGCGGGGTGGGGTCTGAGGATCCTCTGTGATGGCTGTGAAGAAGCATTCATGCCCAAGCCCGAGGTCTCCACCCCAGAGAAGGAAGAGCACACAGCCCACATCCTGCACCCTCAGGCAGAGCAGGAGACTCAGCTCCAACATCCCGAGGCTTGTCAGGGATCTCCTGATTCTTGTCCGGGGGGAACCCCAACTTTGCATGAGATTCTGAGTCTGTTTTCTGAGCAGGACAGAGAAAGAGCTCCTGAGTCTGCAGGGCCTGACTATAAAGACACACAGAGCCGGGCCCTGGTCTCAGCCTTAACCATCTCTACAGGCCTTCATTGATTCTTTGGACTGGTTATTTAAGTGCCAGGCCCTTGGGACTCCACAATAAATAACTCCAGGCAAGGCCCCTGTTCTCAGCAGGAGATAAGGCAGGAATAGAGTAGAGACCTGAACAATAACGAATAAACAATGTTATTCAGATGGGAGCACATGCTGAAAGACAACAGAATGGGGTAGAGAGGTGGGTGGTGGCAGAGAAGGGTGGTGGAAACTGGTGAAGTTAGGCAGTCCAAGAAGGAGCTGAGGTGTCCACACGAGAAGGTGTGGCCATGTGAAACGTGAGGGGGGCGCTTTCCAGGCAGGGCGAACAGAAGGAGCGAAGGTCCCGAGCAGGAACCAGTGTGGCAAGAGTTAGAGGAGAGAGGAGGCCCCTGTGAGCAAGCAGAGAGGAGGCAGCAGGCCCTGAAGATGACGACCTGGTAGTTTTTGTTCAAGGCGCAGCAGATCCTTCTCCAGGGAACTCAAACACCCTCACCCCTTCTCTCCCTGTTGGTGATGCAGAGAAAGCAGGGAAGGAGAGAAAGGAAGCGTGACTCACAAACGGGAGGGTGACAGTGACCAGAGCAAGTATTCCTAACCTTTTAAGGAGGAAGGCTCTGCTGCTTGGCGACCAGGCCCGGGTAGGTTAATGGGGAAAAGAGGAACTGACGTGAAGGAGGGAGGCAGGAGCTGAGGGAGGAGGGGGAGGGTTGAGAGCAGGAAACCCTCCTGGGCTGGAGCTCCAAGAGGGGGAAGAATGCAAGCAGCTTCCAGGAGGTGTGGGACTCAGAGGACAGGGGGGCAAAGAGTGTCTGAAGGAAGTTTGGTTGGGTTTAAGGCAGAGTCATTACCATCTCCAGAACACTTTCAGTTAAGAACCTCACTATGTCTCAAAGCTTTCTCAGTCAGATTTCTGTTCCTTTTGGTTTTGTCTCTCACTTGAGAAGTGCCTCACGGTATAAGCAGGAAGGCCTTGCTTTATTTGGATTACAGGAGAAGTGAAGGGAGGCCTGGGGGGCTGTTCCGAGCCATTTGGGTGCTCTGTTATCAGGAACTCCAGTATTCCAAATCCCAAACCGTGCAGAGGGCACTGAGCTGGACGCCTGGAGAACTGGGCTCCAGCAACTCCTCGGCCGTGAACCTGCTGTGGGCCTCAGGCAAGTACCTTCCCTCTCTGTTTTCTTCCCCTGGCCATGAAAGGACCGGATGAAATGATCTCTAAGGTCCCCCCAGTGTGAGCAGTCTGGGAGCCATGATACCACAAGCTCTTTTATGTTCTTCACAGGGGCATGACTCTCAAGAAGGCATTCAGAGCCATGAGAAGATGGGCTTAGAGACCAGCTACTGATCCTCAGAGCAAAGTCGCCCAGAAGGGCCTCCCTGGAAGGGCTCCACCTGATCACTGTGGCAGGCCACTCTGCTCCCCTCAGGCTGCTCTGGCTCCCCCACTTTCACACACGGCTCAGGCCCAGCCACCTCAAAGAACCTCCCCCCCTTCTCCAGGGACCAGGGTCTCCCAGGGCCTCCCTAAGCAGAGAAAGGGACCAAGGGGCCACGTACACTCCTCCCCAAGGAAGGACTCTGTGACTTCAGTGGATGCAGTAGTCCCCCTGGGAAGCAGAAGAGACCCCTCCCCTTCTGGAGAGGACCTGGGGTGACCCACGACCCTGGGAGAGCAGATTTCAGTCCCTCGGCCCCTTCTCACCCTGCTGCTTCAGCCTCAAAACTCTGCCCTGCCCTTTCCTTCCCTCTTTCCTTCTCGCTAGCTTGATGGAGCCTGTGGATAGCTCTTTTAACACAGTGCCTGCTTTCTCATGCACAATAAATGCTTCCCCACAGAACCTGCTGAGCTTTTCCACCACATTAGTAATCAGCACACATAACAAGAGCTTTCTCTTCCTCTCCTCCCACGCACTCTCTCTCTCTTTCTCTCTCTCTCTCCTCTTTCTTTACCTATTCCTTCTGCCTCTTCCCCACCTATCAGAGTCACCACCACCTCCTGAGAAGCTGGGAGGGCTTATCATCAAATCAGGCTTTGTCATAAGAAAGATGGGTTTATTTTCCTCAGTTTGAGAAGGTGCTGACAGGAGCAGCCCGAGAAAGGGTGTTTTGTATATTCAAAGTCCCCCCTCCCCCTTCCCTGTGCCTGTGCCTGTATCTGGCACTATTCTCTAATTTCCCTCCAACGCCGATCCTGGGACCTGCCTCTCGGGCCCTCCGGTCGTCTGTCTTCCTATCCCTTACCTGCGAACCCTTGCCCACAGGACCCATCCACCCCAATCATTCATTCATTCATTTCATTTTGCTCATTCAGTAATTTATAATCATTCCTCTTATGTGCCAGGGATTCCAGGTGCTGGGAGATGAGACACATGGGGGTGGTGTGTGCACAGCGGCACGAATAAACTATCAAAATACAAAATACAAAGCCGTCACTGCGGAGACGGAGGGACGCAGGCACGCAGCATTACGGCAGCCCGGGTGGAGCGGCGGACTCGCGGTGGGGGAAGGGGTCAAGGGGGTCGTGCTGGAACGGTGAACCTCCGGCTGAGTGGGATAAAACGGGTGGGAGACGGGCCTCCAGCGCACGGCCCAGCAGAACCAAGGCCTTTCGGAGCCAGCAGGCCGGGCATGGCAGGGCTTGAAGGGTGAGCAAGGGGAGAGGGGAGACACTGGGAGAGGTGGGTCAGAGGGGACAGAAGTGTAGGCCACGTTAAAGGAGCCCCAGCGGGGATCACGAGGTCAGATTGGCATTTTAGAAGTCCACGTGGTGACCCCATGGAAGATAGATTTGAAGGGGACGAGCCTGGGGTGGGGGACTGGTCAGGCGGTCAAGACTATATGAATTAAAAGAAAGATGTGAGTTCTGAGTGAGAACAGCGGTAGTGGAGATAGACAGGAGACGTGGCAGGTGTCTGAGGAGCCATCCAAGGTGGGAATACGAAGCAGTTTGATGGATGTGGGACTCTCCAGCAGAGGGAAGAGCTGAATCCAGGAGAGGATGTGAGATGGGTTGCTGAGCACAGCCCCACGGGTACTGGGGCAAGAGGTAGAGATGGGGTAGGAGTGGGACAGAGAACACTGCTTGGGAAGAGGACAGGCCTGGGGAATGTCACCACAAATGTGACAGGAAACCAGAGAAGCCGGTGAATCAAAAGGAGCGACCAGTGGCCCAGAAGGAAGGAAGGTGGGGAGTAAATAAGAAAGGAGTTGGGACAACCCTCGTTCACAGTGGAGACGTTCTAGGCACACGTGCTGCAAGCTGCCCATTCAGTCAGGGAATGGCATTGCTCCTGGTGACCGCTCTGTGAGCATCCGGGGCCCACTGTGCCTTCAGAGCTTGAGGACACCCTCTCCCCCTCATCTCCTGGATCTAACTGGAGAAAAACTGCTCCACTCATCCTCCACCACACCCTCACCGCCCACACTGAGCACCTGGGTTCTGATTCAAGAGGCACCGCCCTTGTATTCAGAGAGCTCCCAGGCTACTGGGGGAGGGAAGGTCACAAAATACTGCCCCCCATGAAAAAAAAGCAACCAACAAGTGAATTCAATGAGGAATGAAACTAATATCAAATAAATGCACACTAAAGGGGTGCCAGAGAGAAGAAGCAGACTCAGGAGGGAAGACAGGTACACCCTCTCCAGCTCTGGAGCACCAGAACTGAATGGGATGTGATGTCTTATAATTCATAGCAAATAAATCCTGGAGGGCCCAGCCCTCTGACCCTTTTGGAAACCACTCTCTTCACTGACAGCTGAGCCCTTCTCCTTGGAGGCCTAGGGTAGGAAAGGTTCTTCCTAGATGCAATCTGGTGCTCTGCAGCACGGATGATGGATGGGGTGGCAAGAGTTGCTCAGAGTAGCTGAGGCCAATAGGGCTGAGCAGGGAGAGAAATATGATGGCAAAGCAACTCCAGAACAGAAGAGACTCAAGGACTGAATGGGGCTGGGGTGGGGTGACTGGATCCCTGTCCCAGCCATTTTCATTTACCTATCTGGCTCTCCAACAAAGTCCTAAATGACAACTAGGTCCTAATGACCCAGAGAGGTTGGGGACAGCTGAAAGGGGAAGGTGAAAGATCAGGGGTCCAAAGGATCATCTCTTCCCATCTCTTCAGGGCCATGGATGTGGAAAGCTCTTAGGGTGCATTGAGAAGTGGCTTGCTAGCAACCGAGTACTGTTCCCTGTCCCAGTATCCCAGTGCCCCAGAAACAGGCAGGTCCAGCCCCAGACTCTCCTGACATAGATACAGGCTCCCATCCAAACTTGCTCCTTTGGGGAGACGAGACACTGGGGCCAGCAGCTAGCAGAGGAAAAGAGAAATCTCCTGGGATTCAATCCAGTCAGGACTCCCTCCCAGGGACCAAGGTAGAAAGGAACTGTGGCGGATATTTCTGGCAGCTGAACCCTGCAATTTAAACTGCCTGGCAGGCTCGGCAGCCCGTAGGTGTGACGGGTAAGGCCCCAGCCTACTCTTTCACCAGCCCTTTAATTCCATTTGTCCAGGCCCCAGGCTGCACTGTACTCCCTTCCATGTACCCACAGGACAGCAGGGATGCTGACAGGTTACTACTGTCCTCCCACTCCCCTCAGCTCTGGATGGGGGGCGGACAAAGAAGCAGGAAGTCATAGGAGCCACCCTCCCTTGCTAACAGCTAATGTGACCAGATGCTGGACATGGGGAGGGGGCAAGGCAGGGGAATGCTGCCCTGGAGGCAGGGGCATTAATGGTCTCCCTGGCTCAAGAGACGGAAGATGCATCATGGGTTGGGTAACTGAACTGTCCCCCTTTCTTGGGGGTGCTCATAAGGGCAGTAGGGATTACAGGGCATTGCTGTGCTCAGGACCCCACTCCTTGTGGTCCATTTACTCCTAGGTATGGGGGCTATGCTGATGAGTCCAACAGGCACCCTGTCCAGGGGAGTCTGTAGCCTGGAGACCATAGCTGGAAGCAGTAATGCTCTCAGTGAGAGATGCAGAAGCTCAGGAGGGGGAGGCTGCGCTGGGCTGAGAGGCTGCATGGAGGAGGCGGCATGTGACCTGGCATTGCCCCTCCTCTCTCACTCAGAGAGCCAGCTCTCATGGGCCGTGGAGGGCAGCGCCCACACAGTGCAGTTTGCACACAGTCAGAGCACAACACCTGTTTGTAGAAAGAAGAAAAGGCTGTTGAAGGTGAGAGTATGTTCCTGAAGGTGAAAAGCACACAGGCGGCTCTCCCTGGTGGGCTTGCCTGCCCTGCTCCCTCTCTCCTACCCCTTTATCCTTCATTCTCTCCCTTTTTCCCGTGTCTACCTTGCTCCCCTCCTCTCCCCCAGGCAAGCCCCTATTAGAGACTGGGATGTCCTCCAGATTCTCTTCCCTGAGCGGAAGAACCGGGGCCCTCTCCTTGGGCTGTGGCACCCAAGGCGTCAGGGAGCTCATCAGAGAAGCCAGAACGAGGCTGCTGCCCTGGACACAGGCAGAATAGCACTGTCTACCTCCCCGCCCACCCCATCCTCAGGGTCCTGGAGCAACAAGGCAGCCCCTGCTCCTCAGGAGGCTCCAGAGGCACCTCCACCTTCCACTCTCCACCCTTCTCTGCCCAGCTGGGTGCCCCGTGCCTGGGGGATGGGTGTCTGAGGACTGCGTGGACCTCTGCCCACCCCCAGCCCCTCTGGTGGGGTCAGCTGATGAAGACCTGATTGTAGGAGCAGAAAGAGGATGGGGTCTTTATTTTCTCCCTCCCCCCGCTGGCCTGCAGGTCACTGTGGAATTTCTGGACGCAAGGCCACCACTCCCATCGGACGGCCCTCTCCTTCCACTGGGCTCTCTCCAGATTCCAGGCGTGGCTTCTCCTTTGCACCCTCCCCCTCCCCCCCACTGTGGCTGGTCCCCGTAACCCGCCTGGTTTGAGTATGCCATCTGTTTCCTCCTGGACGCCGACTGATGCACACCTTGCACCTGCTGTCCTTACAGCAGGAGGAAACGGGAAAAGATGCCTTAGACTGCAGCCTCTCCCCGAACAAAACCTGGTCTGGTTAAATCATGGAGACAAACCAGGCTTTTAACTGAGTTCTGTCTCTGGGTAAGTTACCTCCTTTGGTCTCACTTTCCTCATCTGTAAAATGAGGGCACTACCCCCACCTCAGGTTGTTGTGAAGGTCAAATGAATGATGCAGCACACAGTGCATTATTTGGCACAGGGAACTTGACAAACAAAAGCCGTCATCACTGGTCTGTGCCCTGAGCTCTTCTTCGTTGAGTTCCTTTTAGGGCCCAGCCAGCACTGAAGGTGCAGGGCTGTTTAGGAGCCTCTGAGACTGCAAGACAGCTCCTGGAGGGGTCCCAGATCCCTTCCCCCTGGAGCTGCCCTCCTCCCTTGAAAGGTTACCTTCCCGCAAGTTCTCTACCTTCCTTCTGGTGCCATAGAAACAGCAGAGGAGCAGCAGGGTTGTGCATGTGTGTGTATGTATGGGGGGCAGGGGGTGGAATTTAGCAAATACCCTTTGTTGGAATCACAACTGGCAAGACCGCCAGGGCAGGGACTGAAGGCAGCCTGCTTCTCGGAGGCATTTCCAAGTTTCGCAGGAGAAGCTCTTAATGTCTGTTCATTATCATAACCAAGATCGTAGCGCAGATGCCTTTCATTTCCATGCTGTCAGCTTCTGTGACTCATTCGCCAGGTCTCAGGGTGTATTGGGAGGGATGGGGACCATGTGGGCCCAGATGCCCCACTTCTCCAGCGGAGCTGGAGCCCTAAGCCCTCGGGGGGTGCCCTACAAATCCAGGTGACAGCAGCGACATGGCTGCTCAGCCCGCAACAGGCCTCTGCGTGCTGACCCTGGGCCTATCATGTCCCCTGCCCCTATCCCAAGGAGATGCTGCAGCTGGAAGGACACAAATTAGGGAACTGGGACCCATGGGACATCCACTGTGAGCCAGTTGTGAGCTTAGGCACCTCACAGGCACCGTGTCATCTGATCCATACCCCCAATCTGGTACTATCTCCATTTTACAGAAAATCTAAGGCCCGGAAAGGTGATGTGCTTCATCCCATGACACGTAACTAATCAGCCGGGGTCCAGCCCTCCCCTTCCCCCCTCTCCCCAGACCCCCTCCTCACAATGGACTTTGCTGGGTGCTGCATCTGGGGGTTGCAGGGAGGGGTGATGGAGGTCAGTCCACAGAGGCAGGCTGGTGGTGGCTGGGCCAGAACAGCAGAGGAGGTGATCAGTGCACAGGGTGTGGGGATGGGGGCTCAGAAGCATCTGGGCTGGGGATAGCCCAGGAGAACCCTCGGGTGAGAGCTGATCTCTGAAAGACCCCAGAGGAGGGGCGCATGGTGAAACAGCATGGAGAAAGAAGCAGAATCCAATAAAAGAAAAATAGGTCTGGCTCCAATAGCCAAAAGAGACCTGGCCGTGGGAGCGAGACTGCAAGATGCAGCGGGGAGGCGGGGCCGAGGCCAGAGACCGTGCCCGGAGCAGGTGGGCGGCACGTGGCCTGGGGAACTGGGAGATGCTGTTGGAAGCCTGGGAGCCACGTGTGCAGCTCTCCCCACATGACCTCAGCTCTGACAGCATCGCCCGCCATTGCATTACGCCCTGCGGTGCCTCAGAGGAGACAAGGAAAGGGGGAAAGAGAGGGAAGCCAGGGAGGGAGAAGGGATGGGGAGGGGGTGCCCAGGAGGCTCACTGACATAAGGGACTCGGAAAGGAGAGGGGCCAGTGTCAAAACACCACCAGAGCACCAGCTCTGTGCCCAGGTAAAGTCCCATCCCCTTTCTGGGCCTCGGTTTTCTTCTTTATAAAATAGGGAGACTGAACTGCAGGATTTCGAAGGCCTTTCCAGTTCAGATATTTAGCAACACTATACCTGGGACATTGCCCCTCCTGGCCCATTTGGGGGCAAGCAGAATTCTCCAGTGTCGACCAAGTCCTGCTATCATTTTTAGCTGTTTACGTGTAATCCGCTTAATATTTTCAGGACGACTGAAAAATGTTCACATTCCCCATCCATTTGTTTGTGGGTTATGAAATCCATTTCAGTCATGTTTAATATCCTTGATTTATTAAATTTTCACTTGACGTTTATTAGCCACTTTGCCTCCTCTGCACCTGCTGTAAGGGCTTCATGTGGCTATCGTGACTTGCACAAACTAAGCCAGGAGACATGATGGCATCCTGGGCAGTGGGGGAGCACCAGGCACCAGCCAGCAGCCAGGCCCTGGGGCCTCGAGTGTCCTGGGGTGGTAGTAGACATGGGCTTCAACCAACCAAGGTGGCATTAGCCTCAACTGCCCAATGGGAGAGAGCCCTGGAGGGCATGCCAGGAGCCAGAGCTGACACCCAGGGCACAGGGCCACGAGGGCTCCTTCCCCCAGCCCAGGGCCATCACCCAACTCCAGAGCCCAGGCAGTCTCAGTCTTCTTTGGCTCAGGCATGTGCAATGAGCCTGAAGCCCATGGAGGATCTTCAGTGGCTTCATGGAGCAGCATTGGACCAGGCAGGGCTGCCATCAGCAAAGGCCTGGAAGATCCTGATGCTGCTGGTCTCTGGAATGGGATTTTTCTTACCCTACAGAGTATAAGATCTGGGTCCAAATCAGCTCTGTCCCTCCCTAGGTGAGTGACCTTGGGCGAGTCGCTTTGCTTCTCTGAGCCTCATTTTCCCCTGAAGAATGGGTTTAGCCGTGTGCCTTGGAAAGGCTGACATGAGGATTAAGGGATGGCATGTGGGCAGAGCACCTAACACAGAAAACATTCATTCCCTGTCACCCTCACCCCAGCCCTGGAGAAATGGTCAGGATGTCCTGGCCACAACCCAGGTAGGCTACTCCCATCTTCCCACCCCCATCCCTCATCACTGCTCCTTACCTGGCTCCGCAGACCCCCTACACTCTTCAGCTCACCCCTCAGTACTGACTGGGAGGTACGTGTGACAAGGAAGCTGGATGACCAAGGAGAGAGGCACGAAGGAAACCCTGCTCTGGTTAGGGGAGGAGGGCTGATGGTGTATCCAGCAGAGCCAGACCCAGCCATGCCCCACTGGAGAAAACTGCTGATCGATGGGCCTCTGCTGAGGGAAGCCCTTGTGGTGCCGTCCCCCTCCCCTCCCCCATTTCCCTGCCACCAGACAGAGGCAGGATGCTCCTGGGCTAAGTGCTCTGTGTAACTCTGGATCCCTGGGGAGTCGCCTGCCTGGCTGTAAAGGTCCTGCTACCCACTCTGGACCCCTCCTGGGGGACCTCAGAGGCTTGTGTTACCAACAATAGCTTCAAATCCCTGGATTAAAATGCTGCAGCTGAGAGAATCAATAACCATTGGCAGCTGAGCCTCTAATAAGTGTAATAATCACCATTAAGAAGAGTGGGGGAGTGAGGATGGCTGGTAATATAGTGATTATATTAATCTGCCTCCAGCCCGACCTGCATCTGCCTGCTCTTGGCAGGCTCTCGCCTGGAGCCCATTGGGAGGAGCAGGCTCTGCCAACCCGTAGCCAGCAGCCTGGCTTCCCCGTGCTCCCAGCCTCTGTGGGTGCTGCAGCCCCCGACACCCACTTCTTCCACTGATCTGGATAGAAGTTCCCTGCTTGGGTGGGAGGAGGCAAAGGGGATCTTGGGGTGAGGAAGATAGAAAGAGAGAAGGATCTGAAGGGTTCCATGTTGAGAGTCGGTGGACCACAACTCTCAGGCTATCTGGGGTTTGGTGTTCAGGCTTCGAGAGTTTCTCACAGGACCACTTTTTGGTTAATTTATTTCACAGAAACTTGCATGGTGTTTACCATGTGCCAGGCACTGTTTTAAGCATTTTGCAAATATGAACTGATATAATTCTCATAACAACCCACAAGGTAGATGTTCTCGTTGCCCTCATTTTGCAGATGAGGAAACTGAGTCACAGAGTTGGTTAAGCAGCTTGCCCAAGGTGACCCAGTCTAACATGGCACATCCAGGACTTGAACTACGTGGTCCAACTTTACTGTCTGCACACTCGACCCCTCCACTATACTGTTTCTGCCACCCCTGGGCTGGCACATAGTAGACACTCAATAAACAGTTATTGGCTGTCTGGAGCACCAAGCTATCCTACTTCCCCACACCCTCACTCCTAGCCCCTCTGAATTATGACATTTTTCACCCTGCCCCTGCCTTTTCTTATACTTTGTCCCTCCTTCCAGAGTCTGAGGATGTTTTAAAACATTTTTCTAACAAGCGCTGGTGAGAAGGAAAGAGGATTTGGCTTGTGGCAGAGTGCCCCGGCCCCTTCTCCCATACTTTGGCTAAGTCGTGAACTGTGGCTAAGCCCTCCTCCTGGCCGTGGGGATGCGACACCAACCCAGAAGCCCCTCAGTTTTTCTCTGGTGACTTACTTGCCTGGACATTGCATGAGCCCCACCTGCTCTTAAAAGTCTAGAAATAAGTGAACTGGTTTGCTCCACATCTACCTCCCAGAGTGGATTATCAGAAATGGCCAATCCCACCTCATCCCCCTGGAGCCCAGGCACCTAGCCATCAGAGAAACTCAGCATCGCTGTGCAAAATCAGGCACACGAGATGTCACATTTGTATTATCTCAGGCAGTTTAACTGGTTTCCCCCAGAACTGCAGCTCCCCCAGTTCAGATCAATATTGAGGAGAAAAGGGATTGGGATCTAGGACTGTCTTTTGTTCTTATTTGTCCTACTATGTGTCCTGTACCTAACACAGTGCCTGGTGAGTGTGTGTATGTGTGTGTGTGTGTGTGTGTATACTTCATGCTATGAATTAATGAATATTTTGGTCTCATTCACTATTTCATATTCCAAACTCCAGAAAAGTATTCTATTTAAATGAATTGGGTTTTAGAAAAGTGAATGTTTTTAAATACATTTTTAGTCTTCAACACATAGATTTTGGGGCAGGTGATCCTAATTTACTTATTCTCTTGGGACTGATCATACAGATTATTTCAAATCTTTCATTATTATCAATAATGCTGCAAGAAATATATGTGTGTAAATAGATTTTTGTGTATTTAAGATTATTCCCATGGGCTTGCTCAGAATCAAGAATTTCTGGGGGAAAAAATAACTTGAACATTTTTAGACTTTTTATACATGTTGCCAGTTAACTATCCTAAAGGATTTTAGCAGTTTATATATTAAACGTTACATTCCACCAGTAATGTATAAAAGTGCCCATTTCACTGTATTCTTACCAGCACTGAATGTTTTTTTAAACGCATTGCTAATTTGTTAGGCAAAAATCGATATGTCATTGTTAGGCTAAAAACAAATTGTGGCGAGGCGGGGCAAGATGGCAGACTGGTGAGCTGTATGTTTTAGTTACTCCTCCAGGAAAGTAGGTAAAAAGCCAGGAACTGCGTGGACTGGACACCACAGAGCAATCTGTCTTTGGGCATACTTCATACAACACTCATGAAAACGTGGAACTGCTGAGATCACCGAAATCTGTAAGTTTTTGCGGCCAGGGGACCCGCGCCCCTCCCTGCCAGGCTCAGTCCCGGGGGAGGAGGGGCTGTCAGCTCCAGGAAGGAGAAGGGAGAATTGCAGTGGCTGCTCTCATCGGAAACTCATTCTACTGATTCAAACTCCAACCATAGATAGACTGAGGCCAGACACCAGAGACTCTGAGAGCAGCCAGCCCAGCAGAGAGGAGACGGGCATAGAAGGAAAACAACACGAGAAGCTCCAAAGTAAAAGCAGAGGATTTTTGGAGTTCTGGTGAACACAGAAAGGGGAAGGGCGGAGATCAGGCCTTGAGGCGCATATGCAAATCCCGAAGCAAGGCTGATCTCTCCGCCCAGGGCACCTTTCCTTAATGGCCCTGGTTGCTTTGTCTATTAGCATTTCAATAACCCATTAGATCTCTGAGGAGGGCCGTTTTTTTTTTTTTTTTTTTTTTTTTTTTTTTTTTTTTTTTTTAAATCCTTTTTGCTTTTTCTAAAACAATTACTCTAAGAAGCTCAATACAGAAAGCTTCAAAGAATTGAAATTTGGGCACGTCAAGTCAAGAGCAGAACTAAGAGAGCTCTGAGACAAAAGGCAATAATCCAGTGGCTGAGAAAATTCACTAAACAACACAACTTCCCAAGAAAAGGGGGGTGTCCGCTCACAGCCACCATCCTGGTGGACAGGAAACACTCCTGCCCATCGCCAGCCCCATAGCCCAGAGCTGCCCCAGACAACCCAGTGTGACGGAAGTGCTTCAAATAACAGGCACACACCACAAAACTGGGCGTGGACATTAGCCTTCCCTGCAACCTCAGCTGAATGTCCCAGAGCTGGGAAGGGGGAGCAGTGTGAATTAACAGAGCCCCATTCAGCAATCATTTGAGCAGACTGGGAGCCTCCCAACACAGCCCAGCAGCCCAGAACTGCCCTGGGGGGACGGCACTCACCTGTGACATAGCACAGTCATCCCTCAACAGAGGACCCGGGGTGCACAGCCTGGAAGAGGGGCCCACTTGCAAGTCTCAGGAGCCATACGCCAATACCAAAGACTTGTGGGTCAGTGGCAGAGACAAACTGTGGCAGGACTGAACTGAAGGATTAGACTATTGCAGCAGCTTTAAAACTCTAGGATCATCAGGGAGATTTGATTGTTAGGGCCACCCCCCCTCCCCGACTGCCCAGAAACACGCCCCACATACAGGGCAGGCAACACCAACTACACACGCAAGCTTGGGACAACCAATTGGGCCCCACAAGACTCACTCCCCCACTCACCAAAAAGGCTAAGCAGGGGAGATCTGGCTTGTGGAGAACAGGTGGCTCGTGGACGCCACCTGCTGGTTAGTTAGAGAAAGTGTACTCCACGAAGCTGTAGATCTGATAAATTAGAGATACGGACTTCAACTGGTCTACAAACCCTAAAAGAACCCTATCAAGGACAGCAAATGCCACGAGGCCAAAAACAACAGAAAATTATAAAGCATATGAAAAAACCAGACGATATGGATAACCCAAGCCCAAGCACCCAAATCAAAAGACCAGAAGAGACACACCTAGAGCAGCTACTCAAAGAACTAAAGATGAACAATGAGACCCTAGTACGGGATATGAAGGAAATCAAGAAGACCCTAGAAGAGCATAAAGAAGACATTGCAAGACTAAATAAAAAAATGGATGATCTTATGGAAATTAAAGAAACTGTTGACCAAATTAAAAAGATTCTGGACACTCATAGTACAAGACTAGAGGAAGTTGAACAACGAATCAGTGACCTGGAAGATGACAGAATGGAAAATGAAAGCATAAAAGAAAGAATGGGGAAAAAAATTGAAAAACTCGAAATGGACCTCAGGGATATGATAGATAATATGAAGCGTCCGAATATAAGACTCATTGGTGTCCCAGAAGGGGAAGAAAAGGGTAAAGGTCTAGGAAGAGTATTCAAAGAAATTGTTGGGGAAAACTTCCCAAATCTTCTAAACAACATAAATACACAAATCATAAATGCTCAGCGAACTCCAAATAGAATAAATCCAAAAAAACCCACTCCGAGACATATACTGATCACACTGTCAAACATAGAAGAGAAGGAGCAAGTTCTGAAAGCAGCAAGAGAAAAGCAATTCACCACATACAAAGGAAACAGCATAAGACTAAGTAGTGACTACTCAGCAGCCACCATGGAGGCGAGAAGGCAATGGCACGATATATTTAAAATTCTGAGAGAGAGGAATTTCCAGCCAAGAATACTTTATCCAGCAAAGCTCTCCTTCAAATTTGAGGGAGAGCTTAAATTTTTCACAGACAAAGAAATGCTGAGAGAATTTGCTAACAAGAGACCTGCCCTACTGGAGATACTAAAGGGAGCCCTACAGACAGAGAAACAAAGACAGGACAGAGAGACCTGGAGAAAGGTTCAGTACTAAAGAGATTCGGTATGGGTACAATAAAGGATATTAATAGAGAGAGGGAAAAATATGGCAAACATAATCCAAAGGATAAGATGGCCGATTCAAGAAATGCCTTCACGGTTTTAACGTTGAATGTAAATGGATTAAACTCCCCAATTAAAAGATATAGATTCGCAGAATGGATCAAAAAAAATGAACCATCAATATGCTGCATACAAGAGACTCATCTTAGACACAGGGACACAAAGAAATTGAAAGTGAAAGGATGGAAAAAAATATTTCATGCAAGCTACAGCCAAAAGAAAGCAGGTGTAGCAATATTAATCTCAGATAAAATAGACTTCAAATGCAGGGATGTTTTGAGAGACAAAGAAGGCCACTACATACTAATAAAAGGGGCAATTCAGCAAGAAGAAATAACAATCGTAAATGTCTATGCACCCAATCAAGGTGCCACAAAATACATGAGAGAAACATTGGCAAAACTAAAGGAAGCAATTGATGTTTCCACAATAATTGTGGGAGACTTCAACACATCACTCTCTCCTATAGATAGATCAACCAGACAGAAGACCAATAAGGAAATTGAAAACCTAAACAATCTGATAAATGAATTAGATTTAACAGACATCTACAGGACATTACATCCCAAATCACCAGGATACACATACTTTTCTAGTGCTCACGGAACTTTCTCCAGAATAGATCATATGCTGGGACATAAAACAAGCCTCAATAAATTTAAAAAGATTGAAATCATTCAAAGCACATTCTCTGACCACAATGGAATACAATTAGAAGTCAATAACCATCAGAGACTTAGAAAATTCACAAATACCTGGAGGTTAAACAACACACTCCTAAACAACCAGTGGGTTAAAGAAGAAATAGCAAGAGAAATTGCCAAATATATAGAGACGAATGAAAATGAGAACACAACATACCAAAACCTATGGGATGCAGCAAAAGCAGTGCTAAGGGGGAAATTTATAGCACTAAACGCATATATTAAAAAGGAAGAAAGAGCCAAAATCAAAGAACTAATGGATCAACTGAAGAAGCTAGAAAATGAACAGCAAACCAATCCTAAACCAAGTAGAAGAAAAGAAATAACAAGGATTAAAGCAGAAATAAATGACATAGAGAACAAAAAAACAATAGAAAGGATAAATATCACCAAAAGTTGGTTCTTTGAGAAGATCAACAAGATTGACAAGCCCCTAGCTAGACTGACAAAATCAAAAAGAGAGAAGACCCATATAAACAAAATAATGAATGAAAAAGGTGACATAACTGCAGATCCTGAAGAAATTAAAAAAATTATAAGAGGATATTATGAACAACTGTATGGCAACAAACTGGATAATGTAGAAGAAATGGACAATTTCCTGGAAACATATGAACAACCTAGACTGACCAGAGAAGAAATAGAAGACCTCAACCAACCCATCACAAGCAAAGAGATCCAATCAGTCATCAAAAATCTTCCCACAAATAAATGCCCAGGGCCAGATGGCTTCACAGGGGAATTCTACCAAACTTTCCAGAAAGAACTGACACCAATCTTACTCAAACTCTTTCAAAACATTGAAAAAAATGGAACACTACCTAACTCATTTTATGAAGCTAACATCAATCTAATACCAAAACCAGGCAAAGATGCTACAAAAAAGGAAAACTACCGGCCAATCTCCCTAATGAATATAGATGCAAAAATCCTCAACAAAATACTTGCAAATCGAATCCAAAGACACATTAAAAAAATCATACACCATGACCAAGTGGGGTTCATTCCAGGCATGCAAGGATGGTTCAACATCAGAAAAACAATCAATGTATTACAACACATTAAAAACTCGAAAGGGAAAAATCAATTGATCATCTCAATAGATGCTGAAAAAGCATTTGACAAAATCCAACATCCCTTTTTGATAAAAACACTTCAAAAGGTAGGAATTGAAGGAAACTTCCTCAACATGATAAAGAGCATATATGAAAAACCCACAGCCAGCATAGTACTCAATGGTGAGAGACTGAAAGCCTTCCCTCTAAGATCAGGAACAAGACAAGGATGCCCGCTGTCACCACTGTTATTCAACATTGTGCTGGAAGTGCTAGCCAGGGCAATCCGGCAAGACAAAGAAATAAAAGGCATCCAAATTGGAAAAGAAGAAGTAAAACTGTCATTGTTTGCAGATGATATGATCTTATATCTAGAAAACCCTGAGAAATCAACGATACACCTACTAGAGCTAATAAACAAATTTAGCAAAGTAGCGGGATACAAGATTAATGCACATAAGTCAGTAATGTTTCTATATGCTAGAAATGAACAAACTGAAGAGACACTCAAGAAAAAGATACCATTTTCAATAGCAACTAAAAAAATCAAGTACCTAGGAATCAACTTAACCAAAGATGTAAAAGACCTATACAAAGAAAACTACATAACTCTACTAAAAGAAATAGAAGGGGACCTTAAAAGATGGAAAAATATTCCATGTTCATGGATAGGAAGGCTAAATGTCATTAAGATGTCAATTCTACCCAAACTCATCTACAGATTCAATGCAATCCCAATCAAAATTCCAACAACCTACTTTGCAGACTTGGAAAAGCTAGTTATCAAATTTATTTGGAAAGGGAAGATGCCTCGAATTGCTAAAGACACTCTAAAAAAGAAAAACGAAGTGGGAGGACTTACACTCCCTGACTTTGAAGCTTATTATAAAGCCACAGTTGCCAAGACAGCATGGTACTGGCACAAAGATAGACATATAGATCAATGGAATCGAATTGAGAATTCAGAGATAGACCCTCAGATCTATGGCCGACTGATCTTTGATAAGGCCCCCAAAGTCACCGAACTGAGCCATAATGGTCTTTTCAACAAATGGGGCTGGGAGAGTTGGATATCCATATCCAAAAGAATGAAAGAGGACCCCTACCTCACCCCCTACACAAAAATTAACTCAAAATGGACCAAAGATCTCAATATAAAAGAAAGTACCATAAAACTCCTAGAAGATAATGTAGGAAAACATCTTCAAGACCTTGTATTAGGAGGCCACTTCCTAGACTTTACACCCAAAGCACAAGCAACAAAAGAGAAAATAGATAAATGGGAACTCCTCAAGCTTAGAAGTTTCTGCACCTCAAAGGAATTTCTCAAAAAGGTAAAGAGGCAGCCAACTCAATGGGAAAAAATTTTTGGAAACCATGTATCTGACAAAAGACTGATATCTTGCATATACAAAGAAATCCTACAACTCAATGACAATAGTACAGACAGCCCAATTATAAAATGGGCAAAAGATATGAAAAGACAGTTCTCTGAAGAGGAAATACAAATGGCCAAGAAACACATGAAAAAATGTTCAGCTTCACTAGCTATTAGAGAGATGCAAATTAAGACCACAATGAGATACCATCTAACACCGGTTAGAATGGCTGCCATTAAACAAACAGGAAACTACAAATGCTGGAGGGGATGTGGAGAAATTGGAACTCTTATTCATTGTTGGTGGGACTGTATAATGGTTCAGCCACTCTGGAAGTCAGTCTGGCAGTTCCTTAGAAAACTAGATATAGAGCTACCATTCGATCCAGCGATTGCACTCCTCGGTATATACCCGGAAGATCGGAAAGCAGTGACACGAACAGATATCTGCACGCCAATGTTCATAGCAGCATTATTCACAATTGCCAAGAGATGGAAACAACCCAAATGTCCTTCAACAGATGAGTGGATAAATAAAATGTGGTATATACACACGATGGAATACTACGCGGCAGTAAGAAGGAACGATCTGGTGAAACATATGACAACATGGATGAACCTTGAAGACATAATGCTGAGCGAAATAAGCCAGGCACAAAAAGAGAAATATTATATGCTACCACTAATGTGAACTTTGAAAAATGTAAAACAAATGGTTTATAATGTAGAATGTAGGGGAACTAGCAGTAGAGAGCAATTAAGGAAGGGGGAACAATAATCCAGGAAGAACAGATAAGCTATTTAACGTTCTGGGGATGCCCAGAAATGACTATGGTCTGTTAATTTCTGATGGTTGTAGTAGGAACAAGTTCACTGAAATGTTGCTATATTATGTAACTTTCTTGGGGTAAAGTAGGAACATGTTGGAAGTTAAGCAGTTATCTTAGGTTAGTTGTCTTTTTCTTACTCCCTTGCTATGGTCTCTTTGAAATGCTCTTTTATTGTATGTTTGTTTTCTTTTTAACTTTTTTTTTCATACAGGTGATTTGAAAAAAGAAGGGAAAGTTAAAAAAAAAAAAAAAAAAGAAAAAAAAGAAAAAAGACAAACAAGGGGAAAAAAAAAAAAAAAAAAAGATGTAGTGCCCCCTTGAGGAGCCTGTGGAGAATGCAGGGGTATTCGCCTACCCCACCTCCATGGTTGCTAACATGACCACAGACATAGGGGACTGGTGGTTTGATGGGTTGAGCCCTCTACCATAAGTTTTACCCTTGGGAAGACGGTTGCTGCAAAGGAGAGGCTAGGCCTCCCTGTATTTGTGCCTAAGAGTCTCCTCCTGAGTGCCTCTTTGTTGCTCAGATGTGGCCCTCTCTCTCTGGCTAAGCCAACTTGAAAGGTGAAATCACTGCCCTCCCCCCTACGTGGGATCAGACACCCAGGGAAGTGAATCTCCCTGGCAACGTGGAATATGACTCCCAGGGAGGAATGTAGACCTGGCACCGTGGGACGGAGAACATCTTCTTGACCAAAAGGGGGATGTGAAAGGAAATGAAATAAGCTTCAGTGGCAGAGAGATTCCAAAAGGAGCCGAGAGGTCACTCTGGTGGGCACTCTTATGCACACTTTAGACAACCCTTTTTAGGTTCTAAAGAATTGGGGTAGCTGGTGGTGGATACCTGAAACTATCAAACTACAACCCAGAACCCATGAATCTCGAAGACAGTTGTATAAAAATGTAGCTTATGAGGGGTGACAATGGGATTGGGAAAGCCATAAGGCCCAAACACCACTTTGTCTAGTTTATGGATGGATGTGTAGAAAAGTAGGGGAGGGAAACAGACAGACAAAGGTACCCAGTGTTCTTTTTTACTTCAATTGCTCTTTTTCACTCTAATTATTATTCTTGTTATTTTTGTGTGTGTGCTAATGAAGGTGTCAGGGATTGATTTAGGTGATGAATGTACAACTATGTAATGGTACTGTAAACAATCGAAAGTACAATTTGTTTTGTATGACTGCGTGGTATGTGAATATATCTCAATAAAATGATGATTTAAAAAAAAAAAGAAAAAAAAAAAAAAAAAAAAAAACTAATTGTGGCAACTGGAATTTAGTGGAAGGAGGGCTGAACTTGGAGTCAGATCTATATTTGGAAGGTGAGTATAGAGCAAAATATACCCTCTAAAGAGAACAAATAGCCGCTATCCTTTCAAACATTTAGGCCCTAAGAGGGGCCGGAAGAATGAAAACAAAGGGAAGGAAAAGAAATCAACATTTGTTTACTGGGAACTGCTCTAGGTGCCCTATATCTGTTCACAATTATTGGGCTTTAAAAAAAAAAAATCTCATTTTAAAGATGAGAAAACTGAGAATGAGAGATATTTAGTAACTTTTGTAAGGTCGTACAGCTGATCAGTAATACTAACGTTTGCTAAAATGTATAGACCCCTAGCTACCTGCCACACACTGTGCTAAGTACTTTACACAGATCATTTACTTATTGCCTCCCCAAATCCCCATGAATCTGGTCCCACTTGGTTCTTTTCAACAGAATTCCCCAGATCACAGGACCCAGATGCATTCCTGGCATCCTGCCACCACGGCGAGCCCTGGGCCTGGTTACATGTCTACATCAACTCTCACAGCCCAGTTACCCCATTGCAGCTACATGTTAGCCCCTAAAAGTCTCCTTCCTTTGCTTGGAATGTCCTTCCCTATTCCCCCATCCTTTATTGGCTTGGCCAACCCATCCATAGGAATCAGCTCAGAGTCGGCTCTGACTGCAGACACCTCCCCGCCCCCCACCGGGTTTGAGTGTCCCTAGATGTCTCTACAGAGCGCTTAGCAGACTGTGTTGTCATCGTTCATGAGTCTGTCTCCCCAGCTATGACTCTTTAAAACCATCTCCACATTCCTTTACCTTAGCACTCTAGCACATAATAGGTCTCAGTAAATGTGTGAATGAATGCATTTGCTGCTATTCAAACCCAGATTTGAGCCATTTCAGAGGCTGAGACTGAGGAATTTTCAACAAAATGAGCGAAGCCAGGCAGGAGAAAACACAGATTTGGAGTCCTAGATTCTCCTCCAGGAGATGACTCTGAAATCTCTTGGGTCAGCCCGTGATTTTCCATTCTCCACAGCTTCCCCTTGAGACCAGCAGACTGTCTCCTAAAGATCTTTGGGGTGCTCAGGAGGGAGGCTCTATGGAAACATAGAACCTTCAGCCTGGTGGGAGGGCAGTAATTAAATTTCTCTGCTAACAAGCTCATCCCGGAATGGCCTTCCCTCCAGACGGGTCCTCTGGGAATAGAGACCTGGTTGTTTTCTGTTTCTGCTGCCAGAACCAGTAGCTGACTGCAAGGGAAGTGAGAGGGATCCGGAGGGAGCTCTCCAGTCTGCCTGTGGCCTGAGACAGGTTCTCAGCAGAGGCTGGGCAAGCCCTCAGGACTGCAGGTGAGGATTCCAGCCCCCTTCCCATCAGAAACGGGCCTGCTCCTCCTACCACACCCCGAGCACTCAACACTCACAGGAACCCAGCAAAGCAACGACATCAAAAAAACATTAAAGTGACTTACTGTTTAATATTTGAGTCATTATTATGAGAAGCATCAGAACTCTTTTGGATTTCCATACTCTTAATATATGTTTGATTTTAAGTTACATGGGGATGCTGGGGCTGTTGAGGAAAGAACCATAATCCTTTTAGGGCTCAGGACATCCTAAATAGCTTACTCCATCCCTGGCAGGCCTGGAGAGGATGCTGTGGATGGGAGCCATTTTGAGGAGGGATCGATCAGGGAAGATTTCCTGAAGTAGGATGGGAGGTGGACCCCAGTAAAGGCAAACCCTGGGTGAGGCCTAATTTGCATCTCTCATTTGGCCTATAATTGTGCCTCTCCCTCCTCTCTGGGACTGGATGGCCACACCAAGGGGCCGCTGGGGACAGGGGCAGCTGCCCTTTGCCCCGCCACAGTCTTGTGGGCTAATTGCGGACACTCATATTTTTATGAGCTGCTTCTCCCACATCCCAACATTTCATCTTTGGAGAGGAAAGTTACCAGAGCAGGGGCAAAGAGGAGGGTGAGGGGCGGGGTGGGTTGAGGGTGGGGAGGACAGGTTCTGTCTTGCCAAATCAGGCTTTCAGCAACAGAGTGTTTAAGGATCAGGATGAAAAATTAAAAAAAAATAAGACAAAACCAGCAAGCCAATTACTCTAAAGGAGCTTTCCTGAAAGCAAAGGGGGAAAATCAATATTTAATTCAGACTTCTATTGATTTGCAATTTGGGTACCACCCTCAGCACTTGCCTTTGCTCAGGTTTCCGGGTGAGAGATTATAGAGTCCCTTACAATGGATACAAAGTGCCTCAGGGAAAGGAGAACTGTGATGGGAGAAAGAGAAACTAGGGGCTTTCCCCTTGAGTCAATATTCCCCATCTGCTCCCTTCTGTGGCTCTGGGCACCTCCCTGCCTGAGAGCTCCGGGAGTCCCAGACTGAGCGTGAGATGGCAGCCTCTGAAAGCCAGTGCAGAAAGCATATGCAGGCCGTCATTCATTCCTCTGCCTCCAAGCAGAACAATCCAAATCCTCCCCAAAGAGTTGTCTGCACTTAAAGGAGAAAAAAAACAAAACAAAACCTTTATCTATCTGCGTCAAAAAGGCCCTAATTTTTTAAAGATGCAAACTGAACAATCTAGGGCTAAAAAAATCATGGTATTTCTAATATACTAAATAACTTCAGAAAAAAAAAAAAGAACATAAAAAGACCAAAAAATCTTAGAAAAAAAACCTCAAATCTTCACACAGTCCCTCCCTTTTGATTCCTTGGACCTTCTAGCTAGTTTAATCAATGTTATGTCTAGCCTAAATCCACATTGCTGCAAATGAAGCACGTACCATTCTGTTCTAACACTGGTGGACATGGAAATCAGCTGCTCATTTCCGGCCCCACCCCCTCTCCTGTCCCCCAAAGAGACAAGAAGGCAGTGACTCTGTGCTCCAGGAGAAATTGGATATCACCACGTGCTGCTGTAGGTGTCAGTCAGCCACTCGACAAATCCTTGTGGCACAGCTGCCCTGCTGGGGGAGGAGGAGAGTGTGAGGGTAGGGTGGAACCAGAACGGAGGAAAACCAGAGAAATATGATTTTAGCACCTCAGCCTTCTCTGCCAGCACACAGTCTAAAATGGGGAGATAAACCCAGAGCACCAGGATCAGAGCTCCAAGTTCCCAGTAATTGGCATATGTATGTAAGTGGAATAGGCAAGTGATAAAAAATAATTAAATAATTAAAAATAAACGATACACATAGCTCCTCTCCCAACCCTTCAGAACTTGTTACAATGCTTGGTGCACTTTTTCATCCATTGCCCAAATTGATTATTGTTCAGAACACACAGAAATGGTTGGGCCTGCAAAGATTTGTCCCCATTTTACAGATGAAGACACAGAGGCCTGGAAGTTGTATAAACGAACAGTGCGGAGTAGTTAGTGGCAGCAATGAGACAGGACTGGGGCCACCAGCCACGCCGCTGATCTTGCCAAGGTCTGGCTGCTTGAAAGGGCTTCTGCGCATGCCACAGCAAATCCAGCTCACCAAGTGAGGCCCCTTCCTCCTCTCTCAGCCCAGCAGCCAGCGCAGCCTTTGTGCACCCATCCCCTCTTCTCAGAACTTCTCTGAAAGCCCCCAGAGACCCGCCAACTCCGAGGCCATCCACCTCCGAGGCCCTCCATCCTCCAGGGACCGAGTGGGCCCAGCATTTGTAGGGGAGTGTATGGCCTGGCTCCCCAGGCTGGCTCCACGTGGGGGGCGTTCAGGGGGCCATTCGATTGTAAAGCCCCCAGGCTCCTCTTTGGCCAGGAGGTTCCTGTGCTCTCACCTCTCCTTCCCAGCCTCTGGAATGAGCCAGAGACGCGGTCTGCCTGCTTTCCCTGGGAAAACTGCCACCACCCACACACATCCCTTGCGGTTCTCTTTCCCTGCAGTAGGATACTGTCTCCCCAGTTCCTAGTTCTTTGACACCCCTCAGAACATGCAGATAGAACATTTTCCTTATTAGGATTTTACTGCTTATCGCTCAGGGGAAACGCATAGGAGATAACAAAATGATCAAGGAAGGGGAAATGAAGGCTCCAAAGTCTGCAAGTGTTTATATCGTCTGGTCTTTCCTGTCTAAAGCTCTTTACTGAGATAGTAACCAGAGGCCCTGTTTACCTCCACCCTCTGGCGGTGTTATCCCTAGTGGACCCATGACCTACATCATGCAAGGCCACACCGATTCCTTCCCTCCTGGTGGTCCTTTTTCTCAACACTTAGGCCTGAAAAAGCAGTAAAAGCAGACCACTTCCTGCCCCTCTGGGTGATACTTGGTTCATTAACTTTCTGTCCTTCCCAAAAATGATTCTCCTGCAGCATTTCTGTATAAGGTATGCAACCTGGGCCAAGTCACCTCACCTCTCTGATCAGCACCAGGTTCCTCACTGGGAAAGTGAGGCTAGAAATACCCCCCTTCCCAGTGTTGAGATAATGGACCTGAAAGTGCCTTATACAAGGCAAAGGGCAATGCTATTCTCAGCTATTTATTGGAGCTAAATAAAAAAAACAATCAATGCCTCTCATTAATAGCTCTAATTTATTGAGTACCAACTAGGTGCTGGTTACTCTATTTGGTTCTTTAAATACATTATTTCCAATGCAAACAAAAACAGCAAGGAAGTCACTGATACCACTTACAGGTAAGTTGTGTAAAGCATTCAGCTAAGTGGTGGAGCTGAAAATTGAACCTAGATGTGGCTGCTGACAAAGTTTGGGTTTTTTTCCCTACATCAGGCTGCCTTATAGCAAACCCCTATCTCAAGCTCACTCTTCTGTTGCTGGATTTATCACATTGCATTTGTAATTTGCTTGTTTATAGGTCTGTATCATAGGCATCCATGAGGACCAAGATTATGTATCTTGGTTTTGTTTGTAGTATCTGGTGTATGCTCCAATTCTGTGATTAGCAGACATTCACTAAAAGTGTTTGTTGACTGAGTATGTGACTACAGCTATTCACCCAGACTCATTTCCTCCCCACCCTGTTCAAAGGCCCACTTAAGGGGGTGGGGGTGGGGGAGTGGATAGGAGGCAGTATTGAAGAATAGAGCACGCAAGCGCCCTGCCATCCTCTGCCTTGGGGGCTCTAAATCTAGGAGCTGTCCCCAGAAGCCCTCTCCTTCCCAAATTTCTAAGATGTCATACATATTCATAATGGGAGAAAATGCTGAAAAGAGATATTTATTTTGTTTATTAAACTGGCGTCTCAGCAAATTTACAGAAGAAAATGAATGTCTGTTTCCTCTGGTGCTTTCATCGTCTGAGAACTGAATTGATGGTGCTCCCAGCCTGTTAGGGGGGAGGGGAGCAACGAGATCTGGGCCATCCCCTAACACGAGAGTCAGCCTGGGGAGATGGCACATCTGTGTCCTCAGGCAGCTCCCCGGGGAAAGTCAGGCTCCACCAAAGGAGGAAGATGCCCACTGGGGCTGGGGAGGCTCAGTAAAGGGCACCACTCTGTTCTCTACTTAAGTGGAAAAATTAAGGAGACATAGACCCAGGAATTACAAAGATCGAGATAGCAAAAAATAAACCATATCAACAAAACATTCAGATGGCTCTGGATGTATGCCTTGTTAAGAATTATTCAAAATTGTCCAAAACTTGGAAATAATGAAAAAGAATGACTGCCTGTCCTCTGAGTATTATAATAGATGATTGTCAAACAGGCCCACCAAGCCATATTCAATTTAGGGGAAATGAATCTTTGCTGGACTCCATAGTTACTCTATGGACCTAGATTCTGTAAAAGTGTCTGGTAGATGTTTGTCAGGCAGAGGTGCAAATAATTTCTGATTGGTAGAAAAGATAACTGCAAAGACTATAGTTGTATTGCACTGTAAGGTATTAACCATTTTTGCATCTAACTTATAAATTCATTTCAGTATTCCTTTCTCAACTAACTATGTAAATCTCTGTTCAACAAATGCTCTTAGAACCAGCCTTAGCATACTGCTGGTTCCTCATTAATGAGTTAAGTAGATCTTTGATGCATTTATTCTGCATTTGTGTGAAAGTAATGTTTTTAACTCTTTTGAAAATTATGCCTTGGCCCATCCCCACCCCCAAACAACTAGCGTGTTCCTCAGGATCAGAACACACTCTGCTACGCACACCACATAGCAGAGAGAACAGTTTAGAGTGCAGATTGCATAGGAGAATCCTTGAGGGACTCATCGCATAAACTCAGCTCCTTCTTCAAAATCACCATGAGGTCAGCCACACCCTTGCTCCTGAGGTTGAATGAGAGAGGGCTGGGGCAAGAGACCAGGATGGTTACTCTGTAATAGTTCTTACAGGAACAGGAAGAGTGGCGACTATCCCCACCTAGCAGGGCACAGTGAGCGAATCAGGCACAAGCCCGATAGGAAACTGGCCACTTGGCTGGTGGCCAACGGAGGGAGCCGTGCAATGTACCTTTCCTGCTGGCTGTCAGGGCTCCATTTGCCTAGAGGATGAGCCTTCTGTGATCCACAGCTGGGCACACCCAAGCCCAGGAGCAGCTGGAGGTTCAGGAAGGGAAGCAGGGTCTCTGATTCCTCAGCCTGGACGACCCTAAATATATCCTTCCCACGGTCTTATCTGGGATATCCTCAGGTCCTGGAAACTCTAAACATGGCCTAGCTTTCAGGGGAATTAGCCCAGCCATATTGCAGATGACTGTGGTCTCAGATGGCTGTATTTCAGCACTAAGCAGGGAAAGGAAAGAAAATATTAATTTAGGACCTTTCATGGACTGGGTACTGGGTAGATGCTTTTGTATATTTTATGACAATCCGGTGAATGAGTACTTATTATATGGTAGATAAAGAAAATAAAACTGAGGCCTAGAGAAGCTAAGTGACTACAAAGATCACAGATCTAATTACTATAGAGATGGGATCAGAATTCTTTTCTGTGGCACACCTATGTTCTTTTTTGTTTGTTTTGTTTTTAAATTCATTTTTATTGAGATATATTCACATACCATGCAGTCATACAAAGCGTACATTCAATTGTTCACAGTACCATTATATAGTTGTGCATTCATCACCAAAATTAATTTTTGACATTTTCATTACCACACACACAAAAATAATAAGAATAAAAATTAAAGTGAAAAAGAACAATTAAAGTAAAAAAGAACACTGGGTGCCTTTTTTTTTTTTTTTTTTTTTGCTCCCATTTTTCTACTCATCCATCCATCCACTGGACAAAGGGGAGTGTGGTCCATATGGCTTTCCCAATCACATTGTCACCCCTCACAAGCTACATTTTTATACAATTGTCTCCAAGATTCAAGGGTTCTGGGCT
Source organism: Choloepus didactylus (assembly GCF_015220235.1). NCBI lineage: Eukaryota > Metazoa > Chordata > Mammalia > Pilosa > Megalonychidae > Choloepus > Choloepus didactylus. The sequence goes on along the minus strand of NC_051308.1, from coordinate 57,016,620 downwards.
GTAATTTGATAGTTTCAGGTATTTACCACTAGCTATTCCAATTCATTAGAACCTAAAAAGGGTTTTCTATATTGTGCATGAGAGTGCCCACCAGAGTGACCTCTCGGCTCCTTTTGGAATCTCTCAGCCACTGAAGCTGATTTCATTTCCTTTCACATCCCCCTTTTGGTCAAGAAGATGTTCTCCATCCCACGATGCCAGGTCTAGATTCCTCCCCAGGAGTCATATTCCACGTTGCCAGGGAGATTCACTCCCCTGGGTGTCAGATCCCATGTAGCAGGGAGAGCAGTGATTTCACCTGTCAAGTTGGCACACCTGTGTTCTTAACACCAGAGCACCTCTTTCCAGCAAGCAACTGTGACAGCTGTTTGGTGGCCAAGAAGCCTTGGGTGGTGACTCCCACCTCTCCTGGCTCTTGGCTGGTCCGTACCTGATAAAAACTCTCTTTAGGCCCTTCTATCCTCCACAGCCCCAGTGAGTGTTTCCACTTCTCATCCAAAAGCCTTGAGGGTCCTATTCTAGCAATGGAGAGGGTACATGTACAGGAACAGCCAATCTTTTTTCTCCCTCCCCTAACCCCAAGTAAGGAAGACTCAGATATAGAGGCAGAGAGGAGGAGGACAAGTAGAGGGAGAAGGTTAGCATACAGAGAGAAGCAGCCCACCACCTGCTGCCCCTCTCCCCCTCACCCCAGGCAGCTCACCTGCAGCAGCTCCAGCCAGGGGAGGTGCTGTAGCTGTAAGTTGGAAGCTGTTCCAGTTTGCTAATGCTGCCATTAAGCAAAATACCAGATATGGATTGGCTTTTATAAAGGGGTTTATTTGGTTACAAAGCTACAGTCTTAAGGCCATGAAGTGTTCAAGGTAAGGCATCGACAATAGGATACCTTCACTGGAGAAAGGCCCCTGGCATTCAGAAAACCTGTTAGCTGGGAAGGCATGTGGCTGGTATCTGCTGATCCCGGATTGTGTTCCAGCTCCTCTCTCAGCTCACGTGCATCCTTCAATATGCTGCTCTTGGGGTGTTTTGTCCTCTCTTAGCTTCTCCAGAGCGAAAGTCTGCTTTCAAAATGTCTCTCTAAGTTGCAGCTCTGAGGTTCTTCTGTTTGTGAGCCCCTTTATAAGACTCCAGTGGACTAATCAAGGCCCAGGCTGAATGGGCAGTGCCACACCTCCATGGAAACATTCAATCAGAGGTCACATCCTAACCAAAGGTGTCACTCACAGTTGGGTGGGTCACATCTCCATGGAAACACTCAGTCAGAAGGTTCCAACCTAATCAACATTAATACCTCTGCCCCTATAAGATTGCATTAAAGAATATGGCTTTTTCTGGGGGATATAATAAATACAAACCAGCACAGAAGCTTTGGGGCTGTACATTTTAATTTATAAATGGGGACAAGTTGGATAATTTAACATGACTCAAAAGACTTATTCCCTAAGAGTGATCAGAAAATAATAAGACTGTGTGAGTTTCTATGCAGGAGCAGAGAGGGAAATCTCCCAGCTGAACAAATTGTAAAGAGAAGTGGGAGAAAAAATGAAGTCACTTTGTGATTATGGTCTTTGAGTCTAGAGCATACAATGTCCACTTCACACTTCATACATGCTAAATGTGATCTGTATTTGATTTCCTTCCTGCCCCACCCCATCCCTTTCCCTGTCGAGTTCTACCCTTTTTTAAGGACAAAGCCAGCCTTTTCCATATCCCTAGAGGTTTGGCCACCAACGGCCAGATTTTTTCATCTCAGTCTCCCAAACCCACAGCACTGACCCAGATATAGAAGGGGCCCTCCAACAGTATTTGCTGAATTGTTTTTGAATAATACAAATCTTAAGTACCATTTTTAATGTTTTAGTAGCACTTCATTGTAGGAGTATTTCATATATTATTTAACAAGCTCCTATTATTGAACTTTAGATTGCTTCCAGTTTTTCTCTATTGTAAATAATACTTCTGTGAACTTGATTGTACACAGTGCTTTTTGTGTTCTGTTGAATTATTTCCTTGGCATAAATTTTCAAAAGCAGGGTTACTCATCAAAGGCATGAACATGTTTGTAGCTTTCAAGGACTCTAGCACTTTGGAGCATTATCAGCATTGAATGAGTGTACCCATCCCTGAAAGCCTCACCAGACTGCAATTTATCAACATTAAGTCCCTGAATCCTGAGCCAGAGATGCTGCTTATTTCCAGCTCTTACCTATTTCCCCTATACTTCAGGGATCTTCCCATCCCCATTACCAATGCAATCTACCTACCAAAGTTCTCATATACTTCTATATCCCAATAAAAATTCTCTCTCTCCAGGAAACCTGCCCTCATTCGTCTTTCATGGCCTTGATCCTTTCTCTTCTTTGCCTTTTCTTATACTCTACTCTCTTTGGACTGAGTTAGTCCCCAGGTTCTTAGGCAATTGTGTGCTGTAAAGTAGTGGGGGTTGAGAAGGCCTTAAAAGGAAGATTCTGGAATTCCTGCTGATAAGGGCAGCTTGGATTCAAATGTTGAAATGAGATAAGTAAAGGAGATGTGCTTGGTGGTACCCAAACCGGTAAAGCGTGTCAAGGTGGTTGTGGAGGCTGTGAGCATGCTGGGGGATGGACTAGGGATAGAAGTGGAGCAGGTGGTTCCAAATGACCAGCGTCCAGGGTGCCAATGAGGGGTGAGGATGACTGGAGTCCTGTCAGGCAGGCAGGGACCAGATAACAAAGGATTTGGCACCATGCTAATGAGTTCAAATTTTCATTAGAGAGAAAGAGGGAGCCACTGAAGGGTTTGAAACAGGTGAGTGACTTGATCAGATGTGGTACTGGACATACCTGGCAGCTTTGTGGGGGATGAGTTAACAAGGGGAAATAGTAAATGCAAAGAGGTCTGTTCAGAGGCTGTTCATATTCCTCTAAAAGACACATGCTCAGGGCCTGAACTAAGGGTCCTCAGACTTTTTGTATGTGCCTGCATCTTCCTTATGTATCTCCTCACTCTGTAGCCCACGCTCAGTGCCCAGAGTTGTGCACCTCAACACGCGCAGATGTGCAAGGCCCCTTCCGAAGCACTGAACCCGGGGAAGGGAGGACCCAGGGGGAGAAGGAGCCATAGTCCCTTGCCTTCAGGGAGTTTCCAGTCTGATGTGAAAGCCTTAGAAGCTACAGAAATATCGTCATTCATTCCAAAGGCCTTAGAAATCATCCAGTTCAACATTCCCATTTTACATATGGGAAGATTGAGGCTCAGAGGAAGAAAGTGACACAAGACTAGAATTAAGATCTCCTGGCTCCTGGTCAAGGGCATTTTTCATGGAGGATATTTCCCTGCTCTTGGGAAACTTCCAGCTGAACAGGGGAAGCCCTGCATGTGGTCAGAATGCCAAGGTACAGGTACAGAGCCCAGACATCAGCACTGTGGCTCCCCAGCATAGACATGTTCTTAATCATAATTCATTATGATTGTGCATGGGATATTTGAAGACGTTATTTTTTATTTTTTATTAAGGTGTGGCCCAGTTGAATAAGGGTGAGCTGAGTACTGGAGCCCGTATAAAGAGAACTGGGAAGTCACAAAAGCAAAATGGAGAGGACATCCCCATGTGACAGAAGGCAGACATAGGAGCCAAGGAACCCCAAGGACTGCTAGCAGCCAGCACCAGAACGTGCAGACTCCAGGAGAAAGCAAGACTTGCCGATAAGTTGGTTTTGGACTTCCAACCTCAAAACCGGGAGCTAATAAATGCTTGTTGTTTAAGCCAACACCTTGCGTGGTATTTGTCATAGCAGCCTGGCAAAACAAGACAAGCACAAACTGTGGGAAGCATACGGGTAGGGAGCAAACAGTGATCAAACACCTCGTGTGACCCGGGCATGGCTCCCCCTCCAGGCACAAAGTCCTCGCCACTCAGGACTCCTGACATGGTAAGGCTCACAGCTGGGACTCAAACCAAGCCGCTGAAGGCATATTCTCACCAGGGCGCCAAGCTGCCCCCACTTTAGAAACACAGAATTTTAGTGGGAAGGGATTTGGTGCGATGGCAGGAGAAATTCATAGTACGGCAGAAAGAACATGGAATGGAGAAGCACAAGATGGTCTTGTATCTCATCTCTATTCCTGCTCCATGGTAGCCATGGACTTTGGGAAACTACTTAACGTCTCTCAGCCTCAATTTCCAGCAAAATGAGGCTAAATCTGCCCCGCTTACCTTACAGAGTGTTGGTGATGCTTAAACAAGATAACGTAAGAGAAATCCATTTGTAAACTATAAAGCAAGCTCCGTGTCAGTGAGAGGAAGCCTGAGATTTGGCACATTCCCCAGGCATGGGTAAGTTATAGCCCTGCAGAAGTGAGCATCCCAGTTGCATTGAGAGGTAGCCTTCGCTGAGGACTTGGAGCAGTGACTGACAGAGCCAGCACCTGTGCTTCTGGGCTCCATTTTTCATGCAGTTAAATACCTCTATAACAGAAGCATTTGCCAAATGAGCAACTTTCATGGGAGCATTTGCTACCCATTGTTTGTAATAAGCCTCTGAAAGTCAGAACTGGCTTCTCCATCTGAAACAGAGATCATGGCCCATGTCCAGCTCATGTGAGGTTAACAGCAGACAATTTGGGAGTCTGGAGGTGAATCCTGGCTCAGCCACTTACTAGCCATGTAGTTTGGGAAACTGCCTAACCTCCCTGACCTCCAGTTTCCTGAGATGATGATGGTAGAGCAGTAGACATCCTCCCATTCAGCAGGATTGGACTAGTGGTTAATAGGTTATTTTTTTAAGTCACTTGAAGCAAGAACTCATAAAAATGATGCATATTTACTTTAGGCACTTAATTTCCACTTAAAATAGCTCAATGTACATGAACATCAATCTTTGGATGTAGGCCCAAGTCTTTGGGGTTTGCTGATTGGAGTTCCGAGATGACTTTCTTGGATAAATCACAAATAATAATGCATAGTCTATGATTTCTTCAAAATGGAGCAAGAGCTTAAGGACTCTTTTTTTTTAAATTCAGTTTTATTGAGATAAATTCACATATCATACAATCATCCATGGTGTACAATCAACTGTTCACAGTACCATCATATAGTTGTGCGTTCATCACCCCAATCTATTTTTGAACATTTTCCTTACACCAGAAAGAATCAGAATAAGAATACAAAATAAAAATAAAAAAGAACACCTAAATCATCCCCCCATCCCACCCTATTTTTCATTTAGTTTTTGTCCCCGTTTTTCTGCTCATCCATCCATACTCTGGATAAAGGGAGTGTGAGCCACAAGGTTTTCACAATCACTCTGTCACCCCTTGTAAGCTACATTGTTA